>NC_089208.1:24112052-24443718 GCF_963930695.1 Labrus bergylta | reverse complement strand
GGATGAGATTAAAGGGATTTGTCATATTCAGGCTGTAAAGTAGACATTGTTATATTCAGAAAGGTTGGTGGATGAACTGGCAAACTTCCAGAGATGGAGCTTATCTCTGCGGTTGGTTTTGGTTCAGTGACTTTTAATGACCTCAGAATCATTTTAAAGATTAAATCAAAATAAGAAATGAAGCATTGAACCTTATTAATTCCGTATGTGAAGGTCAGAGGAACGAGCAAAGTTTAAGGTGACATGAGAAAGTCACATGACTAATGTCACCGAATGATCTTGACTAATTAATCTGAATCTGATTATGAACAGAAAACTTCAGCTACCAGCAGCTAATAGAAGACAGAAGAGGAGGGAGGGGTGTGACGAGGACAAAACGATCCCTTTTGTTCCCACTGATGAAGAAGAAAGAAGAACTAACAGACTACTTAAGAGTCGAGATCTCTGACAGAGGAATACAGACACCTCTGAGGTGGTAGGTGTATTTAAAGAAAAAACATTTTGCAGCCGGTGGTGGGTGATATAAAAAAGAAATGTTTTATTATCAGAGCTGCTGACAGTTTGACTGTTCCTGCCAACCAAACTAAAACATGCTGTTCATGAACTTCATTAGATGTTATGACTCCTTTTCCTTTATGTGGATTTGACTACAGATGATTTGGTTTAAAAGGCTTCGGTCAGTAAGCAGTAAAGTCCTCTATTAGGCTAAATTACAATCCCACATACATACAGTACTGAGCATTACTCTGGATTGTATGTAAATATTTATGATCTGTTAATATTTGAAACTTAGGACTGTGATGGAATTTCTGTAACTCTGTAGATGTACAGACATTGAGCTCATTCCCGGGGCTTTATTGGCAGACTTGGCCGTTTTCCCATCTGCACTCCTGAAAATATCTAGATCATTTTATTCCTGCATTCCCTGTATGTGAACAGATATTTTATGTGTGTGTT
Source organism: Labrus bergylta (assembly GCF_963930695.1). Classification (NCBI taxonomy): domain Eukaryota; kingdom Metazoa; phylum Chordata; class Actinopteri; order Labriformes; family Labridae; genus Labrus; species Labrus bergylta. The sequence goes on along the minus strand of NC_089208.1, from coordinate 24,442,761 downwards.
TATGATTTTGCCTTAAGGTGATGTCCTCATAAAAGCAATTAGCAGGTTTCAACATCACCTGCACACACTTTTATATGACTGGCTCTTAGTTACAGTGCTCATTATAACATTTACCTTCTTGCACGTGTGGAATGTCAAGTTACATTTAAGGTGCATACCTGAGCATGGGTGTATACAGTTTAGTAATTATAATAACCTAGTACAGTTTTTAAATGTTGACTTGTTGCATAGAAACAAAATCATTAAAAAGAATAGAAAATAATCATTATATCACCTCGGCCCTTCTGTAATGACAGTGCCTGTGCAGTTCACCACCTATATAAACGTGCCATGCAAAGCGCTCCAGGGGAGGTTAAACTGTAAGTTTCTCTATGTCAATAAAACATTTTTTTTTTATGATTATGATGTGATGATGCTTTGACAAACAGCTGTAGCCTATTGGTTAGTGAGCGTGCTGCATGTACAGTGGCTGTAGTCCTCAAAGCGGGAGGCCCGGGTTTGAATCCGACCTGTGGCTCCTTCCCTGCACATCATTCCCCACTCACTCTCTCTCTCCCTGATTTCTAACTCTATCCTCTGTCCTATCTCTAAAAAAAAAGGCACAAAATGAACAGCTGCTTTATATTGTTTCACTTGTTTTGTTTTTTTGTGCGAAATCAATAAAGTAAACTAAACTGGTCATGATGTAACACAAGTTAGTAACCATTTAACGCATTTAAAATGTACACAAAGCTTCCGATGTTCTGCATTTCAACACGTACGTACATCGTAACCATCAAGTCCTGACGAGCCTGAGTAAGAGCTATAACCACAAGAGACTATCTTTTTATTATGCATACAAATAAAACATGGATATATTTGTTGTTATGGAGAAGAGGAGTCTTTTTTAGAGAGGAAGACAGACTCTGAAATACTTGTGATGAATGTGTCTAAAGAGAAACATAAATATTTCTAAGATTAGTTTTTGTAAGTATGGCGTGCACTTACTCTCTCTCCTTCTCGGTGAGTCTGTCAGTAATGGTGTCCTTGATGGAGGAGCGGGAACCCTTGTGGATCACCGGATACCTCAGAGGGACCTGCAGGAAGCACGAAATCATCAGGACCAGGTGCGACGTGTAACCCAGGGCGACTGCCACGCTCCCATCATCCTTTGCTGTGGGACAGAAGAAAAAAGAAGAAAAAAAGAGAGAGGGTCCAGTCATCACATGTGAGATGGAGTTTCATAGAGCAGACAGAAAATGTTGTTAATCCACCCTGGGCTTTAAAAAGGGTGATCTACGGAAACAAGCCAAAGCCATCAAGCCCGTAACGTTATGCAAATTCAATTCAAACCAGCAGCATTTCAATCAACAAAGAGTGAGTATTTCATGACATCAACATCTTCAAAGCACTCAGGCAGAGATGTGTTTTGTTTGAGATGGAGTTTCATTACATGGAAAAATAAGTTCTGAGTACATAAACATGTCCACATCTTGTGAATCCAAACAAAAAAGAAGAGCAAACATCCGACCAAAGACAGCCATGAAACCGAGTGTTCACAGGAAGTAGAGCAGCGCATTCATGTGGGAAAGTGTTTTGAAAGTGATACAAAATGTTCATGCATCACGTCAAACTATCCCCTGTGATTCCAAAGAAGTCAACGAGTGGGAATCTGGACGCCTCTGTGAACATTTCTGACTGCGAGCTGTCTCGAGAAATGGTTTCAAGACAACTCCGCTAAGTGGTTTCACATTCTGGAGCAGCAGCAGGACACTGCTCGAGGCAGACACAAAATCACCGTGGTTTGTATCTCCATGCCTTGAAATAATAGGCTATGGCGATGCTGAGCGGTCGAATATGTGGCTCATGATGTCTGCTTTTCAACTTAGTAAAAACAGAGAGGATAATGATGCAGAGCAGCCTTTCTGTGTTAAGTCCACAGCCCCCAAAGCATCTGGAGTAAACAGCTTCCTGGCCCCAGGGGCTTATGGACCACACTAACAGGTCAACAAAAGGACGTGAAACTAGAAGTGACACCTCAGGGTGCAAACTGAGACCGTTCTTATGATGTCAGCCTGAGCTGACAGTGAAAGCTAAAAGTAAAACTCTGAGAGGTCTTTAGTGAAGTACCACCGAGTTCCACTTTGACTCTCAGTAGGATTAGGACTCAGACTGACCCTGACCCTGGTCTCTCTAAAATGGGAACATCCTCCCCTGTAGGCCTTTTGTAAACGGACTTCAACACACACTCAGACACTTCTAAACTTGATCCGACTTCCTCGGGTGCAGACCTCACACAAACGAGAGCAGGGGTCAGTGATGGGGTAAAAACGGAGTCGTGAATAACCTCCATCTCTTTTCTTTCTGAGATTGAACAGCGCTTGTGCTTCACTTTGTGGTCACCCATATCTTTTGGTTTTCAAAGGGATCTTGGCAACGTTTCTTTTAAAGCGTAAAAGCATATTTAAATGAGATATATTGCGATGAATGTTGGCTATCAACTGGACATCTGAAGAAGTCCTCAATGCAAGTGTCCAAAGTGTGTAAATGTGGGACGAGATCTTGGAGATGCCTTTGAATGTAAGGTGGATTCCTTTCACAAGCACCCAAGTTTTTGTTATTCCTGTGTGTGCATTTTCATATGAATCGATATTATCTATTTGTGATTTATTTGTTTTATCTGGTTTTTGCACGAATAAAGAACCAAAGATCACTACTGGAGACTTTCCAATACCAATACCAGGACTGGAAATGTCGTCAATATGACCCTTTATCAGAAAGGGTGTTGCTCTGTGTAATATTAATTAATATCATTTTTTAGACCTAAATTATGAAGTTATATTGCCCAAAATCAGCTTCTTCTCCACTTCAAAAAGAAAGACTACGCAGCAAGTGGTGTCACTAAGCAGTCAGCTACTGTTGTCTTAGCGTAGCTTAAAAATGACTTCTTTAAAGTGACTGATTATGTGATGACAGTAAACAAAAGTTCTGTACACACAGAGAGTAATATTCGTCAGCACCACACTGATAAAAAATAAAGCTTTGAGTTAAAACATGATTGCTTATCTGAGAGTCTTCAGGGGACGCAGGATGTCTGAGGGGCTGTGAGCTGAGCTGACGCTAACATTAGCTTAGCTTGTCTTTAGATGCACTGCCTATTGTAAGGTTATGATAACTGTACTTTACATGTTCATGGATTAAAAGAATCCACACAATCCGCAGAGGTCTCCTCCTCTACAAAACAGACTGACCGGGTAATTTAAAAAGCAGAGTTTGTCGGACCCTTTTTCTTAACAGAAAGCAGACACATGTGGAAAACGAGTTATTCTCACATCTGTCTGTCTTTCTTATTATTCATAAAATAAACAACTGCAAAGTTGTTTTAGACTACTGGTATCATTGGAAGAACTGTTTTTGGATATGTAGGATAGTCTGTAAATATTAATGGACCAAGCCTGAGTGATGTCACCTGTCTGTTCCTGCAGGGGGCTTTGGAGTCCCATCGATGGCGATCGCAATGATGGAAATTCTGTCTCAACCTAACTTTCAGTCAACCTAACGAGTTTTAAGCCTCCTGACAAACTGCAACATTGTGCCCGCCTGTCTATCAGGTCAGCCTTTCGCCTAAAAATGCATATCGTATCTTACATTAAATCAAAACGGATGAGTTATAACCCCCCTGTGGTCACACTTTCTATGTTAGAGGTGAATATTAATGACTACCTGTTCACTTTCTCTCTCTACATTTCCACACAACAAGTCAACTGACCATGAGGGAGGAGTTAGAAGTCGATGCATTAGGATGTTTTCTGTTAGGCCTTTAAACTCCGCCCACTGCACATGCTCAGTCGTTACTCACTGCTAGATGTCTGCCTATTCAGGGAGGGGAGGCAGAAGCAGACGCAGGCCGCCACCTTAAGGGAACAAGTGATCGCTGCAAACACAAATGTGCTGTCTGTCACCAGTGTGCACTTCACTGGGCACTCTTAAAAGATGTTAACAGGTGGAGAGGCAGACAGCGGGGAGCGGAGGAGACAGGGAGCAGTATTTTTGAATTATGGCTTCAGAGGACCGCGGGGTCTCACCAGCTGTGCCATGGGGGGGACTGAAGAATGTCGAGCGGACAGTGTGTTCTCACTGTCAGACAAGTGCTGCACACCAAGTCTCAATCCTTCAATTTATCTCAGAGGTCATGAAGTCATCAAGTTCCGCTCGCTTGTGACAGCAAATCCCATTTATCCCGACACATACGGCACGACCCTTACTCTAACCCTCCACACCGACATGATAACAAGAGCTCTGTGGCTCCAACTGCTTTTTTTTTTAAACCAACAATGTGTCGCAAAATACCCTAATATTCACCATGTGGTTTTTGTAGCTTTCTTCTCAACGGGATGTTGGAAGATCCAATCATCTGGGGACAAGACACTCAAAGGCTGTGGGATTACCGAACCACTCGTCGATTAACCGCCGAGTAGAATTCACACATGCTGCCCAAAAGGCACAAAAATGCAAAACCAAAGTCATTTACTCTTTCTGCTTTCTCTGCTGGCATCTCAAGTCAACAATCAATCTTCATACTTGATGTTTCTTAGAGTCCAAATTGTTTCTAATGTTAAGAGCCATTGTTGACTCTGATGTTTTCAGTTGTTTTACACTTGGCTGTTTAATAGGGAGAAAAAAAAAAACAATAATGGACCAGCTTACAGAGGTTTTTTTTTCCTTTCCACCGTAACCTCTCCCACACAAGTGTCCCTGTAACCGCTTCAGAGTTCACTCCACTACCAAACAGAGGTAAGCTGGTCCACTATCGTTGTTCTTTCTATCATTGTTCCTGCTACAGCGCACCTTGTATTACCCATCAGCACGCCAGCTTCCATTCATAGTTTGTGTTTAATATGAAGCATAAACAATCTTCATACTTTAAGTTTCTTAGGGTCCACATTCTTTCTAATGTTTAGAGCCATTGTTGACCCTGATGTATTACAGTTTGCTGTTAATATGAAGCTTAAACAATTCATTTTGTTTTCTGTTCAGAGCCACACCAACAACCTATACCAGCCTGAAGCGACAAAATAGCATGGGATTACACTGTGATTAAAAAAAACTAATGCGTTAATTTCAGACCTTAATTAATGGTGATTGACTAGTTAACGCTGACGGCCACAATAAGCACTGAAGGAATCCCTAAAAGAAGCCTAACACCTATGAAAAGATTACAGCATGTACTAAGATCCTGTGTCCGCCTTAAGAGACTCGTCCTTTAAACACTACCGTATTCAGAGTTTAAATCAGTGAGTCTGTTTGTGTTAGAAAGGAGGACACCTCTGCACATCATTCTGCTTTCTGCAGAAACCACATGAACAGTGAAGTTAAAGGGTCATAGGAGAAATTGTAAAATTTTTACCCTGCATTTCTCTGTGTACAATAACACATTAAAAAAATAAAGGTGCAGAATTTAAACTGACACAATCAGAGCCAACTCTGGGTCCTGTCAGCTGATGATTCTGTTTTTAGGGAGATAGGATACTCATCTTCCTTTTTTACATTTCTAGCTACAGCCTGGGTCCAACATAAAAGAATCTGAAAGCCAAACTGGCCTTCCTGCAGTCCCGACCTGTCACCCCCTATTTTTGAACAGCGGAAATCTGTTGAAAAAAAATCTTTCTCCAATCGTGCGTTGGAGAAAGGTAAAACTTAGAGACAAAGCAAAACTAAGCATGCTGTCTCTCTTTATGCTGACAAATGTATTTGATCAACGTTTCAGTCTAACCGACCTTCATAAGGTAAAGGTCGGTGAGACAGAAACTTTGTATGATCTAATCAATTTGTCAACATAAAGCGTGAAAGTGTGCAGGAGCGTTTTTTTATCATCAAACAGCTGAAATCTGACATCAAGACCTTACACTTTCCAACATACGTGTCTCCTCAGTTCCCACAGTGTACACAGTGTTGTTAAAAAAGTGATACTACAGGGTGGTAGACATGACCCTGTCCCGACTTCTTTTAAAACGTGTTGCTGGCATAAATTCCATTTGGTTTTATGTCCAAAAACAATGACATCTTGCAGTTTCAATGTTCGATATTTTGTCTTTGCGCCATTTTCAATCAAATATGGGTTTTAATGTTTTGAAATCACATTCTGTTTTTTGGGGGTTTTTTTAAGTTTATTTCGGGGCTTTTTTTATGCCTTTACTTAAAGAAAGGACAGTGGCTAGAGTCAGAAATCAGGGAGAGAGAGAGAGAGGGGTAAGAAATGCGGGAAAGGAGCCGCAGGTCAAATTTGAACCCGGGGCTGCCTGCTTGGAGGACTACAGCCTCCCTACATGGGGCGTGCGCACTAACCACTTGGCTACTGGCGCCCCTTTTGTTGCATTTTACGTCCCAACTTGTTAGGCAGTGGGGTTGTAGATCAGCGTGAAGTGTTTTCTCTCTGCTGTTACTACGCACAACAGGAATACTCAAACATCACTTTTTTTTTAATTTCTCACTCCTCCAATTAAAAAAGAAAGACACACTCAAGATGGCATGTGCGTGCTTACAAGTCAATTTTAGTTTAACAGCTTGTTACTACAAGACAGTCATTATCATCCCAGAGTATCTGAGGTCACTGTTTCAGTGTCTTTAGTATGAGCAGAGTGAAGAAGACAGCCGTCCCCTCCCTGCTGATGATCACATTATGTCTTTATGTCTTTATGCATTCAAATTAATGACCTGTTATTATGAACTTATGTCACTTATACACGTGAGAGACTTGGCACAGTATTTCAAATTACCACCTCCAGCAGCCAAACGTATGACATCATACAAACCAAATGCATGAGCTCATCAGTGTTCAAACTGAGAAATGTTTAATTACTTTTAATCACCAAATGAATACACCTAACGACCTGGATTAAAGCTACACAAAAACATTTGTTCAGCATGATTACTACAGTTTATCCTCCTGTTACCTGAAAACAAAAGCAGGCACATGACTTACCCTGGAAGTCTTCAGAGTTTGGCAGCTTCACTCCACAGATGATATAATCTGACTGATTAGCCTGTGGATGAAAAAGAAGGACATTAATTAAAGACAGTGATCGGGCTGCAGACACAGACACAAACAATAGTGACACTAAATCATTCTGTTACTCTGTAGTGCTGTCAGCATGTCAAATATTTAGTTTGGATACTTAATGGTTTAAAAATATGGCCAATGTTTGAAAGAGAAATAAGTTCAAAAGAAGGTTGACAGCTTGGACAGGATTCCCTTGAAATATTTAGTATTGTATCTAAGTGAGATTGGATTTTTATGTCGCCACTGCAGAATGAAGCTGTTTCCATTTTGAATCATGAAAGCACTCAGTCTCAACATTTTCACATTGTGGCAAAACAGAAAACTTTGCTGTATCAGTGAAGTCCAAACCGTGATCTTTTTCTGAACCTTAACAAACTGTGAAAGTCTGAAAAACCAACACATTGCAAGTGATTGAAGTGCTGGCTTCTCTGACAACAATGCAGCAGCCAGTATGTCCTCCTTCTAACTTTAGATTCTGCTCCTGAATGCTCTGGATTTGTTTGGACCAGAGAAGGTAGGCGGTTTTAAGACACCCCCACACGGCCGTTTTGGACGCCCCTCGGTTTGTCAGATATGAGAGCAGTTATCAGGTCAAACCAACAGGTGTTGCAGTGATGGAAGCGGGCAAGAGAAGTGGTTCAGATAGAAGTGATTGTACCCGACCTAAAAAGCCTCTGCATGTTTCTAATAAGCTCCACGAGCAGAAACGTGCTCAAACTAGGATCAATATTGGAGATGCTTTTGAAAAATGGAGAGAGGTTAGAACACAGAAAGGTTTACAGACTGATGCAGAGCTGGATAAACACTGAAGCTTCAGTGTCCACCACATGGTGACCTGCTTGAGAATCCACACCATGGAGGAGGAGGCCGGGATAAAACAGCTCTCTACAATGTTTTGAATTTAAACTGCAGTACCCACTTTAAACACCAGGTGTCAGAGTTACATATTGCTCCTTTAAGCTTAAAAAGAATACTATTTTTTTTTTAAGTAGATGTTTCTCTGCAGTTGTGTTGTGCTGCAGTGCACCATTAGGATCAACTCACCACATCGATGGGGTAGATGTAGGAGAGCTCAGACAGGAGCTGACGACAGCGGAAGGTGAGCTGGGCGTTGGACTTCAGAAACTGCTCTCTGGGGGACACAAAACCAGACATGAGAATGACACGATTAGTGACCGGATGAGAGAAGGAGTCCAAAAAACTGCTGGACATGAGAAGTGGTGAGGCGAAGCAGCATGTAGAGAAAGAACAGAGGAGACAGAAGAGGAAGGAGTGTCGCCTGAAGGGAAGCAGGGGAGCTGTAAAAATCATCCAGGCTGCTCCACAGGGACCTTCTGTAAGACCTAAAAGTCATTACAATGGTGAAAATATTAAACATTTAAGAGTTTTATGCAGTATAAAGATGTAATGGAACAAGTTAATGTTGGTTCACAGAGGAAAATAGTGTTTTGGTTTTAATCTGGGCCTTGGAAGGATACACTTAAATGTATTCTTAGAGTGCTTTTTCAGGAGTTCATATGTGAAAACAGCTTTAGAGCGTCATCTGTAAATAACTCATGGGTTTATATTATAGGAGAGTTATTTGTTATATGAGCAGGCTATGTATACCCTGGTATGTCTAATCATTTAACCAGAGCACTCAGTGATCTTTGAGTACCAAAATCTAAATATTACTTATTTTATCTTCTACTTATTTGAAACTTGTGTTATCATGTTTACAAAAATAAGAAAAAAGACACGGTCAGACGCTATTATTCCTCTTCCCAGAGGCTGTGGGTTCGAATCCGACCTCAGCCCTTTGCCGTATGTCATCCACCGTTTTCTCCTCCCAACATTTCCTGTCTCTCTTCAACTGTCCTGTCTAATAAAAGGCAAACATAACTACAATAAAAAATAAGAAAAGACTGGACTGGAGTGAAAACATGGAATTTAAAAGGAACCAAGGAATTACATCTTTCTAATTCCTGTAGCTGAAAAAAGATTTTGCATGCTCGGGATGAAATACATCATTCCAGGATTTATGTATGAGTTTATGAGTTATTTCTACATTTTTTATGTGCAGTTATTTTTTTTGTGTGGCTTCCACGGATGATTTTCTTCCTTTGTATGAGCGGTGTGTGAGATTGATGTCCTCTCTGTGGGTGTCCTGTACAACACTTACAGCATTACTGGAGGGTAACAGCCCATCATTTCATGCACATGAAAAGGGGTTTTGTGGGGGAAATGATGATTGAATGTGAAGCACCCTCCCATCTACGCTGCTCGCCTTTCACTTGGATTTCCTTTTTGGTTTTTCCTGCGGTTTGCCATCTCTTATCGTTTCTCTCTGACAGTAAGCAGCTGCTTCGTACGAGTGAAAAAGGAAACAGATTTGTGTTTCATGTTCATTTGATCTATGATTACTCATCTGTCCAGCAGGCTTCGCCTTATCTGATTGGTTAAGCCCAGAGTGCCAGCTCTTCACAAACCCCCCCCCTTTCTTTTTTTTTTACAACATGCGTCAGTATGTCCTTCTTCAAACATTGAGTGGAACTGCTCATTATCATCTGAGATATGAGAGAAGGCCACAACTATACTTAACCCTGTTTTCAATGTTTTAACTTCTTTTTATGTAAATCTCAAACTGCAAAAGCAAGACATACAACATCTCCATCTGAAAAAAAGAGTAAGAAAGCATCATGGAAATGCTCAGACAAAGTTAAGATGTATTGGAATTTTTAAGTGGAAGAAGTATAATCTCAAAGCTCCTGTAAGGAACTGTATGTTTTTGTTCCACCCTGCAGACAACGCTGTTTCTATTCTCTGCTGATCTTGTCCTCTTCATGCTCAGGTCGTGTTTTCTTTCAAAAAACAAATCCTGCCTTCCTGTTCCAGTAAAACATATCACTCATTGTGAAAGAAATGCTGCTTCTTCAGTGTGTTCATCTGACACCTACCCCGTAGCAGTATTTACAGGCTTTAGAGTAGAATTAATATAATAATTATCAATTTTCTCCCTGATTTTCTGGTTTACTTTTTCGGTCATAACGAGGCATCAGAATACATTTTTTGGTCTATTTCCTTATCAGCTAAACACTCAATTACAGAAGTGAGACAATCAACTACTCAGATATTTATTACATATGAGTGAGTTGCATGTGTGAACTTGAAAAGTAACATTTTAACTACCATTTTTCCTGTGAGTGAAACTGCAGCGTGAAGTCGTGGAGAGTCGATGTTAAAAAGTCATCAGCAGAATTCTCTGCCAGCAAGCAGAAGATTGGTGGCGGGGATGACCGGTGCAATCGTCGTGCACATATTGAAGCTGCTTCATACTATTTACCGCTTGTAAATATGTCCATTACCACTCATTTGTTGATACTGTGAATACATCCAATTACATAGATCCCCCCTCCCGTCCCGTCCCATCCCAATAGGAAAGTCTCCTGTTGTAAGGTGCATATGTAAGCAGGAAGAATTCAGGGGCAGCCTGTCCTGAAACTTCATAGAAATGATCAGGAGTTCATTTGTGAAAAAGACACTACACTACAACTATATAAAGATAGCCTGACTGACGCATTTGGGCACCACATAGTGTGAAAGATTATTCCAAATGTTTCCCAAGCTAAAAGTTAAGAAAAGAAGTTGAATCAAATAGAAAAAGACATTTCCGAAAAAAAAAACATTGACGACAGAAATATTTCTAAAGAGAAGATGTTAGGCAGATGTACAACTGCCGGGGCTCATTTCCTGATTTCCTGTTAGCCTTCTCCTTTGGCCCCTGCTGGCCTCTCTGGGCCCCTGGTCTACTCTGTGTGCCTGCCAGGTACTTCTGCACAAACAAAGCTGTATCCAGGGCTGACACCCGCTCGATCATCTCCCCGCAGGCCAAAGCAAACAGAGGCCAACAGCACAATGTGCAAACTTTCTGTTGAAAACACATAAATATGAAGCACCCAGCGATTAAACTTCTCTTTGTTTTTTTTAAAGAGCAAGGTGGGAGGCCGGCAGCGGGGGTGCAGTCTCATCACATTTGAGTCTTATCATTGAGTGAGCTTTGGCTGACGGGAATGAATGCATTTGAAAATGTGTTTTCTTGTGTGCAGAAATAAAGTGATAGTTAATTACAGGTTCACACATTCATACCTCTTGGCGGTGCATTCCTTCTGCAGCTTGGTTAAGGATTCTTTCTCCTCCTTCAGATTCTCGTGTTGAGCGGAGAACACTTCCTCTGGCAGAGACAGAAAGACAAAAAAAAAACCTGTAAATTATCAGGTGTGTTCTCTTCTGCCACATCTCAGCAGCCAGGTGGGCTCGCGTTTGGTCGCCTGCCATCCACCGTTAAACATAAGCAAGATCAAACAGCTCTTTTGATGAGGCCTAAACCATTTCCTTTTGACACCACATAAAACCAGACAACATATGTATGCAAATTACAGGATTTAGTCAGATGCTGTAAATACAGAGCCGGGCAGATCAATAAAGTCAGACAGATAAGTGACAGTGATGATACAGCGTGTGGAAGTTGTGGAGCTGCCATATTGGCAAGCTCACAATACCTCAGTGTTGCATAAAACCGGAAAGATAAAAAGTGTAATTTAGGGTTGTGCCTGAAGGTTTTCTCTCATCTCTCAGCATCACATTGTGGCTGGATGTAACAGAAATATGATTTATGACTATTTAATGTTAACTTACACACAAAAACAAAAATGATCTCCAATATCTGTCAGGATTTCTCTTCTTTTTTTTTTTTAAATCACTGAATTCAACTTTGAAATGTCTAATGGTTTTATATAAGAACTGTTGGAACATATGATCTGCACTGTAAGGTCAACATGTCAGAGATTCAGACGAACATGATTCTGGACTCTTTGGAAGGAAGAGGAGAAAGTTGTTTCTTATTTAAGCTTTGACCTTTGGTTGAAGCCTGAGGAGGAAAAGTATTTAGATAACTGTATGTGAGTTGGAAGAATTAGGTCCGTCCACAACTCAGAAGTCTTTTTGGGGGCACTGATGGCCTAGTGGGAGGGTCGCGTGGCGTGCCCCTTGTTCTATTCCCTTTCAGTTTGGTGCCATATGAATCCCATGTAAAGGAGCCTGCATGATTGTTGTGTTTTCCCTGTAGGACACAGCGCATGTGTACCACCATAACTTAATACAGAAAAGTGGAGGAATGTGAAATAGAACCAAAATGCACGTTGTTTGATGATAACCCTGCTCTTTTAAATTTGCTATCAGCTCCTCTTCCAGATAAACCTACGCTGGAGTTTATCTGCATTCTTCTATTCAAAGTTGAAAGTAAATCTTCAACAATATCGATGTAGTGTGAGAGAGCTCAGAGCGCACCATCCAAAAATCACAGCAAATAAAACGTTATCCACATTTTTTTTTTTAAAGGGGATGACAGCAGCTTGCAGCAAAGTTTGTTTTTTGATCAATCAAGATCAAATCATATGTGTGATGAGACGGATCAGGACCTGCTTTTTATCACCTCCATGCCGCTCACACTGACACCGTGAGGGTTGATGATAGATTATACCTTGCCAGAGAGTCAAAGGCGGGAGTGAAGGTACTCAGGTGTATCTCCGGCAGATGAGTGGGGAAGAAAGATAGTGCGAGACGCGGATGAGAAAGGCCATCTCTCTGTTGTGAATGACGACTTGAAAACATATTTGGGCCTGATTTACACTCCCGCTTTTATGTAATGCCCAGCTATTTCATAACTGTTCTATCCATCTTCTGGTCCTTTCATCCCTTGGACCTGTTTCACTTTGTATCCCTGGATTTAAAGACAAACTCCAGTGAGTACTAACAGAATGCATCCTGGCTGTTTGTGTGATGATACATAGTGTTGGCTGCAGGATCCAGAAAGTGTGGTGGCTTAGTTAGGGCTGTTACATCTGATATGAAACATGACCCAACAACAAACATGTCAGGGAACCTTTTCTGTTTTTGGACATCATAAAGTGTACTTAAAGGTTCCTCGAGCTGAAGACTTTGTGTGATTCTGAAGGATATGGGAAAATTCATGAAATCAATCTGCTTGTTTTACAGGTTTGTTCAGACTGGCCTGACCTTAGCGACCTCTGTTTAAGAGCAGGAGTGTTCAAGGATGGGTCAGGTCTAGAGCTGAAATGTAAATGGGAATTTAAAGGGACACTCTTACCCATGTGATGGTCAGTACCATCAATGATTCATAATCACATGAGCTCTAAACACACATGATCTCATGGAAATATATAACTTGTTACGTCTGGTTTTGTTCTTTTTAACGGCGAGCACCCTACCACCCCGAACCATTTCTGAAGCGTAGGGCAGCGCAGTTTTATTTTGATAAATAGTTTAGTAATAGATAGTTTGCCGCATGCTGGAAGCAGAAAATAGACTCAGCACGTTTGTTGAGCGGAGCAGAGCAAAGTGGTGCTTCTAGGAAGACTCGGAGACGGTATTAAACATCAATGTAGTCTCAGTGACGTCACCCACTGGCTTTTGAAGGTTGAGCTGAGGCACACCTTTAGCCTCTTGGCAACAACAAATACAATGCAGCCGCCTAATTATGCATATATATGCTAAACTCTTGTCCTTCATATTACCCAAAAAGATGCAGTTAAAATATCATCCACGCACAGTGTGAACCAATAAAGCAATGAGCTAGCTGCTGTCAGAATGGGCTTTTAAATATGGACTTTAATGGGGATTCACAGACTTTTGCAGCCAGCCTCAAGTGGACACTCAAAGAACTGCACTTCCACTTTTGCATCAGATGTTACTGCCTGTTTATTTGTGCTCTTTGGTTTAGGATGTACATTGACATCAGGTCACAAGAGAACTCCCATATTATTACTCCATGGTGATATAGACCTTAATACAGCCTTACAACCTACCTTAATTTAGCCTTCCATAAATGAACATGGTTACATCCGGCTAAAAGACTGTTGTTCCATCAGGTCTGCTCCCTGACAATCTGCCTCTCTCAGAAATAAGTCGGCGTTTGTTTTAAGGTCCGACAGGAGGATGTAGACGTGCAGAAGCTGGGCTGCTGCTGCTAAACGATCTTAATGGTGATAGCTTCAATATGAGACCTTTCCTCTGAGGTGACAAATACCTCCACACACCACACCTTCACAGAACGGTGCTGCCTACACTTGAGCAACCCCACCACTGACATTTATTGGTCGTGAGCCCTCGCTCTGTTACCGAGCATGAGAATAACTACCGCTCCTAAGTACAATAAACGCCGTTCATGGAGCTGATTTATGTCGTCTGCTCAAGGTGGAAGGAGGGAAATTAGACAGGAGGAAATTGTGACAAGAGTGTGACCCCACCAAAACCCGAACCCATTAATTCTGAGGGGAGGAAAGAAAGACTTTAACTGTTAATTCACAGCTGTTACTAGGGGGAAAAAACTGTGGTCATGGTCGTATGTCCTCGGTTATGGATTGCGCAAAAGATATGCAGAGAACTTTGTGTAAGCATGTGTGCGTTTGCAGAAGTGAGAAACAACAAGTCTACACTCCTGCTATGATTTCACTGTAAATCAGCGGGTAGTGAGCAGCTAGTCGTTAACCTGTCGTCAGGATGATACCCAGTGCTGATGTTTCTCAGTGTGTTTTATGCAAACACTGTCCGGGGTGGCAGAGAGGGAGTGCGTAGACATGAACAGAATAGACCTCAGAGGGTCAGAGAGTTGCTTCACAAAAACGCCCGAACTTTCATCTCAGGTTTATCTGCAGAGCCTCACACCTGCAGGGCCCATGTTTGGGTTGTCTGGGCCCCTTGTTTTCAGAGAGGGCCTGTCTCCTGGGAATAACAGGTTGATAAAAGGTTGTTTGCTAGCGGGCGCTCTGACTGTGTGAGGGATGGGAAGACCACACAAACAGGTACAGATGGGATCGTAAAAGACAGGCCTCCAACACAATTTCATTTATAAATTCCATATGTTTTCAGACTCAAATTTCAGTGCCTCTTTTTTTAGATTTTTCAGACCATAATTGATGTAAGAGTTCAAATATTTGTGGATGCATATTGTGTTACCGTGAATCTAACTCGTGAAAACACACAACACAGAACACTGTCGACAGCCCAAAAAAGCTGTTTGGAAAAAAAGCTAAATGAAATGCTAAAATTGCATTTGTAACACACAGAAAGTCTCGTACAATATGCCGTGTTCTTACACATTTTATTAATAAAGCTGTCAATAAAACTTCCATAGAAACCTGTCTCTAATACGAACAGGAATAATTCAACAAGTGAAACGCTCGCCTCTAATCGAATCACCATAAGAATCACTTGGGAACATAAATCATCCGTCCTCAGCCTCCAGCTCGTCTGATTAATAATCTTCATGACTGATGAGACTCATTTTGGTTCTTGAGGTTTATGTGATGGACCCACCAATAAGAGTCTCCAGAGAGATGTAGCCATAACTGGAATCAAATCTTGTGTTTCCAAAGAAAGAAGGATGAAAGATGAGATCGGATGAAACAAACACGTTTTGGTGCCAATCTAAATATAATCAGACACAAAATCAGCTGCTGTATGAAATACTGTAAACACTTGTCTCCAAGAGGATCCTGTCTAAAGCAATTTTTTTTCCAATGGAGAAAGAAATGAATTTGAGAAGGCTGATTGGACGAGTCAAACAACAAGCCGGAGGTAGAGCAGAGCTCAGCAGCATATGGCTTCTGAGTTACAGTGTGGGAAAAAACAACACAACTTCAACACAGCCCCATTCAGCCGCAGAATTCCAATTTATCCTGCAATACCTTTTCTTTTTTTAGCAGCTGAAGGATTCTTTTCTTCTGTTTCTTAATAAGCACTTGTCCAGTCTGGAAAGAAGCCATCAATGAGGTGCAGAGAAGGAGAGCAGTGAGTTCTTTTGGCTGCAGACCGGGTGCTGACAGGTAAAGAGGCGAAGGATTAACGGCCTTTTTTTTGTAGGATTGCAGCACAAAGAAAACTTCTCCCTGAAACCCTCTTAGTGCTATCCTTTGTGTGAGTTTGTGTTTGTCTGCATGCATGTACACACTACATGCTAATTATTACCCATCCTCATTACCATGGTGGAGGTTTTAGAAGGTGCCCCGCCTTTTGGCCAACAGCTGAAATATCCGCAGAGGACTAGTCACCTCCACAACAAATCAACCTGGAGATTTAAAGGAAGAATGTGCAACATTTTACACATACATACAGCAGAAATCAAGTATAACCTCTGTAAAAGCTCGAGTCCTGTTGGCTCGAGTCGTGTGCAATATGCAATGTGAAGCTACGTGCTAACTAAAGTGTGCTAACAGTAGCCCGCTAACACAACAATGCAGGCCACAGGTCATGGCAGCTTGAGCCGAGGATGGTTTTGTCCGCTGCTTGCTTTAAAGTCCTCCAAGTGAATGTGAGGGAAAGGGGGTTGGCGGTGTCTCACTGGAGGAGACGGAGGTTCAGCATTAAAAAAAAAAATAAAATAAATAAAAAATAACAAGTTCACACAAAATTGTTCTCTCTTTGGTGCCTATAGGAGGCTAAGCAGCGATGAGCCCAGGGGGAGGGGCTTAGTTTGAGTGTTGTGTTTACAAGCTGAAACAAACACTTCTAATGACTCTACCTTTAAAAACAAAAACAAATTGATATCCCTTTGAAACATAAAGAAAGTATTCGTCTAAAAATGTAATGTCACATGATGAGTGTGCTAATAGAAAAGAAGAGCAGTTCTCTCCTGAAGGTACGATATTGAATTTATCCCATAAGACAACTACAGTATTTATTCATTAGAATAAACGTGGACTGCTCTTTTGTCGTACTATCGCTGGGCAAAATCTCGGACACTCTCATGTCCCACGATAAATATCTCTATTAAGTCCTTCTGACTGCATAAAGGCTGTGACATGGAGGTGGCTGCAGGTAGACCCGCCAACAAAGGACGACTGGACTGCAAATGTCAATGAAATGAACTGCATGGAGATGCGGTCTGGAAGAAATGTACTGTACATAATGTGACCCGCTGTAATTGAAAGATCTTGTTATTTTTGCACTAATGGCACATGAACTTTAGGTTATTTACAGAAGCTTAATAACACTACGCCAGCCCTCATTGGCTGGCAAGGATGACGTCTATGTCTGGAGGGGAGGGGACCCTCCCCCTATATAATAGGCAGGCATAGCGTCAGCCGTCATTCAAACAAGCTCACCTCTTCCTCGCTTCTATAGCAAGGAGGGTGGTCTGGTGAGACACTCACTCATGCTACTCAGAGAACCGGGGTTATGTAAATAACCTAAAGTTCTCTTTCATAGCATTCGTTTCGTGTCTCACTATGGGGAAAATACTGACTCCCGTATTGCCAGACAAGCCTGATATGAAGAAAACTGTCACGCCCTAAGAAGAAACCGAACTGAGGACTGAATGTGCCATGGTTGGCGCCGTGACATCCAATTTATAAAATCTAGCAAAAGTGTGGGGTGAAGCCCAGCATGCTGCGGCACACACCTCTTGAATAGGGACTCCTTTAAAGAGAGCCCATGAGGTTGCTAGCCCTCTGGTGGAATGTGCCCGTAGGCCTGCAGGGGGCTGGAGGCCCTTGCTAGTGTAAGCCAGAGCAATAGCCCCCACAATCCAGTGGGACAGACGCTGTTTGGACACTAGCTTTCCCATGTGTGGGTTCACCCAAGACACAAACAGCTGGTCGCCCTTCCTGAAACTCTGGGTCCTTTGCAAATAAATGTGCAGTGCACGGACAGGGCAAAGAGTATGCAGACGCCTGTGTTCCTCAGAGGAAAAAGGTGGGGGGGTAAAAGGCAGCCAGCTCTATTGAAGAGCAAGTGCCCATAACCTTGGGTATGAAGGCAGGGTTAGGCAGTAGACTGACCCTGGTGTTCCCCGGGGAGAACTTAGTACATGCACGATGCACAGAGAAAGCATGTATCTCACCAATGCGTTTAGCTGAAGCTAATGCCAGCAATAATGCCACTTTCAGGGACACCTGTTCCAAAGGTTCAAATGGGGAGCCAGAGAGAGCATCCAGTACCGTGGGGAGATCCCACGACGGAGCTAGTGGTCTGGATGTAGGCAGTTTCCTCCTAGCACCCTTCATAAATTGACACACCAATGGATGTTGACCCACAGTCCTCTCATCAAAACCAATATGGCAAGCCGAAATAGCTGCCAGATACACTTTGATGGTTGAGAAAGCCTTACCCTTCTCTATAAGGTTCTGTAAGAATGACAGAATCACTGCCACAGAACACTGAAAAGGAATAGTCTGTGACTCTGAGCAAAAGCTTTCAAACACACGCCACTTATGCTCATACAACTTCCTAGTTGAAAAGGCCCTGGCGCACTGAATAGTATCAATAACACTGTGGTGGAGTCCCACCACATTAAGATTGAACCACACAGGGCCAGCCTCTCTGGGTGAGGGTGAAATATCTCTCCCTGCGCCTGAGACAGTAGGTCCCTGCGCACTGGTAACGGCCACGGTGGGCCGAACAGGAGTTCAAAAAACTCCGCTATCCAGTGCTTTCCTGGCCAATGTGGGGCTACCAGAATCATTGACAGGGCTCCTTCTCTCACTCTGGCCAGAGTGGGAGGAATGAGTGCCACTGGTGGAAAGGCATACAGGAGGGTCTTCGGCCACTCGTGTGCCAGTGCATCCACTCCCAGCACGGCTCCCTGATCTCTCAGAGAGAAAAACATGGGGCACTGAGCATTGTCCACTGTAGCATAAATGTCTACAGTTGCCTGACCGAATCGTGACCAAATCTGCCTCACTACCTCGGGGTGAAGCTTCCAGTCTGCGTACAGCGGGTTGCCCCTGGATAACAGATCTGCCCTGTAGTTCAGATTGCCCGGCACATGCGACGCTCTCAGAGACAGCAGGTGTGCACTGCCCCACACTATCGGTCTGTGTGCCAGTGTGTGTAACTGGGGGGACCTCAGCCCGCCTTGTCTGTTTACATAGGCAACCACGGTAGAATTGTCCGTTCTCACCAAAACATGATGACCCTTTAGCCACGGGAGGAAATGTTTCAGAGCCAAGTGAACAGCCAGCAGCTCCAGACAGTTTATGTGAGCAGAGCGCATGTGAGAGCCCCATTTCCCATTCACTGTTCTTCCCTTGTCAGTGGCCCCCCAGCCCAACAGAGAGGCGTCTGTCGTGATCACCTTCCTGTTGTGGACAGTTCCGAATCTGACCCCTTGAATGAGGAAAACTGGGCTCCTCCATTGTCTGAGAGAAAGAGAGCAGTCTGCAGTGACCCGGTGAGGGTCTAGTCCCAGAGAAGCCACCCAGCGCTGAATGCCTCTCATGTACAGACGTCCCAGAGGTATTTCCACCACAGAGGAGGCCATCAGGCCTAAGAACCTCGGGTAACTACGTCGCCCCCTGCGATAAAGTGGCAGACACGCTTGCATCGTCTGCACTCTCTCCGGGGACAAAAAGGCCTTGGCCTGGACCGAGTCGAAGAGGACATGGAGACCTTCGGGTGGAGATGACTCGCCACCAGCGGCTCAATAGGCGGCATATTGCGGAGTCCGCGCGTCACCATCCCTTCACAATCCAGCAGTGAACTTCCCGCAATGGGGTGTTTCTCGCTGTACGGCCGGTCTTTCCACGTGACAGCTAACTCCTCGAGCAGCTCCGGGAAAAATGGCAACAGTTGCTTTCCCGTCTTTTTCGCCTTCTGCAGTCTCTTGCCATCAAAGCGGGACTTAGCAGCTTCGGCTTGAGCGACGGGCCATGGGATATTCAGCCTGCCGGCCGCACATCTGCACATATCTTGCATGCCGAGATCCAGGGGAGATGATGTCGGGGGTTGTTCACCTTCATCAGCGCCGAGGGGCTTAGCGGCCCCTTATCATCCGACAGAAGGAGCTCCGAGTCTGCCGACTCTTCATCCTTATCGGCATCTCCCAGGGTAGAACGGGAGGCTGTGAAGCCTCCGAATCCCCTTGCCTCCAGCTCCGGGAAAACGATGTCCGGGGGTGGAGGGGCTATATCCGCCCAGCTCAGCCCAGGTGTGACGGCCAGAGCCTCGGCCAGCAGCCTCGCCAAGAAGCGGGTCTACCCCGGACATGTTAGACTGGCGGGCTAGCCGGCGACGGAGAAGCCTTTGGGGGAACGCAGCGCAGTGGATACACTCGTCCATTGAGTTTACGGCGGCCCAGGTGTGGGAGAGTCCCAGGCACGCCACACAGACGGGGTGAGTGTCCCAACTG
Source organism: Labrus bergylta (assembly GCF_963930695.1). Classification (NCBI taxonomy): domain Eukaryota; kingdom Metazoa; phylum Chordata; class Actinopteri; order Labriformes; family Labridae; genus Labrus; species Labrus bergylta. The sequence continues at coordinate 24,422,539 of NC_089208.1, read as the reverse complement.
GAGATTTTATTGTCGCAGGGGCATAGCTTATGGCTTTTTGCAGCTTCACTGTCGTTAGCCGTCTCCATGGTTAGCCAATGGGCTACAGGTGCTAGCGAGACCGACTACAAGCTTGTGCAGCTACGTCGGCTGAGAGGGGGTAAATATTGCTATTTCCGGCTAGCGTTTAGAGTGAAAATGGTGTTAAACACTCTTAGAATGTAATCCGTATTGCTACCTATAACAGAAAAAATCTAACCGCTATTGCTACCTTTATTGATAAGTGGAGTATTGCTACTCTGGGTAAAAAGTATTGCTACTTTGAGTCTAAAGTGTTGCCACTTCAACCTCGAACTAGCTTGAAAGAGTATTGCTACTGCTTCAGGAACTAGTGACACTGTACGACCAGCAAAGCGCCCAGTGACCGAGTTGTGCGCTCAGTCTGCGGACAGTTCAGCTTAGCTTAGTTAATACGGGTGTCGAAAAGGCTTCTGTGAGAAGCGAGAAGAGGTTTTTGAATGACGGCTGACGCTATGCCTGCCTATTATATAGGGGGATGGTCCCCTCCCCTCCAGACATAGACGTCATCCTTGCCAGCCAATGAGGGCTGGCGTAGTGTTATTAAGCTTCTGACGAGGTCATGCAGGAGGTGTTCCCCATAGTGAGACACGAAACGAATGCTATGAAAGAGAACCCCCTTTATTTCCTACTGCCCTCTTTCTTTTTCTTGTTTTAAGCTGAAAACGTAAATAAAAAGAAAGCACCAAAAAAGACAACCTTGTGTTCATGATCATTAACCCATCATCCATGTCCATCATCAGAGACACTTACACATCCTGGTCACACCATGTTATTTAAGCCAATATATTTAAGCCAAGGCTTGCTCCAATAGTATTTCTTTGTACTTATAAAAAGCGATGATTGAGATAAGATATCTTTATTGTCACTGAACCCTGCCTCATCATCATCATCATCATCATCATCATCATCATCATGAGTGGAAATCTCTCCCAACAAGTGAACATGTATTGAAGTGAAAACAGGCTGAGTTTATTTTCTTCATATGCACCTGTTGGCTTTACCTTTTTTCTGAAGCTGTGCCTGCTCCTTCTGCCTCAGGTCGATCTCCCTGCCGAGCGCCTTCCTCTGCCTCTGCAGCTCACTCCGTAGCACGGCTATGCGCAGCTGCATGCACTCCCGCTCTTTCTTCTGCTCCGACCAAACAGAGGGAGAATGGTATGGAGAGAAAACAGAGAGAGGACGAAGAAAAATATTTAATATGTGGTCACAGCAATTTTTCCGTGTTTATTTTTCTTCATAAAGACCCTGAAAATCCGATCAACTCCTGCAAAAACAAGCCACGTTTTTGCAGGCTGATCCCATGTTGCACTCATATAATGTACTCGTACTCCACTGTCAACAACTAATGACAAGGAAGACGGAGAATGATTTGGCTCTTCCAAACATCCCGCTGAGCCCTGAGATCAGTGCTACAGGTGAAAAGGTTTAGTAATGACCCTGAGTCATGGGAATGGCTGGCGGGGACTTAACTGGTATGAAGTTATGGCTGTTAACATGCAAGCTCCGACAGGATGTGGAGAGATGAGGCTGAGTCCTGACGGCCGGCACAGGCAGAGCTCCAAATGTTTGGTGTTTTTAGAGGCCGAGCAGCACTACCCTTGTATTTGTCAATGTTGTTCTTCTTCTTAAACATAAATTTACCAAACTTAACACAGTCCTATGATAAACTTCCTCAACGAGCAATGTGTGCTGATAGTCCTGATAGACCGCTGAGTGTTTTCTACTTTAAAACACACATAAAGGATCAATTCAATGTGCTGCGACTTCACAACTTTCACCAAAATGCATCCAAAGAAGGCGCAAATGATCAGACGCTTTATGACAGCAGGAGTCTTGAAGTCAATGATTCTGTTTTTCACACGAAACATTGAAACTTATTGAATTCTGTTATCTTTTGCTCCGTTGATACCTACAGTATCTTGCTATTATGCATCTTCAGACTTTCCTCCAAAATCTATCAAGACAGTTTGATCATAAATTGGTCCAACCGTGGATCAACATGTTATATTAACTGAACAAAGACAACAAAATCTTGCTTAATAAATCTCCAAGAGGCTTGTCTCATTGGATGCTTTGGATATAGGCCAGATGGGGCTATAGATATTCGAGCTAAATATATTTATGACTGTGATGGATTTTGACAAAGATGGCTTGACTTTTCCTGGCTTAACTTGTTATTTCATGTCTTTTTTAATATATTATAGTTATGTATCTTGTATTCTGTATGGATGCTCATTGTCGGCTGTAAACTTGGTTGACTGTGCTTCTCTCTGTCTTGGCCAGGAAAACCTTTGGAAAAGAGATTTTTAATCTCAACCACTTTTCTCCTGGTTACATAAAAAAAGGTGATGATGATAGTAGATGCAGTCAGGTCAATATCTAAGAGGTCTTAAAGACTGTTTTTTTTTGTATTTTGTATTCCATCCTTGTGTAAACTCTGAAGATCAGGTGAAGTGTGTTTTTACAAAATAAAGACATTTAAGGTGCAGAAATAAATACCTCTTGATAATTGAATGTCTGAAACTAGTTTTAAGTCTGGCTTTAAATGCATGGATGATGTCTAAGTCAAAGCCATGAATGGTTTGCATTTGCAGGTAGATCAACAAGATCAGGACGCATGCTTGGTGGATGAGGCTGCGTGGATTAGAGATGATTTAAAAAATTATAATAATAATCATGGTGCTCCTTTGTTTGTTATTGTTTTTCTCATCTTGCACGTCTTTCAGTGACTGCCCCAAATGTTCTGCCATGCTACCCTCTGCCATGCAAGTGTGCAGTCTATTTAAAAATTCAAAAGCCTCGAGCTGTTGTCACACATACCCTAAAGTCCAGAAAATGTCATGACATTTTCGTGGTGGGCTTAAACGGCCAAAAATGTTAACTTAGACTTGATCCTGCAAGACACCTGGCATGATGTCCAGGAGAAGTCAGGTTAAGCCTAAGTGTGAAGCAGGACAAAATATTCAGGAAAATTCACTACGAATGAGGGTGATGATGTTTATGCAACCGGTTTAATCTTGGTGCACGTCATGAAGCTTCTTCGTACTCTTTTCTGCTCGCCAGCATGTTCTTTTCTACTCATTCACTGATTAACGTTTCCAATAACATGGAAGAACTTCACGCTGTGAGGGACGTGTGTGAACAAGCAACTCAGAAAGATTTCAGGGGCGGGCTGTCCTGAAGTTTACAAGAGTGGATATGTGAAAACACATGCAATCATGTCGATGTCCAACGACACAAGAAGGAGACTAAAACAGGTCATGAACTCCAGATGAGTATCTGTCATTGTCTCTGTACCCTCAACACCCTGCTGTTGTCTCTCTCACCACATGCTTTCTGACCAGCAGCAGAATCAGAGTGCAGGTCATTAGTCAACACGTGACCCTCTCTGTAGGGCGTCCCTTCATCAGGCCTTATGTCTCTATTTGTACGAGAGGGGAGCTTGTAGAGGGCTAACGGTCTAATGAGGAACAGCAGCAGACCTTCATGGACTGATGGATGTGGATGTTGGTTACAGAAGATCAAGAGAGACATGGAATGAAAAATGATAAGTTGAGATGAACAGATCAACTAACTTCAAACATGCAATGAGAGATTTAAGAGGTGATGTTAAGGGACTGTGTGGATGATGATGACTGAGAAATGTAAAAGAAGTTGGCTGAAAAGAGTTGTAACAGGGAACAAAACAAATAATTAAGAGATATGAGTGAATAAGCTCGAGGGCAGAATAAAAGGAATTCAACTTTGAAGTCTCTGTGATTACCCTTGTGTGAAAAATGTGGATTTAATCGAAAAATGTTCTTTAAAAATTTGCATTAACAAAACGTGCATTACAAGAACTGCTCTAACATCCTGCCCAATATGGCTTAAAGCAGATTTTAAAGCTGCAGGGAAGCTACTGCCCGTTGTTAAATGGTACCAACCAACTAGGGATGCACCGATGCATCGGCTCAACATCGGTCTCTGCCGATATCGGCCCTGCTGACGGCAATCAGCAAATAATGTGGCATGAACCAATGTCAGTAGCAGTTTTTGTTGTGCCGAATCAATTTAATGCTAACATCTAGTGCACCTCAAGTCCCAACATTCAGACTCAGACACAATGGAAAAAATATTTAGAGGTTCACATTTACCTCAGCAGAGTGGGGAGAAAATTGGAGATTAATGACAACAACTTCAAAGACAGTCAGATGTTAAACGACTGAACACTCCCTCCAGACTTACAAAATAGACCCAAGTGGTTCAGATCTATGTTGGTATGATTGTGGACAACTTTCATTCATGTGCTGTGGCACTGCCCTGCACTCAAGTGCTTTTGGATGGAAGTGTTTTATTTGACCTCAAAACTAAGGAATATAAATATTCTCCATGTCTGGTGGCTTGCATGGGGGAGCGGGCACAAACCAAAATGTTTGTCAAAAGAAACTTTTTGAGTCTTGATGATCAAAGACACCAAGTTTAAGATGGAACCCATTTGGGATCAGGGATAATGAGCAACCCTGTGTGTTTTCTATTCTGAAGCATGCATGCACCGTGTAAAGGACATTTAAACCTTATGATGATGACATGAATAATCATTTATGCGGTATTGCCTACACTGTGTTATGTTATGTGTTAATGTCTTGTTTTTTTGTAGTGGTCAATTTTATGTAAAAGTAAAAAGAAAAGAAAATTGACTTGTATTACTCTACATTACTATACAAAAAAGACACACACACACACACACACACACACACACACACACACACACACACACAATGTGAAATGTTGCCATGACAGAGAGAGACACTGATGGTGTTGTGTTGTTAAAAAGTCACCATTGTGTGTTTTTCAGAACGTGTGATGTGTTTAAGGGTGCAAAGTCAGCAGGCGAGTTAAAAGGTCTAAGCTTTTCAAAAAACAGGATATGTCTCTAGCAGCAACATTTACAGCAGAGCCAGAATACTATGAGTCAGTACAACAAGAGGAAAAGAGTGTCTGAAAATAATTGTACAATGTTGTGTAATTAAACACATTGAAAATGACTAAAACATTTTGAGACAAACCACATGGTTTGATGTTTCTGATGATAAAATGTGTTTCAATCCTTAAATAGTAATAAAAATATTAAAAGCAGAAACAGAAATCTTTGGAATAGATCACACCGAGTCTGGAAAACATTTCTCTGGATTTCATGGGGCCCTGGGGTGAGCTCGCTGGCAGAATAACAGAGACTCATCCCTGTTTTTCATCCTGTAGTTTGCAAACAGAGAGGCAGTGGCATCTCACACATACACTTTGATAGTGATCATGGCCTGGATCAGAGGAAACACAGATATGCTTCTTGTTGAAGACTTCAGAGGGCTTGTGGTAAAAACAGAGCGGGGTATCAGTTGCAGAGAGACGACTGATAGAGCCTCCATCCCTCCAATGTGTCGCACCCTGATGCCTTCATGTTAACCACCACAGGCTTTGGCACGAACCACCAGCCTCCTACACTTTCACTGAGCGCCACAGTCGACAAGTGGGTCACAGCCGTGTCAGTGTGTGTGCGACTGTAACCCACGAGCACGGCCTGACTGCCTCCCTCTGAACATCAAACAGCAGTGGGTCAGCTGAGTAAATAAGCAGCAGGCGTGGAGGGGGCTGTTATAAGAGAGCAGATTAATGGCAGAGTGTGGGTGAGAGGGTGAAAGGGCCCTGCGATGAGGTTGGTGGCCTCCACTCTGTCCCCGCTTTGATCCAGGCTCAGTATGACGACAACAGAAGGAGAGCACAGAGCTCTCCAAAGAGGGAGACCCTCAGAAGAGCCACACAAAGCTCCACTCACTCCCACCGCCGGGTTTTACAGAAAGGTAGAGGACGAGGATTATGTGATTTATTGGCTGATGGGAGTTCTGAAAAGGCTTTTAAGAAATGTTGCAGTGAGGGGGAAATATCACAGACGAGTTTTTGAAAGGGATCCTTTGTGGCGAAAGAATGGAGCCTCAATGCTTTTTGTGGCAAAGCTCAAGTAGTGAAGCCGCTTTAATAGGTCTGGCTACAAGGGACAAAAAAATGAGCTGTATCAGAGCTGCTGCAGAGAAAGATGGAAAGCAACAGCTGTAACATCTGTCTCAAGAGACACTCTGAGATTTACATTTAGTATCTGTACAAAAAGCCCGTACACATACTAGATTTGAAACACTGTGAAAAGGATAAAATAACCCAGCTGTCTAAAATTAATGTGGGCATGTAAGGTACGTAATCCCGTGGCCGAAGGCAAGCCTACCTGCAGGATAAAAACCCTCAAGTGTCACTGCCTCTGCTTCTACAACAGCACGGGAGACAGGACGCTTTTGAAGTGAATGTTTACAATAAACACAACAAACCCGGGATCGGCACTCAGTTTTCACAGCTGTGTGGCTGCCAATTCCAAAAATGTTAAATATGCTTTCTTGCTTTTTCTGTGGATCCCAGCTGAGGATATGACAGGAGGAGGAAACATAAACAAAGGGGTTTTGTCAGAGCGTTATCTGTAAGGGATATTGCTCCGTCTCAACTTTTCAGTAGAGCCGTCAAAACAGAAAGCGATAGCTTAAATAGCAGCCCAGAGGGTATAATTACACCTTACATTACTTTACATTACCATTAGATGCGGGGATTTAGGTGATAGAAGCTCTTGAAGCCTGTACAGTCTGCTGATGTTTATTATTCATGTGGAAATGTGTGGGCCTGTTACTGCTGATGACTGCAGATCTACTGCTCTGTGGAGTTAATGAAACGTTCTTTGAAAACATCTGAACACACCTCAGCTTTATTTTTTCAAAGCCTGAAATTTAACTAATTTTTATATAATCCTACGATAACATTTACTGACGCAACAGCACCGACTGCTACTGACAATAAGCCGTCCGTACTGTACAGAGATGGAGAGAAAATGTCTTTGGCCAAGACAAAAAAACAAGTCCCTTTGTCCGACACAAAGAATATTAAAGAGTTAGTTTCTAAATCTAAATGACCAACAGGGTTCCTCGTGCACAGCCTATACGTTCTCAGGTGCGCACGGTTGCAGGAACATACCATGAAGGATGAATCAAAACTCTGTGGCACACTGAAAATAACTTTATTTTAGTATAACTTTAGTATCTCAATATTTGGGAAAATGTGCTTAAATTTGGCAACTGCTAATGCTACTAGCTTGACATAAGGCTATGTTCAGGATATACAGAACATAAACAAGTACATCGTCCGGGGCTGTGGATCAGTTGGTAGAGTCGGTTGTCTCTTTAACCGTAAGGTCAGAGGTTCAGCTCCTGCAGCCACATATCCGATGTGTCCTTGGGCAAGACACTTAATCCCAGGTTGATTGGTGTATGGATGTGTATGAATGATATTAGTCACTTCTGATGGACACTTTACATTGCAACCTGAATGTGTAGGTGTGACCTGCGGTGTAAAAGCACTTTGAGTAGTCAGAAGACTAGAAAATAATTTTACAAGTTCGAGTCCATTTACCATTTACCATTTTACATTCGTCTAGAAAAAAGGAATCATAAAATGCTACTGTAGGTGTCTTGAGAAATAAGGATTTATTCCCTGGAATTCACCGGCCAGAGGCTTCAAATCTCAGGCAAATATCTCTCTGGTCTCCCTCATCCCTCTGCCTGCTGCACACCTGAGTGTTATTAGGTAGGGTAGGAGGAGGTGATTTAGAGCAGCAGTGTGTGCAGAGAGACAGTGTGCTCTCTGGCTCACACACACTCTGGGCAGCAATGCGGTGAGGAGCTTTTGTTCCCCATTTTACTTGTTTATCCCCAATCCATTTCTTTTCCCCATGTGTGTTTCGATTGCTGGGTTTTGTTATTTTGTTTGGGCTGGAGACCACCTGTAGTCCTATTTTCCGTCGTTCTGACAGGTTCATTTTTTTTAGGTAGTTTTATGGGGAGGTGCTGAGAGCGTTATCGATTGGAAAAAAATGCTGTTGATGGGTGACTGTGCTCACCCGCTCTGTGCAGGTCGCCGTCGTCCTCAGCTTCTCCTCGATCTCCTTCCCGATCTTCTGCACTGTCACTTGGGTCTGCTTGATGGCTCTCTGTGCTGTGTGAAGCCTGCAGGAGGAAACACAGAATATGTTTACATGTAGAGTTAATTACAGCTCGATTAGGCCATTTAACTGGACTACTGTTTTTGTCCCAATATACCGGGAGAGCATCGATTAAGTCTGACTCCACTACAGTAGGTGGTGATGTGTCCCCTATTCAGCCGGTAACTATTGGACATTCTTCCGGTTATTAACGTCACATACCAAATAATCAACGAACTGATGATGAAAACATGGACAATTTTACAGCTCCGTACATTTCCTACGTACTGTCACCATGTTGATACCGTCGTCTTGCGTTCTTCCCGGCTTTCTTCTACGCATTTATGCTGTTCAACTTCCAGGTCAAAGCCCGGCGCAGGAACCGTGGAGCATGCAGAGAACGCCTCGACCAGACGGATCCGATTGAGGTGTATGCAAGAGTAAATAGTTTCCAAATTGCATCATTATGGTGCGTTAGTCCGACTTTGAGAAATGCGACTTAATATAATTTGACTAACGTGTCTTCATGTATTTTAAAAGTCAAGTTTTAGTCACACTAACGCAGAAAATTTACTTTTTTTAACAACATGCAAATGTACTTAGAGTCACAATCCAGATCATTGTTTGAAACTACAAGAACAACTTTTATTTTGAAAAGGTGCCGTCAAGAGAGCACTAAATTGACTGTGTTATGACTGCATCAGTAAATGATTTTATTTAAGGTTGGATGATGACAGAGACTGATCATCCTTCTCCCCAGTGGTACAGTCATTGTGCAGTGTATTTGTTATCCCTCCTTGGTGCTTTTTTCTGATTTATGGGAGTTGATCTTAATTTTTTCCCGTCCAACTGCTGAGTCTCCTAAACTGGAACAGTTCATGAAGAGTTTTTACACTAGACAAAAGACAAAAACAATACTGAGAAGTTTCCCTAATGATAAAAGTCTATTGTCAATGAGCAAGTTCTTAAACACCGCAAGCCGCAAATAACACAACAAAAAGTCTAATCACTATTATTTTCTAATAAAGGAACCACAATGTGGGATCAAAGGTCGTGAGACGGACCTGAACGCATCAGTTCCAGAAAGCAAAGCAAACCATCAAAAAGCTAGACTAATTAATGACAACCACAAAGGAGCAGGCTTTTTTTCAAAATACAATGTCACTGTCACAACTGAAATAAGGCACAACACCATCATTACACCAATGACATGACAGCCTATAATTATCTCCATCAATCACTGGGTATTTAACTTCCCAGTCCACATTCTCCTCAGATCCAGAGCTCACAGAGAGACAGAAAAATCCCCTAAAGACAATCTGCTCTGAAAACCCAGAAACAGACGACAAACACACACGATGGGAATGAGTAACAGAGGGCAGACAAATAGGAGTTTACCGTCACACTGGTGTTAGATTATACACTTTTAAAAAATATTTTTAAGGTTTTTAGGCCTTTTCATTTAAATTATAAAGAGCAGAAACCGGAAGCCGAGTGTCAAACCCGGGCTTCCCTCCTCAGGGTCTGCGGCCTCTGTTGACTGTGCGTGCAAACTAACTTCTAGGCCAATCAGTGGCCATGGTTAATTACACTTCTAGCTAAATGTGTCCCTACCAATCCTATATATGATTACATTCATTTGCAATGAAAGATGTGTTGTTCAATAACTGATACTTTTCTCCCTCAGAGAAAGAATGATTCAACTGTAGGAGGCCCCCAAATAAAGATGTCATTATCTGTATTTGTTAAACGCTTCTTTGTCTTCTCACAGTAACACTGTGTCGGGACCACTCGAGTTACATCAGTTTTCCTGCAACACTGAAGCAGCAGTCTATTCTGGTTTTCTGTCCGTACATTTCAACTGTTGATTAGAGCGTCCAGCAGAAAAGGAGAAGTGAAACAGCATTTCCTTGAAATGTATAAAAAGTATTCAAGATGTTTTTTTCAAGTCAACAGTAATGCAACAAACGTTAGATAAACGTAAGCTGTGATTAATGTATTTATTTCTTATGTCTCTTTATTTGACATCAATACTGTGTATATACTAGTACAGGCACACACACAAAAAAAGATTCAGGACCCTGTTGCATGTGAGACTCAGCTTAGACTGGACCGGCCTGGTACAAGCTGCACTAATCAAACTCAGAGCGTATCTGCTGCCTAAGACATGGGGATAAAAACTTGTCTGATACACGTCTGGTCCAGACACGGTGTAACCCCGTGGTTTAGGTCATCTGGGTGAGGTGAATAGGGTTTCCCGAAGGTATGTGGCTTCTTTCAGTCTTCAAGAAATTGCCTCTTAAGAGGGTTTAGTGTAAGAGGCTCTTTCTAACAGGCTTCCAGCTTGGCGGGGTCATTTTACAAATCCTGGTGGGCTTCTTTTTTTTATGAAACTCACAAAGGTCCCCCCCTTGATGTTATTGCCTCTTTCTGGCACCCAACCTGGAAGAAAAAAAATGTATCTATGACAAGGAAAAAAGAGCTTTAGGGAGGAGTTCTTCCAGAAAATCATTTCATATCTTCTGCCCACATTTTAGATATGTCTGAGGTGACAGCGATAGCAGTTGGAGATCGTCTTTTAGGACATCAGGGCAAATCTGTTTTGACAGCTACATCTGTTTAGGTGATTGTGGTGGTAGAATCTGATATGGCAGTTTCCCCCAGGTGAGAAGAGTTATCTCCTCTCTGCTTTTCACGCATGTCTGCCCCTTATCATTGCCTGAGTCTTGGCCTAACGCCTGCCCATCAGCTCGATCGTACCTTACAGACCAGCAGGGGGCATAGGGGTGCTCACCCTGCACCCTTATTGTGTCAGCAGGTTTAATCCCTGGGCAACTGTCCAGAAAAAAGCCTTCTCACGAGCCATGACAGCTTTCCTTTTCAGAGGCATGAGCTTTAACTGACAACTGTGTGCCACAGGGGATTTGCAGGAAGTTATGACTGAGCGTGTGCACTCAACCCTTCATGCAGATAAACATCAGAAAAACAAAAACATTCCCTCCTTTGACCGCGGTACTAGATCCTGCCGGGGTGTCAGATGAAACTTGTTCTTTTGAAACTTCCAGATTTGTTGATTAACAGAGGAGATCTTAAATAGGGGCTTTTAGGTATCGAAAGAACACAAAGTTAAAAGTTAAGACTTAAAATCAAGCAAGCAAAAAAAAATGGTGAAACTTTAGACCTTCCAGTGCAGTTTGAGGGCAACAGACACGGCGGCTCCTCTGAACCCGGGTCTCCTGTTCCTTGTTCATTTACGTTTACTGATTATCTTGGAATAAATATTTGCCGAAGTTTACATGCTGTGTTTTGATCCAGCATCTGCATTTCTGAAATCAGTGTTGAGAAGGAAACAGCAGATGCAGATTTATTATTTGGCTCACAAAGATAAGCCAGAGAGAGATCTAGGGTGTAAGGAAAACACTCAAGAGAACGTTACTTTTCTTAAGGAAGAAATGCACTCCTTTGGTAAAGCTGTCCCTAGGCGACTCATTTTCCTGTGGATTGAACGGAAATAGTCTTCTAGACTCGCCCTCTATTCTATAGTTAAGAAAAAATTCAGAAAACAACTGAAATTGAACACAATTAACCTAACATAGATAGATATTGTCCAAAACCATACTGCATGTAACCTTTTTAACTGTAATTTAATCATTACGTTCTTCAAGGAGAAAATAAATGCTTATTTAAAATGCAGCTGAAATGTGCTTAACATTGCTGGTAAACAACCTTAAATTGGTTTGCCAAGTGGCTACCTGAAGTCTTGGCACCACCAGCCTTTGGTCTTTCTTGCAGGTTAACATCCACATGCTTGTTCTGAATGTGGTTACGCAATGTTCCAGTCGATATGCAAGTTAAACTTGACACGGGCAACAATCGACTTAATCTCCATTTTCTTGATTGCCAAACCGTGCTGCTCCTTTGAGGTGCACGGTGCTGGTTTACATCCGGGCAGAAGAGCAGGGAGAGCAGGTCCATTACCTTAAGATATAGCTCCATCTAGTGGCCGGTGTTTGCTTTACAGCTTTGACACAACATTTAACCAGCATTGAGGGCCTGAATTAATCAAATTCTTTTCTGTCAGCATTGAAGCATTAATCACGATGACTGATAAGGTACCAAATAAACACAATCATTTTTATTTATCACATTAATCGCATGTCATTTAGTCCCTTTTGACGCACCTTAGTTAAGCCACTGCAGAGTCTTCCTGCAGCAGCAGGGATGGAACATAACCACAGGGCTCTGCTTGTTTCACCTCAAATATAATAAAATACAAAAGCATAACAAACACTGTTCTGACAATCAAAATACTGGAATAAACAAAGGCAACAATGTTTAATAGTTTTGTCAGATATTCACACACATCCCTGGTCCCTGGTAAACCAATCTCTCAAGTGTACTGTAGGTATTGTAAACCTTTTGAAAACATTGTCGCCTGCTGTCCCCCAGCTGCTCATAACGTGCAAGTGTGCCCAATGCACTTGTCAAACAAACCTGGGTCAGAGGAAACAAGCCCAAGGACTAATGACTGCACTGAATTCATTTCCTTCAACCATATTTCAAACAGTACAGGGTGAACAGGGCGGCCAATTAAGCCTTTCAAAACACAACTCTGAGACTTTTTATGACATAATAAGTGAGGATAATGCTCCACTATCACACCTCTGCTGGGGACAAAACAGACAGAGCAGCCGCAGGAAGATAACAACAAACAACTCCTTGTACTTCTGTCTATATCTCATTGCTCAAGAATGTCAAAACACTAAACCACTCTCCATTCACCCCACTTCACCATTGTCTCCATCTCCATGGAATTAGAGATAAGGCTACTGGAGTTTCTTTAGCGAGCATACACGCCTCTACTCCTCCAGGATGATGTTTTCTTTTTGTGAGGTTGTGAGGAGATACTATAAGCCATGTTGACTTGAAAATACAGCAGAGAGGCAGGGAAGCCTTAGAGATGTGAACAAGAGTATTTTCTGGCTTTAAAATTGGCCATGCACTCTGCCTGCTCCCTTTCCTCGTCTTACTTCTTACTGATGCATTAGGGTCCATTATGCCAAAGAAAGAACAATGACGAGGTTTGCTAATAGTATTGTGTTATGCACAAAAACCTCAGACTGTATGAGACATGGACGTTGTCTCAGTGACGTCACTCATTGGTTTCTGAGGAGGCGTGATGAAGCTCAAAGATAGCTGTGGCCATGTTGGGAAACCTGTCGCCACCTAACTTTTGATCAATCTTGAAAGAGGCAAAGAGGTGGAGCTGAGGCGGGGCTTAAGCCTCCTGGTCTACAGCTTTAATGCACCAACCTGTCAGTCAACTCAGTCACGCTCCTGATTATGAAAATGATATGTTGTTTTTTTTTTTTTTTATCAAACGCCTTACAGTATGTACCAATGACGAAATGAGCAACTGACATGAAATTCCTTTTGAACCAGGCAGTACACATGTTTATTTCTGCTATAAAAATGTGTGACTTCATCATGGACCTAATGGGGATTCCTTAGTTTTTCTCAGCCAAGTGGACACTCAAGAACTGGCTTAATTTTTCAACACGAAGAGGTAGGGACATGACAAAAACCTCATATATATTTCTACATAAATATGTCTTTCTATCACACACAAGACAGTAAGCCATGCCCTCTGAGTTGATCAAGCCCTCTCTAGTCAAATCTTGTGTTTTCACTACACACACTGCGGTCCATCTCTGGTGCTAGTTACCTAGTAAACACAATAATGTCCAGTTACTAGAAACATCCACCACACAGTTAGTAGACCTCAGGGGCTTCCTGCAGGAAAGCATTATCACCTCCAAGGGGAGGGACCCCCAATAGAGCGCTACAATCACTGTGCACTGCTTCTGTTTACATACTGTTCATACGTGAATGCTGCATATAGAAACCTAAAAAAGAAAATCAGGAAACGGCGGCAACATGTGGCTCTGATCAGAAGGGGGGGGGGGGGATAGTTTTCCCTTTAAGCTCTAGGATACCGGTTTAATCTGTGTCAGAGTCCTGAACTGTGAAAGCTGTGCCCCAAGAATGATGTTCAGGACTTTGCTGTTGTGTTTTTTTTATGTATCCTCAGTTAAGTTTATTGTGCAAAATGTTAAGGTTAAGCCCCAAGGAAAGAGGTGAGGGGCCACTCAAGTACTCTCTCTTGAACACCACTTCAACGTGACATTCAACTGCTGGGTCCAAATTCAGGGGTAGCACTCTTGGAAGGGACCAGCCTTCATATCCTGCGTAGAAAACTCTTACTTACTAAGTGCAACTCCTGTCGCCTAGCAACTTCAACACCTGCATTGTACCTAGCTAACAAACCAACATCCTTTAACCTAACCTACTATTTAAAAGTTTCAATGCCCCCTTTGATTGTAACATTTGAATTGCTTTTCAACTGAGTGGAAACAAGTTAATAACTTTTAAAAGTGTAATCGTCAGCTGCCATCCTGTTTGAATTGGCTTGCATTTAAGCATGGGATATGTTGGGACATAAACGATGTATGCATTCTTTACAAACTGGGAAAAGTGGAACATATTTGCTGGTCACATTTTAAGGAGCCTTTGAAACAGGAAAGCCTTTGATGTGACGCTGGGACTTAATCAGTCTTCAAATGCACCATTCGAAGGATGCAGGCCTTGAATTTGGATGCAAAGTCTACAGACACGAGGCCAAAAACATGGCTTCAATCACTGATATCCAGCAAGAGCAATCTGGCACAATGATTATTTCCTAAAAGTTTCCCTCTTCTTTTACTGTTCGCACATTTAACCTTTCCCTGGCAGGGCAGGGGGACCTTAACGATGAGGATGAAGAGCCTCTGAACCTGCTTTAGTGTCTACAAAAGAAATAAAAACAACCATGAACAGCTGCTTCATCTTCTTCACCGTCTTCTTGGCTTCTTTCCACCCAGACTTTGGGCCTAGCTCTACGTGGGAAGTGGCTCAGCTTCTATCTGAGCCTGGAGGACCCAGGACTACTGATTGATGATGTGTGCTCCCTCTCTTCATCTCTCCATCTGAGAACTGATGTGTTTGCAAGGCCGCATCACCGTGTTCCTCACAGGCTGGCTGTCGTCAGCTGGCTGAAGAGCAGACTGTGAATCTGCTGACAAATTACCGTCATTTATCAAGAAGAGCGGCGCGTTCTGAGAAAAGTGGTTCTCATCCATTTCCATTAAAATTTTATGAAAGACGCTTTGGGCCAAGGCAGAGTGGGATTAAGTTGGGTGAGAACATATGATACTCTGGGTGTCCTCTGTGGACATTTATCAATCTTAATTGACTTTGACTCCAGATTCTTTGGAGGAGGAACAATTAAAATAAGACGACAAAAGTATAACACCACCAAGTCAATGCATTACGCTATTGCAGCTTCTAAAACATATGTAAAAAAAAAAAAGAAAGTATGAACACATGCAACCAAGTCATTGAGCCAACAACCAAAGCAGAGACTTCAGCACAAAGCTTGCCACCTGAGTGCTTCCAAAGCTTAATACACTTTCTTTTCTTTTCTTTTTTAAGCAGAGCTAAGCGGGTCAGAAACAGAGTGGGGGGTTGGAGGATAATCCCCGTTGGAGTGTACGGTATCTGATGAATCATTCTGCAGTACATAATCATAAACTATGTTCATATGAGTCCACTGAGCCAAGGAAAAACTCAGGGGTGACGCGGGTGAGGAGTGTGTGGGAAGAACGGGGATCAATGAAACTGTGTTAAAATCTCCAGAGTCCCACTGGCTGTGGATAGAAGATGAGGATGTGGAAGAAAGGCTTCTAAAATAGAGGAAGCAAACGCAGTGGTCATAAAAGTTATGATGCAAAGTGGGCTTTTTTCCCCTGGAAGCTGGTGAGGAGGACATGGAATCCCCTCGTATTAACGTAAACTGTGACCACATGTAGATGAGGGAGCGCTGTTAAAGTTAAGACTGCTTTGGACCACATTTTATTGACACACTGAAGCCCTGTGACGCATTTTTGTCCCCCTTTTTGAATCTCACAGTCAGAAAAAGTAAGTGGAAACCTCCGTAATAACAGGAGTCGTGTCTTCTTTTGGAAGTGTCTAACTTGGACCTTCCAAATGTGCATGCATTTAGTTCAAACCGGCTGCAATTAGGTTGTTATGGGATCAGGCAAAGGGTTTAAAGTGGGTTTCCCTCGAGGGAAGCCCTGATGATGCTTAGAGTAGTGTTTACATTCTACCACATTTAAATATAAATGTAAAACAGCAAGCCTGTGTTTGTAAACAGATGCCAGATCTGCCATGTGTTGTCTTGAGCTTTTAATTACTGTACCAGGGTACCCATCTGACTAACGACTGACTCAGCTAATCTCTGTCTCCGTCTTGTGGTATCAAACTGTATTGCAACCCTTTTTTAAGGCAACGTCACACTGCAAAATATCTAACCAAGTGTAGTCTTATAATGTCTGATCAACAATATCTCATTATCAGCCACATTCACCTGACAAGCCCAGATACAAAAAAAAATAAAACCTGAACTGCTTTTACTGAGTAATAATAGGTGGTTCAACAAGCAAAATGTACTGAAGATGATAAGATTTAAACTTTTATTTCAAGAAACATATCAAGCATTCTGTGCTGTCTGCACTGGCGGCCATTTTTCCTCACACTTTCACTATTCAGGCTTTATTAGCTGCTACTTTAATATCTTAAAATAATGTTTTTTATCTTGGCTCGGGTTAATGTGGCTTAAAGAGCAGTCGAACGTCACTTCCGGCTCGCCAGAGTGACCACGTCCCCGTTTGGGTGAAAACAAGCACTGAGAATGTATCGGCGGTAGATTAGAAAACACTGGTAACATTGCGGTTAAACGCGATTGCGAAGCTTTTTGAACTTCAAACTATTTTAAAAACACAATTTAGTATCGGGTTTTCATTTACAAAGGACAAAGGAGGGTAAAAGAAGAGCTCTGTGTATTTGGACTAGAGCTAGAGAGGATTAAAGGTCCCATATTATGCTTTTTCTGGTTTTATATGCTCTTTCGTGTGTTTTCCAAGTGTCCTGTGCATGTTTAGGCACATTTATGTGCAACAATTCAAAGTCCGCGGAAATGCGGCTTCTCCTACGTCCTCCTGTTAGCTGTAGCATTAGCTGCATGTAACGCTCGGTTCTAGCCCCCCTCGATAAAAATGTGTCAGTCCGACGTCATTGTCAGTGTGAGATCACTGATCTAAGCTCATTGGCTCGTTGTGGCAAGCCCTGCAGCTCATGTTGAAATTTCCGAGAAGCGTGCTGAGCAACTGACCAATAACGACAAAGCGGATCGGCAGACCAATCAGAGCAGACTTGGCCCACGTGGGGCTCTGCAGTGGGGGCTCAACAGAGTGTAGCTGACGGACTCAGAGCGGAGAGGGAGCAAGGAGGAGCAGTACATGAAAACAGACACTTTTTTCAAACTTTAGCTATTGTGAACGTACAAAAGTAGGTACATAGATTAAATATACAAACCCCAAAAAGGACATAATATGGGCTCTTTAATGTGGTAAATTGTGGGACCGCTGTCATGTTCCTGCTCTGTGACAGAAGAGAAGTCTGTAAACAGATTCTTCACACATTCATTCACTAACGTATTAACAACGTTTCAAATGTCACATCACATAATCATGTTGGTGAAAATGTCTCTAAACGAAGGAACACTACACCAAATCCTCTGACTGAAAAATAAATGTCAAAATAAAAAGTTTGCCAGCTCGATATAACACCTCGTCTCGCCCCAATCATCATTATTTACACTCACGTATGAATACAAAAGGTTTTAATATCATTCAGGTGGCTTTACATGTTATTCTTTTCTAAATCAGCTGATAACTCAGAGTTTATGTCCCCTTTTCTCTAAAATAAACGTCTATAACCACTCCATTGCAGCTATGAACACTGTTAGAAACTATTACAAATAAATATTATTTAAAAATAAAGATCCCTCTCTGGTAACATGGTTAATAATTACTCATCAGGTCAGTATGACTCCTCTGATGACTCGTTTGAGCAGTTTGACAGACAGAGATTGAACAGACACTCACCTACATGGTATGATGCCGATCTCTGTTCAGAAATGTCATATTTTAAATGTTTACATTACTGGTCATCAGATTTAGGCTCATACTTGCCGTTTTAAAGTATGGTTTTCATTTTTTAAGACTTTAAATCGGTGAAGACCCCAACTTGTCCATTAACCACCATTCATTCACAGGGAATGATTTCATCCAGAAAGGGGCGGGGCCGGCATCGTTTGGGCAAAGTACCCGGATGGGTTGCTCTCATGAATTAGCGGTCTTTGCCAGGTGACGTATTGCCTTCCCTAACCGCAATGCATTGTGGTTACAAGCGCCATGTTAGCGGATATAGCTCTTTGTTTACATGCCGAGTTGATCAGAAGTCACGTCTGCACACACGTCTTGCTTTGCTTCCCTTTTTTTTGTTGGTAAAATGGTTCGCTCATGCTGCGTGAATAATTGCCATAGTAAGTCCCACGACTTGAATTGTAAAAAACTCAACAACCAGTTACGGTTTTTTAGGTTTCCCTTATGGAAAAAGCGCTTTGGGACACAAGCAGAGGATATATCCAAGAGGAGGCGGATGGCCTGGGTTAAAGCGGTGAACCGGAAATCCATCACCTTCGCCAGTGTATCTAAGTACATGCTTGTTTGCTCTCGACACTTTCATAAGGGTAAGTGAAATCTCTTTTGTTGTGTTTATTATGATGTTAAATTATCATCATATACGATATCGTATGAGCGAATGCTAAGGCTAAGTCATGTTTTGTTTAGCCAGGCTGGTCGACAGCAGATTTCAGAAACGACTTGATCCGGTCTAAGATCTTAATAACAAGGAATCGTCATGTGCTGTATTTCTAAAAAAAAAAAAAAAAAAAAAAACTGTGTGTCATTACAGGCGAACCTGCTTATGAAATGAGGGAGACTGATCCAGACTGGGCACCATCTCTACATATGGGCCACACAGACAGTACGCAGAGATACGGCCGGCAAACAGCTGATATGGATGTCAATCAGGCTGAAGAAAACCATCAGTATCCCAATGAGGGGGAAGCAAATGAAGCTGGAAGAAGGGATCCACTACAGACTGAGAACTTGGCTCAGGCGTCCACAGAAAGTGTCCAAGAGGGCACCGAAGATGGCGACCCTGGAGAAAGTGGCCAGGAAAACACTGAGGAAGGAACCCACAACACCAGCCGGGAGGTGGCAGATTTTCAATGTAATCTGAACCTGAATGTACGACCAGAAAATATACGAATTGTAAAATTTGAGTTTTATTAATCACAACGTTCGGGTGAATTTTAAGATGCATTCTTCGAGACGGACTGTTTAAATCATAACTTTCACAAAAAGATTAATTTGTGTTTACAGGCTTTGTGAGTTCATGAAAGCCAGCGAAGCTTTGCTGATACTGGTTCAAAATGTTGGCTCTCCTATGGCACCACCTGCTGGAGTGAAAATGCCCAAGACAAACATGCTACACAAAAGACATCAGGCAATCTAATGATCTATTTGATCAATGATGCAAATAAGAGAAGAATAGATCTATTAGGAGACACACTGGTTGTAGGTTGAAATAAGACAAAAAGGCTTTTTGTATGTGGTTAAAAACTTTTGCACAAGACAGAAAAAGCTTCATAGAAAGTTCAGATGAGAGGAAATCTGAGTCCTATTAATTTAAATACTACAATGAAGTGTTGTAGTACTCGAACCGGTCTCAAGACCACTTTTTGAAGGTCTTGTTCTTGTCTCTGAATCGAAAGCATTTTAACTCGGCCTTGTCCCGGTCTCAGACTGGGCAGACTCTGGATTTGAAATCAAGACCACCACTGAAAGGCTTTTTTTTTCCAAGTCATTGCTGTGATTAGAAGAAAAATGCCAGTTTCACTGACATTTATGGTCTTGTCTCAGTCCTGTCTTGGTCTTGGTCTTGACTCGGTCTTGATCCATAAATGTCCTGGTCTTGTCTCGGTCTCGCCCTGCCTTGGTCTTGACTCTCTCTAAATGTCTTGGTCTTATCTCGGTCTCTGAGCACCCTGGTCTCGGTTATGTGGTCTTGACACACTATCAGATGTTAAAGATTCTTACCTGAGCAAAGAGAAAACACTGTAGGAGTTCCTGACTGAACTCTGGTCGACCTGGAGCAGACTGTTTTTCTTCCGCTCCGACTGATCCTGAAACAGCCACATGTCAGTGTTGAATATGAGGCTAATGAGATTAACAATGGATAGCTCATAATGATGCAGATGCTCTGAAAGATTGACCACAGGCCGTACCTTATGATCAAAGTCAGCTGCATAGTAGCCATCATTCAAACCAAAGATGATCTCATTTGGGTTTCTGGATCGAATCTGTGGACAAAGCGAGGCAGCAGAGAATCATTGCAGAGAACAAAGGACAGCGGGAATCTGGATGTGCATGAGACGCTGCTATCTGTTTATGAGCTTTGAAAATGGTCTCACTGTGAAGGAATGGCAATAACCCTGACTTCTTCTACAGCATTCACATTTTCATGGACTTGTTTCTCAGAACAGGGCTTCAATGTGCAGAATTTAGGCTTAAAGGAGATAATTAATCCTTTAAACACTCACATGCAGAAAGAATTAAAAGTCAAAATCACATGTTCATTCTTCACACTGCAGACTGTTAGGATGGTTTTAATGTTTGTAACTGATGGTTCACATCTCTGAATCAGTGCAATGTGTGTGCTCTCATTATAACATCATCAACCTGGTATGCTGCATCGCTACGTGATTGCTTATAACTGCCATTTATTTCAAATGTGAGGAAATAGACTAGAAAAATAAACCTTGTAATGAATTGAGTGTCTGTTTCTGTTGACCAGAATATCAGTTTGCTGGACTGTAATTCAAAGTTTCTTTAATCATTGATAAAAGTGTTTTTTCACAAGTAGATGAAAGTCTAAAATGATAACAAAAGACGTTCTCATTATTAAGTCTTTAAACTGATTAAACAAAAAGTAATAAATCCAGAGACACAGCCTTTCTTTCTTAATCTGAAGAAAGGCTGTGAATCTTTACGCTTAAGAAGGAACCAATAAATGTTGTTGAGAAAATGAACAACCAACTTTGTGAATGATAGGTTCATTGTTTGCATCAAATGTCAACCACAAATATCAATCCAATATATTTATAAATCCCTGCTGGTGTAATATTTTTAATGATTGAATTTTCCAAGCGGATAAAGTTACTCAAACTTTTTGTTGATGCAAAACACAAAAATGGAATTAAAAAGATGAATGAAAGATGCAATCATCATGCTCCCTCGTTAGGTTCCAAGATCAGCTGCAGTGTTAAGTCAGACATTTGAATAAATGCTTTCAAAGTAAAAGCATGAAAATGATTTTTGATGAGAATTAGGCACATTGATGATCTCGACTGAACCCTCGTGGTCATTCAGTGGGCATTTTTTCAGCATGGATGCTAACTTCGGGGTTTTGTGCAGTATGGTTTGGATGCATCTTTTCAGGTAAATAGTTGTATTTTAACACCCCTGACGTTTTATTTACTGAGCCATCGTGCAGATCACATCTGAGTTGGAGTGTCAATAACATGAGGCGGGCTAATGATGCCACTTCCACACAGAATGAATCAAACGAAGGAGGAACAAATATCTTCCTACTGAACAGTAGGTCCTAACAGGATACAGCACGGAGAGAAGGGACCGTCTACTGTCAGGTTGTGGAGGCACTTTGGAAGCACCAAGCCTTTAAGTTTTTAAGTAAACTTAAAGGAAGTGCCTTTAAGTGCAGTACTTATCAAGGCCAGTAGGGGGAGACTCCAGTGGTTGAAAGAGAAGTTGGTCAACTACATCCTTCTCTGTTTATTTATTACCTAGGTAATCATTTTTCCTGTGACTTTATTTTCTCAATCAATAGTTTAAAGTCTCTTTCAATATATAACGATGTTCAGTTTCTAAATGATGGTCCCATTTAGAGTAAACAAATGGTAAAACATTGATGTCTAAGGCTGTGAATACCTGGGAATGATGCCAGACAGATCCCACAAACAAAAAGGGAACATCAAGGGGGCTATGTTCATTCTTCTTCAATAAAGACTTTGTTTTAAACAGACTCAGTGGATTATTCTCATTTTCATGTGTGGTTGCTGACCTGCTGTCCTGTGTATCTGAGGCCATCCAGATTGACCCTCCATTCTATGAGGAGCTGGTACTGTTCCTCCTGTCCTCCCCAGATCCTCACCACGAAGCAAGACACAGAGGTATCCAGGAGGTCCGGCAGCATGCCGAAGTCCAGACTCCGCCAGGTTGGATTCTGACACACAACACAAATAAGGATTAGCCAGCACTTAGGGGGGATAACCAGTGTAAGAGAACATGAATACCTGACAGCACAATAAATAAATCATTCCATTTACTCAACGTTAAAAGGAACTGAACCTTCTGTTAACTTAGTCATTCATTTAAAATAGGGACAGTGCACATTAGTGAACATAAACATGTTAATAGGCCATACTGCAGTCACAGGCTTATTTTCCATCTGTAGTCCTTTGGCAGGTTGGTGGTTCATATGTATAGAAAATGACATATAACCACAATGACAAGTAAAAACCAAAACCACAAACAGTGGCCAAGCAACAACATTCACTGTACTTTAGTTAACATGGACACACTCAATAATACAAGCCTAAAAAGTGTCTGTGTGATGTTGTTTAAAACAAACCAGGATCAAGTGACCTTCCGAGTTAAAGTGCTTAAAGTGCTGCTACGGGAGGTAAAGTGCCGGAGTAGTAAAGTGCAAAAGTGCTGGAGTATTGCAATTTGCTTGATTATGAGGTACTGGTGTAAATGGCACATTTGCCCGAGACGAGCCTGTAACTTTAAAGTACTTAAGTAATTGCACATAGCTATATTGCTCTGACTTAGCAGAATGTGTATGTACTAGGGATGTAAAGATGAATCGCGAGACAGTTAAAATCGATTCAAAGGCGTCAAGGTTCACATCGGTACTCTGAGAAAATAAATCGCATGCTTTACTTTTACATTTTTAGACAGCAGAGGACGCTATCTATTTATGCTTCACTGGCGTTAGCAGCTGTAGAGCAGAGAAGGTTAGCAGCTGCAGAGTAAGATTTTGAATTTGAGGACACACCACCGTCTTTTAAATCCGAGGTGTGGAAGCATTTCTTCCCAAAGACAGAAAATGAAAGAGGAGAGAAGATAACAGACGAGACACAAACTTTGTGCAAATATTTAAAGACAGGGAACTACACAAATAGCACGGCCAACATGATGCAGCATTTAATCTACACCACAAGGAGAAGATACAATCACCTCCCCTCGCTGAGAGAAAAAAAACATTAAAAAAGCGAAACCGCACTGACAAGCGGGTTTGCAAAAATTAAATGTATCTTTTTCAGTCATCTCAAAATCTCTCAAATAAATGGTGAGAAAATTGTATCGTGAACTCAATATCATGAATCGTATCGTGAGTTGAGTGAATCGTTACATCCCTAGTATGTACATACCGTTGCACAGGGTTAGCATACATAGATGTGTTTAGTTACTCAGTATTGCAAAGGGGTTAGATACACAGTTGTGTGCATGAATAATTAGAAATAGATGGTTAGACATGGTCACAGGTCTGGTTGTTTATGAAAATATAAGTGTGCAGGTGTTTTTTGTGTGCATGCTTTCAAATAAAATATGTCATAAGTGATCTCTTTCCATCAAATATAATTTAATCATCCTGCTCTACATTCACCTTAAGGTTTGATCCCTGCTACAGTTTGTTCTTGGTCTCCAGACTGTCAGCACTGAGAGTGAGGGCTACTTCTACAAAGCCATTTACATCATTCTATTACACACCACTTCCCTGGATCAGAGAGAAAAATCTCTTGCTCTGCAGGTCACACTCAAGGACAGGCAGGGAGGGAATGTCAAAAGCAGAAGTACACTCCAGCAGGGGGTGTAGTAAGAGCCAGTAGCGGAAGCAAAGGCGTAAAACAGAATCAAAACATTTCCCTAGAAAAATGATGACAGGATGGAGAAAGAAACTAGAGAACAAATGTCAGCAAAAGGATTTTCAATTCAACAGGAGAAAGTCAGGTAGAGTAAATGACAGGAGTCATGACTCCTGCAGAGCATTATGGAGTCTGTCTGCCCAGGGTACAGCGTGCAGTGTGCCTGGAAAGCAGCTTAGGTCAGCTCATGACTTGGCAGAGAGCCTGACAGTAATGGCTTGCTATCCTTGGCTGCTTCGGTAGCTTTGTGCTGAGCTGCATAAGCCCCGCTAACAAGAGAAGCAGCAGCCTAAGAGTCACCTAGTCATGTTCTCCAGAGACGTTTACAACACAGAGTGATGCTGACAAAGCAAGAGAGAAAGAATCATTTCTCCTTAAAGCTGATGCAAGTCTGATTTTCATTCAAGGAAGCACTTTTTTACTGTACCCTCAATGTGTGAAAACCAGTTTAAGAAAGGTCATAGTGCAACGGCAATTCCAGATGTGGCCAGATGTGTTAAAGAAAGAAGATATGCAGCAGGTATAAATGCCAGGTTTTGGCATCAATAACATACAGGAAGCTTGTGTTCCTTCAGTACAATGCTGCTCATATTGCCAAGTGTATCAACACACTGCATCAACAGGGTGCAGGTAAACATCCTGAACCTTTCCCTGGAAGCAGGCATGAAGAATTTAAAGGTACAAACAAGTATACTCACCAGAGAGTCCCGTATGACTTCACTCTTGTAAAAATCTAAAAAGACATCAAAGAAGGCTGATTAGAGAAAGCAGAAAACACTTGTGCATAAATAACCAAATGACTTGAATCTACTATTAAATACAATTCATAAAGTAATATGAGCTTGGCTTTATTTCTGAATTTGATAGACAACAGACAAGACTTTTACAGATATTTGATGTATGTACTAGTGTTTATAACTATTGAAATCCAGGACAAGACTGTGTCCTACACAGAATCAGTCTGATTTAAATCAAAGCTTTAAACTTAAACTCTGCACAGGAAATTGAAAAAAAATTTTGGTCTGCATGCTGAAAGATAGTTTGGGCTATAGTCAGGCGTGCTTTTGTAGGTCATAGAGGCATCACACTTATATAGAGACTGTTTTATAACCAGTGAAGAACCCCCCCTAAAAGTAGGTTAAAGTGTCATTGCATAAGTCTGTGTGCAATGATGCAGCTAAAAAAACTAAAGTGCAGATATTTATCTAACACAAGTGCAACTCGACTCATGTTTCACATCTTTGACTTTTTGAGGTGCACACTAGTAGTGATAGTGTTAATAAACTCTTTAAGCTGCCCTGCATGCTCGAAGAACACAACAAAACTTTATTATCTCTGCCACACATTTTCAGAAGCATCTGAACAGAAGATTGAGACACCAGATTGGTCAACAGTTTGATGTCCATGCTGTTACTTCAGAATGTGAACTGTGAAGACATTATCAGCTTGTGGACAGGATTAGGAGTTTGAAAACCCTATGTATAGTGTGCAAAATGATTTCAAAAGCAAATATTTATTTCTCCTGGATTGTTCTGTGAGAGACAATCTGCCTCCATGACTCAACCATTCTACCAACTACTGCCTCCTTCCAATAGTAGGCGCTATGATTTGTTCAGGCCCAGGCTGTCATCAATCATGTAAAATCTGAGTAAGTGTGCGGGCATATCTTCTTCTTCTCTCTGCTGTTTTTGTAACGCCCTGCACCTATCTGTGATGTGCGTTTAACGAGCCCTTTAAATAAGGGACAAAACACAAATGTTTTGGAGCATTAAATTAGACACTTTAATGTTTCTGCTGGACTATTGCGCCACACAGACAAAGTACATGTTGTCCCATTCTGTTGAACTAGTTTCTGTTGTTTCTCTGTCATCTCAGACTGCAGCAGTAAGCATTTTGTCTACAGCAGCACCTTCAGGCTAACAGGAAGCTGCCATCTTTGGAGTAGTTATGTGCTAATCGTCAGGGTGAAGAGTAAAAAGGATACTTAAAGAATTTAAGGTTGATACTGCTCCGTATTTCAATGATCAACCCAACCAAAATAACTTGTAATCTCTTAGCGGATTTTCCACTTCAGCTGAACATGTTTACTTAATGACAGCTTTTATCACTACCTTTGATTTGATATGACGTAACTGCATTAGGCCCTGTGCCCACATAGTGTTTTTTTTCTGAGCACCAGCGTATTTTTTCAATTGTTTTCAATGGGCAGAGAGCGTTTGCAGCAGCAGGCAGCCGCCCGGAGACAGAGTGCAGCGCCCAAGAGCTCTACTTTTTTTTGTGGCAGCTCAGAGCGCTCAAGTTCAAAATCTTTCAACTTCCCAGAAAGGCGCTACTGACGTCACTGGTGCTCTTTTCCAAATGTATGATATTCCCAGTATTTTTGCCGCACTAAGGATCATGTCTTGTACCCATATCTTCGATCCATGGCTACTGGGGTTCAAACGATCTCAAATCAAAAACATACAGTAAAAAGTATCGGAGCAGTGTATCGGTCATAGAGCAGCCATTGTCAACCGACGCTGTCATAAAGACAGGACAGACGTGCAGCACTTTTCTTTTCATGGCACAAACGCTTCATGCAAGCCCTGACTAACACAGTCAGCGCTTTTCTGCCAGAAACAAAACGCTAAGTGGACATGAGGCGTTAGTTTATATAGGATGGAAAGTGATCCTTTTTTGAAAGCATGATGCAGATTGTGTATTACACAAGTGAACATGTACTTAGCACTGTCAGGCTGGAGAATGTGTGTGTGAGGGGCTTAAACACTGACCTCTAGATATTCTGTCTCCTATACAGAGGTGGAGGGTGAAGTATGTGTCCAGCAGTGGAGAACCATTCTTGTTGACAATGTTTCTGGCTGCGATGCTCCGGAGATGACGCAACCGTCTCTGTTTGTCGGAGAGAAATACAGAAGGGGACAGAGAGAGTGAGCAGAGAGTGAGGAGAGAGTGAGAACAAATAAAAAACTGACATCAGAGCTGTAGTATTCAGTTTCATCCTCATCATGTGATGGCTGCAGGCAATTACAAATAATCTAGGTTATAATGAAGAATGTGAATCCTAACTGGTTCCCAGGATATGTGAAAAAAGACGACTACGGAGATTGATGAAGTAGCACATTGTCAATCTGATGTATAAATAGCCTACAATAGCCCGGGGGGGTTTCTCATGCAGTGAAGCAAAACCAGCTGAGAGTCTGCTCAAAGTCAGCAGCTCAAATAATAGAGGCATGACATCTTCAGGGTAGAAATAAGTACGTAGTTAACTCGCCAGGCATGGTCAGTCATGACAGTCACATGAGAAATTTGAAGCTTTAAAATGATTTTCTACACCGTCTACAAGTCTCAATGAGCCCACTATAGAAAAGCCCCCATTATCACCATGTGCATTTGTAGCCAGAACAAAAGTCTGAACTAAGGAGTGTGAGAAAATATATAAATACTTGATTGGCACTGAAGTTTTGATTATGTGTCAAATCTTAAAACTGTAAACAGTTGTACTTAAAGTTAACATGCATTAAAATAAGCACACATTTCTGAATGTACTGAAAGTGATGCTTTGCGAAAACATTTTCCAAAAAAAATAATACTTGATGATATTGACTGCTGTACCTCAACTTGTTTATTGGTCAAAATCTACTGCAATAGAATCCGATATTGTATTTGGTATTTGGCAGATAAACATGTAGCATTTGGATACTACTGCCATAAAACAAATACGATTATTTTTACAGCTGTAGGGAACTCTGGAGGCTCATCGGCAGCAGCCACCATGCTGGAAATCCTGTCACAACCTAACTTTTAGTCAACCTAACGACAGGCTGAGAGCTGGAGCTGAGGCGGGTTTTAAACCTCCTTACAAACCGTTACATGCCTACACCGTGCCCGCCTGTCAATCAGGTCAGCCTCATGCCTAACTATGTCTAACACGTATGGTTAATAAAATCAAAATGGATGCGTTATTAAAAAAAAAGTCACCCCCGTACAGTGAGTGCCCATGAGGAAGACAAATATTGTTGTTTTGTTTTTGTACAAGGCTGTAAACATGTTATTGTCTGCTGTAAAAACAGGCGTTTTTGAATGTGGTGTTCATGTGACTCCTGGGGCTCTTGGAGTCTGCCTCAAGTGGACACTGGAAGAACTGCAGTTCTTTGCACTTTCGCATTGGCTTCATTTTTCATCACCGGAGGTTAAAAGCAATGCCTGTTAAAAGTGAAGCTTTGCATCTGTTCACATTGCTTTTTTTTTACTAATTGGATTCTTCAAGTGTAAATTATTGAAGATTTTTTCACAGTATGTTATTATGACATTGAGTGGGTTATATTCTGTAGAAGCACCATATTGTTATTGCTACCAAGTCCTACAATACCTGAAAAAAAAACTGTAAGCCATTAAAAAACAGCATTAGAGTGTGGCAGCCAATATAGATGCATGGTGGATGAAAGGTACAACTTGATGTTTTGGAACGATGATGAAGAATTGATTTCTGGTGGCGGGAAAGGGTCAATTTTTAAATAACAAATTATTTCATCTTGACTGACGTACTCGCTGACACAGATCTCCCATATAAGGCAACATTGCAAGTATTCCTAATATTAGTATTGGTATTGAAACAATTCTTACAATGACATTAGTTGTTACTGGGATTGTAATAAAATATTTCACTTCCAATTCCTTAAAATTCTAACTTTTTTACTGGAAATTTCATGCATTTGATGGTGTGTTCTACATACTATGACGTTAGTTTTAGTATCCTAACTAATTATGATGTATTCGATTTTACTTTTACTTTTCATATCCTTGGTTTCTTGTCAATACATACTACAAAGGCCTTGTCACCTCATTAGTTCAACTCAAGCAAAGTCTTAAAGGAAATAAATACAGGTTTCATTGGTGAATCTCAAAGACCTAGAAGTCGACTTAACGTTTATATCCTCATGTCTTGCATATAAATGTAATGACCTGCTTTGGGAAACAAAAGTGTGTGTTTGGAGTGGACACACAAGAGGCACAGAGAGGTTTCTGCTTCAGTCACACAAGTCACCACTACACAACGTTTCTCTTGACCAGCAGGCCTGGCCTCCGTCCTGCTGCTATACTGCGACTAAATCTAAGTCATGGGATCCCCTATAAGATTAAGGACTCAAACAAAAACACTGATTGTTCGGTAGGAGACTTCTAACCGCCCTCCCTTAAACATGCCCTTTCTGTATGGGGCTAACGTGGACCACAGGCGGAGAGAAACAGGTTTAAGAACACTTGTGAAGAAAAAAGCTGCCGTGGTGGGTCGGGTACTCTGATGTAAAACTAGGGCAACATCAGAAGCCTTATTATAGACCACAATGTCAGCCAAACATCAAAGCTAGCACCTCTAGTAGCTGACCACTGTCATAATGTGATCAAACAGCTCTAATAATAGTATGTGACAAAGTTATTAGCTGCTCAGCCTTTTTCTCTCTATATCCAGACATCACAATTCCTCAGAAACGTTAAACCGTCAAACTGAGCTTTAAATCATCTTTATATCATCATGTAGGTTTTAATATTCTTTGTTGTAACTTGTTCTTGATTAGACCTCATGGTCTTCAGTCTGCAGACTGTTGTTTTGGATCTGTTGGTCAATTACGCCCCGGGGCCAACTTGCATTTTTTTCAGAGCGCCAGCGTCTTTTTTTCAATTGTTTTTAAGGAGGAGAGAGCGTTTGCGGCAGGAGGCAACCGCACTGAGAAAAATTGCAGCGTCTTTTTTTCTCAGCGTTCTGCCTTTTTGTGCGGCCACTCCGGGCGCTCAAGTTGAAAATCATTTCAACTTTTCTACTTTCCAAATGAGTCAAATGTACTAGTGTGAAGCAAGAATGAAAGTGTAGGCCTACTATAAATGATCATGTTGTGTCCATGCATGTCTCTGCGACGGCAAGAGACCATGGAGTCTGAAAGTCATGCTGTGTCAGTGACACCTACACTCTCATCCCCAACCCCAACACCATACCACACTCTCATCCCCAACACCATACCACACTCTCATCCCCAACACCATACCACACTCTCATCCCCAACACCATACCACACTCTCATCCCCAACACCATACCACACTCTCAACCCCAACACCATACCACACTCTCATCCCCAACACCATACCACACTCTCATCCCCAACACCATAACACACTCTCAACCCCTAAACCATAACACACTCTCAACCCCTAAACCATACCACACTCTCAACCCCAACACCATACCACACTCTCAACCCCAACACCATAACACACTCTCAACCCCTAAACCATACCACACTCTCATCCCCAACACCATACCACACTCTCAACCCCAACACCATAACACACTCTCAACCCCTAAACCATACCACACTCTCATCCCCAACACCATACCACACTCTCATCCCCAACACCATACCACACTCTCATCCCCAACACCATAACACACTCTCAACCCCTAAACCAACACCATACCACACTCTCATCCCCAACACCATAACACACTCTCATCCCCAACACCATACCACACTCTCATCCCCAACACCATAACACACTCTCATCCCCAACACCATACCACACTCTCATCCCCAACACCATACCACACTCTCATCCCCAACACCATACCACACTCTCATCCCCAACACCATACCACACTCTCAACCCCAACACCATACCACACTCTCATCCCCAACACCATACCACACTCTCATCCCCAACACCATACCACACTCTCAACCCCTAAACCAACACCAAGCCACACTCTCAACCCCTAAACCAACACCAAGCCACACTCTCAACCCCTAAACCAACACCATACCACACTCTCAACCCCAACACCATACCACACTCTCAACCCCAACACCATACCACACTCTCATCCCCTAAACCAACACCATACCACACTCTCAACCCCAACACCATACCACACTCTCAACCCCTAAACCAACACCATACCACACTCTCAACCCCTAAACCAACACCATACCACACTCTCAACCCCAACACCATACCACACTCTCAACCCCTAAACCAACACCATACCACACTCTCAACCCCAACACCATACCACACTCTCAACCCCTAAACCAACACCATACCACACTCTCAACCCCTAAACCAACACCATACCACACTCTCAACCCCTAAACCAACACCATGCCACAATGATGCTGCTGCTTGTGCAAGAGATTATTAGAGATTACGTTTGGATTTTCTGAGGAAGGTTTAAAACATAACTCAATATTGCAATGACAAGATGTTCAAATGATCAAATTAACATGTGAATATAAGATATAAGGTTACAGATCCTGTCCATTTCTGCTGATCGGCATATTTGCGCAAAAACCTGTGCTTGTATAGTTGTTCATCATCAATTGAAATTAACATGAAATGCTAGAAGAGCTGCTCTTATTCAGCTTGAGGTCTTCCTCAACCACATGTTTTCAACTGGTGTGAATGCATGTGCTGCATTCATGTGCTCCTCGGATGGTCCCAGTTTTTCAGAGTTGGGAAGTTGTTCTTCCATGTAGGGCTCCATCTGACAAGTCAAATGGCTGCACGCTGAGTGTGAAGATATGGCATGTGTACAAAGGTTTTCCCATTTCACTACAATTCATGCAGTCTTTTTTGTGACTTGCTTGATGTGCATACTCATATAATGATAATGGTGAAATAGCTATTTGTTTTGCAGTCCTAGATAGCATGGGCTGACAGTTTTACTGTTTACAAAAGCTAACTTTTTGCCACACCTATGCTATGTATGTTTGAATTTATTCATTTAATAGGGACAATGCAATTTAACATAATTTCAATACAAAGCATGAAACTGATGTGCTGCATAAAGAGTATATAGCTATTGCTAGTTTCCAACTCGTGTCCCCAGTTGGGCCTTTATGTCAGCAAACAGATTAAAATGTACAACATTCAGTTACATAAAACCCCATAACACGATATGAGGATACACTAAAATACATGTACAACAATACAAATGTTATAAACCAGTTTAAAATAAAGTTTGAAGATACTAATTCAAAGTGGGTACAGCTCTGGCTTGCTTTCAGCATTTCACCTGTTTTGTAAAAGATTTTAAGTCCGAGATGAATTTTATTTTAGGTGGTAATGTGATGCCATGAACCTGCAGGTTTCTCTATTGTAGAAACTTGAAGACTACAAGGAGGTTTGTGGATGAAACAAGTCCACACAATCCCTAACTCAATGAGGCTGTGTGCAGATTAAATGATAGCTCTTTCAGTAATATAATAAAACAATATCATCACCATCACATGACTGTCAGCCTTTAAAGATATCACGCAGCATGAAAAGCCTGTTTCTCACTATAAATCATAACTCACATGTGTATGACTTTGGACTGATGTTGAGTTTAGGTATTAGGTCGGTTAACAGAATGAATGAACTTCTTACACTTTCTTTTCTAATGAATGAATGAACTTATAATTGAAGGATCTTAATGAGACTTAACAAAGCATATATTAAATTAGTTCTTAGTTTAAAAAAAGTCAAATATAGATTAATTTACTATGACAGGAATGGTATACACTACAGTTCCCGTCCAGCTGTCACCTGCACACTGACATAACGTTACCATTAGCTCTAGCATAGCAGCTTCCTATGCAATTCATCGTTGCGTATTATATACAGCCAGAACAGGGCAGGACATGGAAAAGGCTGGGCTCTAATAATGCCTAACACCAGCTGAACTTGTTATAGTGTGTCGGAGGTGTCAGTCCAGGTCCTTGAATCTCCAGTAAGGTAGCCAACCGCAAGCTAGCAGCTGTTAGCCATCTAGCTAACCTGACGGGCCTGACGTGTTGAACTGAAGCGGCCGAGTCCAAGTTTTCTTGAGGTGATTTGAAAGCAGTTTTTGCTAACATTATCTCAAAGCGCGTTGTATTTACCTGCTGGGATGTTAGCTCTACATGTAAGGCTCGGGAGGAGGACGCTCCAGAGTTGGTGACAGAGGCGCCGGGGATGGAGAGAACCCGTCCGGTGATAGAGTTCATCCTCCTGTCGGCATCTAGCGGGACCCCCTCATTCAGTGAAACATCCCGTCCACGACACTCACAAGCCTCAGGTTAAAGTTTAAAGAGGTCCAAGTAGCCACCAGAGGCGTGCATACACGGCTGTGTGTGTGGGTAAAGCGCTACAGCAGCTGTCAGCTAACCAACGGGACGTAAACAAAGTACAGGCTACTTGCTACTACTGGGTCGGAAATCCGTCTCCGGTTGGGAGGCGCGAGAGTGAGGCTGTGGATTGGCAGATACCAACGTCAATCATATGGGGGCGGGGACTGTACTGAATACTCGTAATCCTATTGGTTGTATGGTCTGTTTATCTTCCCGGATGGGGCGGGTTGCTGTTGAAATCTGTCAAGGCTGCAAATATGAGGAAGTTGAACAGTACAGCGTGACATGCAGGTGACAGCTGAACAGTGCTGCGATCCACGCCATTTTTCAACCTCAGGGGCATCTGTCAACAAAGAGTAACTTATTTTAAATTCCTCAAACAATGAGCTGTTGACAAACTGCTGATTAAATTGAAAGCTTCAGTGACACTAGTGAGTGCAAAACATTTGATCAATAATGTAAGGACAGTTTTTATCTGTTCGCAGTACAGAGCTATACTAAAATACACTTTATTATAAAATAACGAATATCCCTGTATTGCTCCAGAGTGCACGTTTTAATTATATTTAGTCTGCAACAGAGAATTTATTTTTTCCCTCGTTTCGCCAGTCGCAAATCTTAAGTAAACGTTTCCAAATCTATGGCAATTTAAATTCAATGTATTTAAAATGCTTAAAAAGTCGGTGGTTCTATCAGAACAATACATTTACAAAACATACAAATACCGAATGTACGCTGAATGCAACTAACATCTTTTAGAGTCTTTTAAAGATTTGTATATTTTTTGTAATCCATCTATAGGTAGCATTTTAGTGATGTAGTATAGTTGCAATTTAATTAGGCATTAGTCTTGTTTCTTACTGCTGGTAGTTCATTCTGAGGCTAGGCTTATATGGATGATATATTACAAACGAAACAGTTTTTTCTTTTTTTGTGTGTGTGTAAAATTTAAATCAGTTTTTAAACCTCTGACCACAGTTGTCTAAAATGTAGTTGAAGTATAAATGTAGTAGTATAAATGTAGTTGAAGTATAAATGTAGTAGTATAAATGTAGTTGAAGTATAAATGTAGTAGTATAAATGTAGTAGTATAAATGTAGTTGAAGTATAAATGTAGTAGTATAAATGTAGTTGAAGTATAAATGTAGTAGTATAAATGTAGTTGAAGTATAAATGTAGTAGTATAAATGTAGTTGAAGAATAAATTTAGTAGTATAAATGTAGTAGTATAAATGTAGTTGAAGTATAAATGTAGTAGTATAAATGTAGTAGTATAAATGTAGTTGAAGTATAAATGTAGTAGTATAAATGTAGTAGTATAAATGTAGTAGTATAAATGTAGTTGAAGTATAAATGTAGTAGTATAAATGTAGTAGTATAAATGTAGTTGAAGTATAAATGTAGTAGTATAAATGTAGTAGTATAAATGTAGTTGAAGTATAAATGTAGTAGTATAAATGTAGTTGAAGTATAAATGTAGTAGTATAAATGTAGTTGAAGAATAAATGTAGTAGTATAAATGTAGTAGTATAAATGTAGTTGAAGTATAAATGTAGTAGTATAAATGTAGTAGTATAAATGTAGTAGTATAAATGTAGTTGAAGTATAAATGTAGTTGAAGTATAAATGTAGTAGTATAAATGTAGTTGAAGTATAAATGTAGTAGTATAAATGTAGTTGAAGTATAAATGTAGTAGTATAAATGTAGTTGAAGTATAAATGTAGTAGTATAAATGTAGTAGTATAAATGTAGTAGTATTAATGTAGTAGTATAAATGTAGTAGTATAAATGTAGTTGAAGTATAAATGTAGTAGTATAAATGTAGTAGTATAAATGTAGTTGAAGTATAAATGTAGTAGTATAAATGTAGTAGTATTAATGTAGTAGTATAAATGTAGTAGTATAAATGTAGTTGAAGTATAAATGTAGTAGTATAAATGTAGTAGTATAAATGTAGTTGAAGTATAAATGTAGTAGTATAAATGTAGTAGTATAAATGTAGTTGAGGTATAAATGTAGTAGTATAAATGTAGTAGTATAAATGTAGTTGAAGTATAAATGTAGTAGTATAAATGTAGTAGTATAAATGTAGTTGAAGTATAAATGTAGTAGTATAAATGTAGTTGAAGTTGTCCTCTTCTCTACTTCTGAGTTGCAGCAACTGTAGGAGTCATCGTTAAAATTTCCAAGACTGCAATATAAGAAGCAACCACGAGGTGGCATCATCATCCATATAAAAGCAATTCTTTCTCCACAGGGTTATTTACCTTTACAAAAAGGGTTGAATGTGTTGAGCTTGCACTGCACGAATCATCTGTCACTCGAATTGATCTGTTTCCAGCACTTTTACGCTCCCCGTCCTCTAATCATTCACACTAAAATCCATCACAATCACAGAGAACTTCTTACCAAAACAGTTTTAATTTGATTATTAAAAAATATGTTTAGACAATTAACTTACACAAATTTTAGATATTAAATTGGCTCTAGTTTGACCAAGAACAAAATTCTGACATGTTCATTCTTAAAACCACCTACCTTCTGTGGTCCAAACAAATCCAGAACATTCAGGACCAGAATCTAAAGTTAGAAGGAGGACATACTGGCTGCTGCATTGTTGTCAGAGAAGCCAGCACTTCAACATAGCATGTTTCCTTAATATCTGATCATATAGTAAGGTCACTTTATCATTTCACTCACTACACATCTTACTGATTGGACATATTGCGTTTAAATAACATTATAGCTAGCCCTTGATTGCTAAATTTAGGCATGTTAGCATACTCTCTGTGTGTCCCTGTTCCTGTTTTAATTGTTGACACTGCTTCCAAGCTTTCCACCATTTTTGCTGCACTGAAACATCACACAAATGTCATGACTCCCAATTTCTTACTTGTAATTATGACTTGTGAGGGCTCATCATGTGCTCATAACTCATAAATACAGTAAATATGATATTTCCAAGGAGCACCTGAAGACAGCAAACTATTACAAATAATTTCAGTAACATTCACGAATATTATCGCTGAACTTTGCCGCAAAATGTTTAACAACATTAGATAGTACCTGGGTTGTGTTCGGTACAAAATTGTTCAGAACCAATGGATGACCATATTCTCTCATCTGACTTTCTTTGAATGCCCTCTGGACGTTTCTGAGAACAAACACTCAAACTCCTTTATTCCTTCAGCTTTCAGGCTGTTGAAAGCTTTAATTGATTTATGGTCGATGCACACTAAGGTAACCTTTAAGGTTATTTATCTATGTATTCATAATACTTTTCTGGTGTCTTAATTCATACTGCATTTTTAAATTCTCACTTGTGTCTACTTATGTCTGTTGTTACTGGCATGTGAATATAATTGTTTAATGCTGCTGTGACTGTTTGTTTCCTCTGATTGTGTCTTGATTTATTTTAATAAGACTCTGTAGGATGTGAAACTGAATTACCTTTCTGGGATAAATTAAGTCGTCTTAATCTAAATCACGTTTTGAGTTTGTATGCAGAGTAAATCTCAAAGCGATATCTCTGATTCAAGACACTGTGCGTATGATACAGTCAGACATTGGAGGACATGATTTCAAAAGTCTGACAGTTACTTTGTATGGGGCATGTGTATCTTGACGATGAAGTACCCAATGTTAAATCATCTAGGAAGTGTTGTCTCTTCAGCATTGGATGTCAGGTGGAGTACATTATAGAAAAAAAAGATGAAGCATGAGAAATGTTACCAAAAAAGGTTGGACAAAAAAGAAGTGACAAAAACACACACATTTCCTTCTGAAAACATAAAAAAAGTTTTAATTTAAATATTGGCAGACAAGTGATGCTATAGTTGTCACATCGACAGGTCTCGCTGTTTATTCCTTGCAAATGTATTATTGCACATGGATTACACTGCTCTTTGTAAGAAGTCACAGAGGTGAAATCAGAGGAAATCGCTCTTCAAATGACAATCTTATGATTTACCACCCATCTACATACTTACTTTGATGATTCCAGGGATATATTCTCCACTCACATACTCTTATTTCACAAAAAGTAATCTTGACACCCTTCAATATAACATTATACCAGTTGCACGACCAGTACAATCCCATCTCTTTCATTTAGCACCCATGGCAATGTTACAAATGGCTCCACTGTGAACTGGAATCATCAAACGTCAAGATTTTCACCTACAAAACTTCATCTTCAACTGCATCTCAACACTTTGCAAAATGCTCGCAGATTCAAGGCATCGTTGTCGTTTTTCTTGCATAGACTAAACACACCCATCCAGACCTGAACACCTGTAGGACACAGAGGGAAATGAAGCCAAGCAGCACTGTGACTGTCTTGGAAAATTGTCTTCTCAAAAGGCATTGTTGTTCAGCGTTACAAAAAGTGCATCAGGAATATTCATTTGAGGGACAGGCACAAAAATCTGCCTTTTCCCCTCTACAGAATACAATTAATACTTTTTGGCATTGTACAAATCACAGGCACACAGGTATTGTGCATTCACAATATACATCCACTCTGTAAATTCCCCCACCTTTGGCTTTACACACAGTAGAAATACATGCTATCTGTGGGGATACGATAGGTCTTTGGCTCAATTAATCTTTGGGTTTATGATCCCAATACTTATGTGGTAGCTTGGGTTTGCATTGTTTGTGCATTCAGCATACAATGGGATCCTAAAAAGGAGAATTATATGAGAGAAAGAAAACATTGGCACTTCTTTAAGTCCTTTACGTTACCCTCCAGCTCCATCTAGTGGACCGTAACACCCTCTGCATTTATAACACAGTTCGACCCCTCACAAAAAAGAAGCTAGAAAGGCACATTTCTTTGAGTGGGATTTGGTTTAGCTTTGTCCAAGCCAGACTTGATGAACCCAGTGGCAGCAGCAGGGAGAGGCGACTCGAGTTCAAACCTGCCACTGCCTGAGGAGAAACTATGACTACATGTGTGTGTGATATGATGCAGAGAGCAAAGGTTTCTTTAGCAAATGTGCTCATGTGTAGAGTCTGCAGTCCAGAGATAATCCAAACCAGGCACCAATATTGGACGGGGAGGGGGTGTAAGGTGGGGAAGGGGGAGGCGGATGGGTCTGGAGATGCTGACACAGTTCAGAGCTTCAACAGGAACAACCCTCTGGTCCTCTCACTGGATGCACAGGACGTCGCTCTCCTTCAGGCCGAACCGAGTCTTGTACTTGTCGAAAAGGCACAGCAGGGACTTGACATACATCGAGTGGTACAGATCCACCATCTCTTCAGAGGGGTCCTCAATTTTTGGCACTGTGATTGGCTCCCCAACTGTAAGAGAATATGAGAGGGTTAAATAGTGAACATAAAAGAGGGTTACATCATCAAAAAGTGAATGTAAGGAGGTAAGTAATCCCCCAAAATAATACTCTTTAATAAGATGGAAATATATTTAAAAAATAAGATGGAAATAAAATACATAGAATGAAAACATTGGGGAAATTAAAACCCTTGAAAATGTATAATAATTAGGTTAAAACTTAGAATAAAAAGTGCATAACAGGAGTATAAATCACTGAGGCAGTCTCAGTGGTGTCACCTATTGGTTTCTAAAGAGTGATGAAGCCTAACGATGGCAATCACAATGTCAGAAATGTTCTCTAGAAAAGATGCAGAGTTAAGGCGGCCTTCAGTCTCCCCCTCTGTCCCCCTTACAGGGTTTACTAATAAAGAAATTAGCTATTGATACCAACATTTTTTTTTAATCAGTCTGTAAATATTTGTATTCTAATGTTATATATTTTAATATGGGGTCCAATTGGGATTCCTTATCTTTTGGTCCAGCCTCTAGTGGAAACTCGAGGAATTGCATTTTTTTGTACTTCAGCACTTGTCTGATTTTTCTCTTTTTTTCAGCAAATAGAGACTTTGCTCTGCTTATCTGTTCAATATGTGTCACTCATTGTCCTCTAATAAACTGTACCACCACAGCAGAGTATTGTTGAAGAGTTGACATATATTAACGTAAACATCAGCAGTCACACTTGCCTATCGTGGTGATGGGTTTTCCATAAGGCACGATGCCCCAGGAGTTGCCGAAGAAGAGGCCACATCCGTGGAAAAGGCATGGGGCGAAGCCTAACAGCTTCTGCAACCTCTTCTGTATAGCTCTCCAGACCGTCCCCTCCTCGAAGATCACCTGCTTGTAGGCGTCGTTCTCTCCGAAGGAATACACCGGAACCAGGTCAGACCTGAGGAGACACACCAGAAGCTCAACTAAAGACCCCCTTTATGAATGTTTCTATAAAAAGCCGTACACTTGAACAGATTTTAAACATATCAATCAGTTATCAGACATGTTCCAGTGTTGGAGTCTAAATCGATGTAAAAAAACAACAACACCTTCTACTCTCTGAAACTTGAACTTTGCACCCTTCTTGTGTAACTGTTTATATAACATGCATTATTAGCCTGGGTATTTTTATGGTTTTATTACAGTCATACCTGTAATAGAAGGGTTCATTGAGCATAAAAAAAACACAACTGAGAGATATGTCTACACGAGTACAGGACAAGTTAAGTCACTTCAGGATCCTGCTCAGATGGGCCCGCTGTTTTTGTTTCTATTTACAAAATCAGAGAAAGTCATTTTTGGGACCTTCTGCTGTACAGTTGATGAACAGTCAAGTTTTTGTCTTGACTAGTAAACGGTTATGAAAGAGTTTATGCAATCAGGAAACTATCTGCAGCCAATCGAGTAAATTCATAACTGCTCAATGACGTCATCTCGGAGAGTTTTCATACATCCATTAACCAGCCCATTCCTAGAATAACACAGCGCTACTGCTACTGCTATTGATTTATTAATACAGAGAGAACTTGTGATAAACAAGCAGCTTTACAAAGACTGTTTGATAAACTGTTCTCTTTTTGGGTTTTTTTATGCCTTCATTAGATGGAAAGGACAGTGGATAGAGTCAGAAATCAGGGAGGGAGGAAGTAAAGAATGACGTGAACACAGGCTGCCCAATCTCGAGCCTCTTGGGGCATCCTCACTAACCACTCGACCATTGGCGCCCCCCACATTTTAAGCATATACTATAGATACAGTGTAAGAAACAGGAAGGAAATAAAAAACTAATTCATGTAACTCTTTTATCATCCTTTGCCCTTTTATATCCTTTTTGGAATATTTCAATTTATTCACCGATCAGCGATAACATTTTTAATCTCGAGGCAATCTAATGCAATACAAAACCTTTCAGTGACAGAACATAATGAGAGGTGTTGCTTATATCCCCCCCCCTCTCCATTAACATACACGAGGGGAGTGTTTTAATGCACACCAGGACACCAACACCACCCAATACCTCTTCCATGATAAACACAGAGTAGATAAATCACCTTTCTGACCATGTCAACAAAAACGGAGAATGCAGACGTTTCATAAAAGTAGACTTTAGAACTCGAACTGTTGTGTTGCATTAGATAGCACAGGTGGTCATTATGTTACATCTAATCGGTGTATCTTCAGTGGATAAGGTGCATTAAACCAAGCCCTTGTGCACTTCTTTCTTAGTTTGCCTAATAAAACATAATTTTCCCTCACTATGTATTAAGAATCAAATCCAATGTGTAACATATCGAGGAAGGAGTGACCTTATTGTACACCCTCGTCTGGAATGCTAACCCAGTTGTTCTGAATCCAGCTCTATATTTCTAAGCTCTAAGCTTCTTTGGACGAGGTGAACATTGATCCACGACCATATCTGAGAAGGACTCTGGCTCCTTTGGGTTAGCTAGAAACTTCAGGTTTGCCTGAGACTGCAGAACTACACATTCATAAAAGACGTGTTTCTGGGGGGGTAACCTTTTTTCTGAATTATTATTTAAGGTTTATTCATTCATGCACAGACTCTGAGAATCACATTAGTATGTCGGAGCAGATATTGGTCAAGGCCGTGTTTAGTCGCTGTTTCTGCACGTGGCCTTATTGCGTCTGAGTGCGGTGCAGCCAGCTCACCCTTTCTGCAGGGCCAGCCTCACGAAGCCTTTACGATTCTTCAGGGTGACAGAATTCTTGCCAGGAGCACACTGCAGCGACTCTGCCGCTCCTCCGACAACGATGACGACGGCATTTCCTGTCCCGCTGCGTGACAGCAGGTAGTCGATGGAGTTCTTGTTCACAGGACAGATACCTGATGAGGAAAAAAGACAAGAAAAATGTTTAAAACGGCACAAAAGAAGAAGTGTAAAAGAGGCAAATTCAATGACCCACCATGTATGGACTAATCAAGAATATTTAATGTTGTCCTGAACTTATGTTGCAATTATTGCAAAACTCAGTCAGACTAATTTATATAGTCTGCCTTCTCACATTAAACAATAGGCCATTGGGCAAGAAAGCCTGAAACACTAAAGCCCTTCCAAAGAGGGGGCGTGGTCAGACACAGCTCATTTACATTTAAAGGTACAGACACAGAAACAGCCTGTTCTGAGCAGGGCTGAAATAGAGGGGTTTATAGACATGATCAAATACAGGATCAGAGTGGATTTAGAACAAGAAACTTCACAGACATGTTTTGAGGAACTCTGAGACTTATTTAAAAGGCAGATAATGTGACCTTCAGCTTAATTGCCTAATAGCGAGTGTGCCTGAAGATGACCCTGTGGCATCCCTTCCTTGACATTACAATTTTTTCTCTTCGACAGCAACTGGCTTTACCTGGAGTCTACCACCCTATCACAGGGAGGACCCAGTATCCTCCATTATTCTACATTATATCCATAACTTCTGCACAAAATATCTACAAATCAGTGGTGAAAATAATTTCATGACGTAAAAAGAGAACTTTGAGTTACTTGGATAAAAGTGACGTGAACATGTGAACTTGGCCGACTAAACTGGAGCAAATTTAGAGCAGCAAGACATTCCCAACTAACAAAAGCTCCTATGAGTTTTACACTGGTTATGAAATTGACTTAAGAAAAGGTTAAGCAGACCCTCAGTGACAGGAATGACTTCATCTATGTAGTTCTTTCAAATGTCTCTTTACACTGCCACAGGGTCTGTGTTAACCAACGCCATTTAGCAGCCTTTTTTTTTTTAACTTTTTGACAGCAAAGATTCACTGAAAGTGTTGCTTTCAAATGTTTAAGACAGCAAGATGACTTTTTCATCACAGAGTACAATTTCTTAACTTTCAGGATGGGATCAGCTGAGGTAAGATGTACCACTTTGTCTACAGGGGTCATGAAGATCAACGCGAACATCCAGTAGCTTCAAGGTTTATTATAGTCAAGGGCTTTTTGTTTCAGTCATTTAATCTGAAATAAGTATTTTTTGGTGGCCTTATTTTGCCTTTATTAGATAGGACAGCGGAAGAGAGGGACAGGAAATGTTTGGAGGAGAGAGTCGGGGACGACATGAAGCAAAGGGCTAAGGTCGAATTCAAACCCACATGAGCTTCTGCAACATAACCGCTAGGCTGTCCGGCACCCCATTTACCCCCAAATTTAATTTGAGGCATAGCTAGCTTTACAAACAACCTGCAAAATGTTTTGCTCATACTTTGTTCAAAAATAATCAGTAATTCTTACTTTACCAAAGATTTTGTATTTTTGGGGCGCAGGTAGCATAGTGGTATGTTTGTTAGTGCACCATGTACAGTGGCTGTGGTCTCTGAAGCAGGCAGGTCCAGGTTCTGACCCGACCCGTGACCCATTTTCCTGCATGTCGTTCCCCTCTGTGACTTTCTCTCCGATTTCCAACTCTACCCGCTGTCCTGTCTTTCTATTAAAAGGCAGAAAAAGCCCAAAAATAAAACAGTAAGGAACTTTCTTATTTTGTCTATTGTAGTGACACCTGTGGACAAAGATACGTTTGATCTCTTTGTTTTGTCGTCTTCTGGTCTGCGTGCTGTAAGCTGATCTGTCTCATGATATCAGCCACACCAGGTATTGAACATAAAATAAGTAATCAATGATGTCACTGATTTTCTTGTCTGCTTTTGTAGTTCATGAAGAAGTAATTTGAATTTCAGTCTGTTTCATGGCCAGATAAAAAAATGCATCAGAGAAGGTTTCAGTAAAA
Organism: Labrus bergylta; assembly: GCF_963930695.1. Taxonomy (NCBI): domain Eukaryota; kingdom Metazoa; phylum Chordata; class Actinopteri; order Labriformes; family Labridae; genus Labrus; species Labrus bergylta. The sequence goes on along the minus strand of NC_089208.1, from coordinate 24,379,206 downwards.
TGTGTGTTCACTCTTATCACCCTGACAGCAGTTTAAATAAAAAAACACTTAGTTTTAAAGCACCGCAACTTCTGCAGAGATCTTAATAAAGATTTACAACCGATGAAGGACACAGAGATGTACTATGTGTTCACATTAATCAATGAAACCTTTTGAAACAGCATGTTCAGTAACCTATAGTGACCTCAGAGTAAGTACAGTATCTATGGGCAAAGAAGAGGCCTGAACAACAAACAGCCGTTCAGAACAGAACAGTTAGAGCTCTATCAGTCAGTCAAATCAGCAGATCCAAGTAAACAGAAGCTTTTTCAGCTGTGCAATACGTTCAAAGGTCCTCCCTCCTACAGATACAGACCTTTATGCTATCAGACATGTCAGGAATTTAAACAAGATTCCACACTCTCTCAAGTCCGCTCACCTCCAGACATCAGATAGTCTCGCAGGACCGGCAAGCGGAAGTTTCCGGCCAGGGTTGCCAGAGAGGGTTTGATGCCAGGGAATTTTTTGGAGAAGCCGGTGGCCTCCGTCCCAAAGTTGCAGAAAGCACCGAAGCAGAAGATGCCGTGGGGGTGGTAGCCGAAGATGTAGTTCCGGCTGGGCAGCAGGTTGTGGGTTTTAATGAGCTGGAGGACGAGAGGCACAAAGAGGAGCAGCGTGAGACTCATTAATATACAGAGGGCTGAATGTAAGACCCCCGAGAACAGCTGATGAGAGACATGCACTGTTAGAAAACAAATATGGCTGAAAGCTTAAAACAGAAGGTGTGTGCCAATCACATCAAATATATGTGATGATGTTTACTTTTTTTAACATTTCAAGATGGATCCATAACATTTCCTGCTGTATTTGTGTTGTGTACATTTGTGACACAGATTATGTTTCAGTAGTACGAGAACATCCTTATCAACTCGAACCCAACACGACCCTCATGTACAGTCATAAAACAGTGAGCCAGTATAAATGTTGTTCGCCTGCTCAGGTTGTCAACAATACGGCACATTATCAGACTTTCAGCATCAGGTTAATCTCCTGGTTTCACGTTGCTGTTTTGGATCAGCACAATCCTAACCATCACAGTGAGCGCTCTGATCTGCACTGCAGACTCAGATCCATCACAATGTGTAGACAGAGCCGCCGTCGTAGCTCGTCAAACACAACAGTTGCATAATCGCATTAGCAAAAGAGATCACACTCAAGATCCTCACAGCAGCGCTGAGTCCACCTGACCTGCATGGCAGTTGTGACGGGGTTAGAACAGGGCAGAGGAGGATGTACACAGAATTCAACTACTTTTATAGTTACTGGAAGAGATGGAGACCAGACAAAAGTCACTGGTTACTGTAATAAAAAGTGCTAATCTGACAGAGGATTCTTTGTTTTTTTAGTGTACAGTCACACAGAAGACTTCTTACAGTCTTCACTTAGACTTAAAGGCTGCTTCAGACTTTAACCGATTTTCCTCCAACTCATAAATAATTATCATGTGTTCGTCATAGATAAAGAACACTATCATATTCACCTATATTCAAATGATGACTCAGGGGCGTAACCACTGACGGATATGGTTCAGTAGATTAAATCAGTGATCAGCAATATCTGTATATCTGCGATAAAATTATCCGATACCCATAGTCACTTGGTATACTAATATCTGCTTGTATTATCGGCTGGCCGATTAATGGGTCGGTTTCTAAAGCATACCCTGTTTTATTGATTTTTTTACTCTAAATGGGACCGTTACTTATAAAAGGATAAACTCACTGTTTCAAAGAAAACTTGAAACTAGTGATTGAAGCACCACCTAGTGACCCCCCAGAGGGTCAGGACCCTTACTTTGAAAACACTGACTTAATGCACCACTCACTCAGTTCTGAGAGCCGAACATGTACTGTAACGACGACATGTCATTCAAACTTTGCAACAGTAAATATCTACGTTGGCTTATGTTGTTGTCCTGCTGTAATACTTTCTCTGACTGAGAGCTGACATCAAGTGTCTGGGTGTCTGTTTTAATGACCTCATCAACCTGCTGAGACACACGGCCTCACAGAACACACAGTACAGATCAATGTGACGGACAAAGTTCAGCTGCAGAGAGCTCGACTTGAATCTCTTTCTTCTCTCTGAACAGTAGATTTCTGATCACACTGAGGGGATTTTATAGACAAACACTGTCAGTTACCGGTTTTCTCTGAAAAAGAGATCAAATTAAAAACAGGTCGTGTGAGCTCCTGTGTTTCATTAGCATTGAGAGGAGGGAAGGGGGAACAACATAAAGCTAACCCAGCAGCAGCAGAGAGGTATGAGCTAACAAACATTCAACTTGTCTCTTTTTTTTTACCTGGTTACACTTTACACTTTACACTTTAAGACGCTGCAGGAAAAATATCTATCTGCACAAACTTTGCGATAAACAACCAACTGTTGTATCTGGAGATGTTTCTAAATCTTTTCTTTTGCTTTTGTTTCAGATTTACTCAAGCAGAGGCCCAGACAAGTAGTAGCTAAAGGCTAATTACTTTCTTTTAATTGATATGAAATGATGCCAGTGTTGTCTGACTTTTCTTAGAAAATGTTAGAAAGCCTGAACTGAAAACAACGAGAAGTAGAAACTAGTCCAGGCTAAGGCTTAAATATGGTCTTAAGAACTGTTGTCACTTTGTCTGTCATGTTTATCGATGTGTTCAATGTGTGAAAAAGGAGGCGGACGTACTCACTGTAAATCTGTTCTAGAAATTCAGTATACTATCCAAGCCTAAACTAAAAGCTAATAGTCTATTTGGAGAAGTCTTGACCAGAGAATGTGTTGTATCTTTGCTGAGAAGTTACTGAAAATGAAAAGAGTAGCTCAACTTTGATGTTTGTTTGCATAGACAAAAGTGTCTGGTCAATTTTAGAATTGTAGATTTTTTTGGGGTAGTTAATGAGAAATTGCAAAGTGATGATTTAGTAAAATCTTCTGACAGCAAACTGACTCATGCAGAGATTCTCAGAGAACACCTTAAACATGCTGTCCTTGACCGTTAGCTTCCTCACTGACAGTTTACTCACTCACTGCTACTGTACTGTACTGTGACAGACCCCCTCCACACACACACTGTATACTCTGTGAATGTGTGTGATAACACCCTCTCCTACACACTGTTCCAGGTTTGTCCTCGCGTCTAAAGAAGCCGTGATCAAAACAAGCCTAGCACAGCTCCTTAGCCTATCAGGCCGGACAAAGTCTAAAACTCTGCACCGACATCAGGCCCTCATCATAATCATCACAGGACAAGGAACTGACTGGAGCCGACAGCTGATACTCCATACACCCCTGATAAGCGTATCTATAAACCTGTGCAGGAATAGAAATCAATTAACAAGCTCAATCAAGGCAAAACTAACCATACAGGGAAACTTAGAAGAAGTAAATGTTGGACAGCATTTCAACGCACATTACGGCTGTTACAGCTAAAATGACATCTTCTTTCACCCTGCTCTCTATGTTTTTTTGAAGTGTTGGGGAGGGATTCAAAAAGCCCACACAGAGAGACTGGTTAGTTACCTACCCTGACTGGGAAGTAGTCTCTGAAATACGTCCACACCGTCCAGTTTCTCACCCAAGACGATCTCCTGCCACCTGAAGGGAACATTACAGATCAGAAAACACTTCACTACTTCAAAAACAGAGCTGATACGCGTTTTGGTATGTTCTCGGTAGCATTTTAGCTAGTGATTTAGCTTAGCACTGTTTTTTGAGAAATTGCTAACGGCCGCATGCTAACATGTTCACAATTTAGAATTTCAGAATTTCCGTCCATCCATGTTTAAGAATGTATATACTTCATAGCTGATATGTTTACAATGTTCAACCTTTTAGGTTTAGCTTAGCATGCTAACGTTTATAAAGCATTGAACATAAGTTACAGCTGAAGTGCCACTACTTTTAAATAGTAATAATTAGTTTATGCAAACATTTTATGACAACTTCCAATAGCTGATGCTTGAGGAAACATAAGGGTGTCACAGAGAGAGAAGTCAGTTATCCGGGGACCATATGAGTCCTTACAACAGTTACGACTATCCATCGAATCCTTTTTAATATTTTAGCCAGTGTGACATAACGTCTAGAAAGCCAAGAATCACCATCCTTCTCTGAGTAAGAACAACATGTGATCTGTATGATCTTTAAAAGGAAGAATTTAAGAACTAGATAAACATCCTGTTCAAATAATAGAGTCTTTGTTGGTTCATTACAAATTAATAAACCAACACTTTAGGTAACTCAGAGGTCTCAGAGCATTCATTCATGTGCTGTCACACCATTTTAAACCATTAATTTTTAATCAGTGCAACATTTTTAACATCGTCATCTGACCTGTTATACAGACATACTAATGGTTTTGTCGCTGATGAGAGTGGTACTGTGTCACGCCTTGCCTTGTTTGGGGGTGTTCCAGTCAACGATGAGCCAGGCGGTGTACATGGCAGCGATGATCCAGCAGTCTGTGCAGAACATGTAGATGAGCAGCACTGTGCAGGCAGCGCCTGGAGGCAGAGAGGAGGAACAGTACAATCAAGTACTGGAAAAGAAGTGAATGGTACTGAAATACAGGGAAATCAATTACCATAAGATACAGAACAGATTAGATATTCAGCTCAGGGCTCGGAAAGATATCAGGAGGCAGACACAAGTATGAGTGCAGCTCAGAGTTCTGACCTTCTCATTATGAGACTATAAGGAGACTACAGGTTAGCTCTTCTCTGTTTCTCTGCCGTCCTGCAGCTTAAATGACACAAACACAAACTCCCCCCACTCACCCATGGCCAAGAAGCTGATGACCCACTGTAGCACAGAGATCACCTGCAGATGTTTCTCCATCTTGGACGTGCAGGGCCAGAATGCTACAGGCAGCTCCTGCAGGGCAGAGAGGATGCTGGAGCCCGTGCCTGCAACAAAAAGGTGCAAGAAGTGAAAACAGAGCAGAAAAGGAGACTTTTACCAAACTGTCACATGTCCACATGAATGGATTATAGAAGAAAGCTACAAACGCCTGAAAAAATATGTGTGAAAAGCATTTTTGTCACTTTTCTTGCCCCAAACAAAAACCAACAAAGCAATGCTTTCCTGCAACATGATGCCAAACAAGTCAATTTCTTCAATTAACATTTGAAGCTAAGCCTCAGTCGTTCGATTTCGGCTACTCACCAGCTCTCCTCAGTCAGCAGGCCATACGTGAAGCACTGCAGCTACATGTGAGGGGACTGTGTGCGAACAGGGAGCAAAAAAGTAACGCACACACTAAGAGCCACTAAAGCTGGACAAGCTCATACTGCAGAGAGCCAATAAGAGAGGAGCCCTCCCTCCTCCTGGACAACACTGTCCTCTAATCCCATCAGTGCACACTGAAAATAACCCAGCACAGTGCTCCTCCTCCTGCTGCTGCTTTCACCTGTGATACTCTTCCACCTATGATGCCATGACTCCGTCAAGGCTATCGCTGCTTGAATCTCTGCAGGAGGGAAACGGAGCTGGCGGGGATACAACCACGGCCTAATCTGTCCACTTAACAGTCCCTCTGTGAGCCAGATCAAACCACCAGAGAATGCAGAGAGGTAAACAAATACTATCAGTTCACACAGCACATGAAGCAACCAGGTGGATCCAAATCTGTCCTGTTATTTGTGCAGAGTTGCATGACTTCATTGTTCAGCTGTAGACTCCAAAAGTCCTTAAAAAAAGACCCGTAATGATTGTGTGTCTGCTCTAGACTCATCAGAAGCTGCAGAGAGGATTTGAGATAATGTGAGACAAATTTCACATGTTTTAAGTCTCTCTCACAACCCTGACATGCACGTACATTCATTGAATTCTCCTCTCTCGAAACTGGTTGCAAGTCTTCCTTTCAGAAAGTGTGATTACAGTGAAAGCGGTGCAGAAAAATCCACACTCTCTTTTCAACGGCTGCTGTTAAAGTTCAGCTGTAGTTAAAGGAGGATTTAAATATCCGGAATAAGACTGGAGTATCCTGGCAGAGTTACCTACCAAGGTGAAAGATGGGCCAATTTCAAAGTAAAAGATTATTTCAGCTTTCAAATAAATAAGATAGACTGATAGACCAATCTGAATCTGAACTTTAAACTCCCATTGTGATAAAGAAAAGTGACAGGTTTCGGAGCTGCTATCAATCTATATTCAATATAAAAGTCAAAAATGCCTGCGCCAACACAGCGACTAAAGTTCAATCAAAGACTTTTAATTTGTCGACAAAGAAGCCCAACTACTCCTCCTTCTTAGTAAGGCATTTCTGAGTGTATCGCTAAAGTAAACACAGATTAAAAAAAGAGTCACGGATCACAAATCAAACACGTTAAAAAGAAATGGAAGTGAAAGAGGTTAATCTGTTTTAGTTCCAAAATTGTAAAGCTTGAATCATAAAGATGGTTGTATTTGCTCTATGGCTGTCACAATTGCAGATTTTTTGAACTTCAATATAACCTAAGTAGTAAAAAAAAAAAAAGAGGATATTGATACCTGTTTCGTTACCATGGCAACAGAAATAAATGTCCCGACACTTAATAATGAGGATTTTCTTGTTTTTTTAATTAGCAAACTTTGCATGCAAACTCCTGCTGATTGTACAGTTTAAACCACATTTTGATGAAGTATGTCAAAGTATGGAAAGACTTGACAACATTCATTGGTTCAATGTAAAGCAGGAGACTTCCAGCAATTACAAGGAAAGCAGCAAAAATAGTCAAACTGTAATAGGGGTCCAACATGCCTTGATTTCCACTGATTGTTGGAGGGATGTTTCTTGCATCCCATTAGCATCTGCAGTGTCTTTACAGTTAGTATAAAAGTGATTTAATAACTCATTCCTTCTTCATCATCATCAATGATTCTTTTAACATTTTTGTAAGAAAAAACAAGATTTGGAGTTTTTAAGAATGCAGCAACATGCTGATTTTAGTTTCCAGGTTTTCATTTCTGAAGCATTCCCTCTACAATGATTTTTGCAGAATAAATCATAATGACTATATTTTGAGATGTTTGCATCAAATGTTCCTAACACTGGATACAACAGATCACGGCAGGTCAGAACTGGCGTGGATTGTCCTTCTGACCCATTGAACCGCGTCTGGATTTGTTTGACCACCTCTGTATGTTTGTTTGTTTGATGCTGCTGCCTTTTTGTTTCTTTTCTTTTCTTTTACACTTTTAATCCCTCAAACAGCGGAGTTACCTTTGAGGACGCCGGAGTAGGCAGCAAGGATGGTCTTCATAGCTGATCTCTTCTTCTTTGGGTGGTGTTAGAGAAGAAACTCTGACTCTTGCTGTCAGGATGATAAAAGTCCAACTCCACAGCTCCTCTCACTCACAACACTCCCGTCAACTGCAGCTGAGAGCGGCGAGCAGCGGGCATTTAATCAGTGCGGGAGGAGGAGCCACACATACACACACACACACACACACTCACACACTCACACACACACACACACACACACACACACACACACACACCAGAGGCTGTAGATGAGACTCACACACCCAGGGTGTCAGGAGCAGAGAGAGGTGTGTGTCTGCAGGTAGAGGAGCCTGGTTGGGCAGGTGGAGGAGGCAGTGTGTCTGGAGTAATTGTCGCTGCCGAGCCTCTCTCTGTGTATTTATGGGCTCAGTCACGTGGTTACACTTTGAAAAACATCCAAGTTGTTTGGACCATTAGTCCTGCCTTCACCTCTTCACCATGATGAGCAGGAATCTTTATGTTGGGAGGACACAGAGAAAGTGTGTTTAAAAAATAGGCTAAATGCAACATTTTTATAAAAAGACTCTTTAAGGGAAGGATGACTAAAGGATGATATAAAAAAAAGTCAGTTTAACCTGATTTTAAATAGATTTTACAGCTTACATTTATATTTTAATAACATTTAGACTTAAGGTAATGTGAACTAAAAGACTACCTCTCTGTCTATTTTTAATATGCATATAGCATGGGATAATTTCATTTTAATTCATTTACAAACCTCTATTTCAGAACTGGAACATTTCTTTTTGCTGCATACAAGTATCCTATATATGGTTATTAAAGGAGACCTATTATGCTGAGCCACATTTTAGTACTCACAGTATATAGTGTTACAATGCTGGATGCTCAGACTAAACGTGGGCAAAGTTTCACATCATGAGGTTATTAACGCATGTTGGAGTAATCCCAGGATGAGTCTGCAGAGGACGCTGTTCTGCATATCCCGATTTGAAGCCAAGAATTTCACAAGAGGCCTCGAGCCTTACAGAGGCTTTCTTCTCCGAGCACTGGAGAGCAACCCTCCTATTGGCAGCGTTCATGGACACACCCACCCTTCAAGAACACGCCCACTCATTCAAATATTCCCCGCGACTGAGAAACGTTCTATTTCACCGCTATCTGCTCGACTGCTTTGCTAGTGGTGTGCATGTATGTAGTTTTAATATTACTTGCTACTTTTCATTCTGGACACTTGCAAGACATTTCAGATTGGGAAAGTAGAAGGGAATTTTTGTCTACATAAATTAAACATACATAAACATACGGAACAAAGTGCCAGGGTGCTAAGGATACAAAAAGATACTGCCGATTTTCTCATTTTGGATGTAGCTACAGTGTTGTGGACCTCAGTGACATCAGAGCTTGTTACAGCCTCCGTCCCGAAGACACCTGGAAACTGGATCACACTTTCTTAACACAACGTCAGTAACTGGGCTAGTAGCGGCTAACGGAGCCAATTGAACATGGCAACAAGTTGAGTTTGAGCGTAACACAAAGTTAGCATCGATGCTTAGAAATGAAAGTATCATCAAACACTTTGGTCTGTGGACGTCCTGAAATTCTACTTCATTCACTAAACAGCTTATCAATCAAATGTATAACACATTGATCTCCATACACAGGGAGAACATACAAATAATACCCTGGTCTGAATCAAGATGGAGATTTGAACCAGTAACTTTCTCGCTATGAGGCAACAGCCCTAAACACTGCACAAATGTCACATGATGCAGTGTTTCCCCTACCATTATATTAGGGGGGCAGCCCACCTTTTTTTTTAAAGATTTATTTTGGGGCTTTTTGTGCCTTTATTGCAGGGATAGGAGAGTGGAAAGAGTCGGAAATCAGGTAAAGAAGTCATTTAAGGATAGATAGAAAAGGACAGCTGTCATTAAAAGTAACCCATGAACACCAAGAAGTGTTTGTGTCGGCGTGTCCCCCCCCCCCACGCTGTAAACCTAGGGGAAACACTGTGATGTCTTCTTTTGATTTATTTAGTGCTACTTTTAAAGCTTTCAAAATAAAAGATGGCCTTGACTTAACAAACTTATTTCATTCTCCTCATATAACACTACAGAGAAGTTTCATTGGTTGTCCTGCTGTTGGACTTGTCCGTGGTGCCCTGCAGACCTCACAGTGTGGGCAGCTGTGTGTTGGTTGTGTTATGTAAGCAGCGGCTGCCATCTGTCCAGGCCTGCAGGTGAGTCCTGCTCTGTGTGTGTCTGTGTGTTTCTGTGTGTGTCTGTGTGTGTCTCCTGCCAGCTAATGAGTCCAGCACGCACCGACGAGACGCTCAGCTACCCTATCTGCCAGAAAACAAACACACCTCTAGTGAAAGTCCTGCTGCATTATCCCACTTAAGGAAAGTGTCAAGCTGGATCGAAAAAAAATAATTCTGAGATAATTCTGCAGATACATGAGACATTTATCTAATGTATAACTTTATATTAGATGTTCATATATTTATTGTTGCAATAACATAGAATAAACATTGAATTGTTTAAGCTGTAAGATAAATATCTGGAGCTACTTTTGCACTTACAGTAATAGATTTTTATACAAATACAGTGAAATATAATAATATCAGATTACGTTGCCATGTAAAAAAAGGAATTTGGTAAGTGCCTCATGGAGGATCAGAGGTTCATGGCATATTTGGATTTGGCCTCATATTAAAGGTGTAACAATTATTGTCTTTTTATAATTTGATGTCTTATCAGATGATTTGGTATTCTTTTTTTTAACATTTCACACACAAAAAAACACTTAAAAATTCATGCAGCAGATGCCCTCTGATTCATCAAGTGATAATCCATGTACGGTGACTGAAAAGGACAAACACATAACAAAAGCCCCAAAAATGGAAAAACATAGAAATCCTGCAGACACTAAGCAAAAAAAGAAAACCTGCATATTTATTCATCTTAATGTCTGACAGGAGACTTTGTCATTTGCAACACGTTTTGTATTTGATTAGGATTTGAATGTATTTATTCAACAGGGACAGTTCAATTTAACATTCAATACAGAGCGTGAAACTGATGTGCCGCACAGACAGTAGCTACTACTCATTTCAAGGTCTTGTCCCTAGTCAGGCCTTTGAGTTAGAAGAGTGTAAAATATGCAACATTCAAAAACATAACACTACCTAAGAGGATACATTCAAATGTGTTGTGGAATTGGCTTTGTTTACGACTTTGCTGCACATTTCTCCTAATAATGAAAAAGACAAAGACATTTCTGGTCCTTTCATGTTTGAACAGTTACTGCAGGACTTTCTAAAACTTTTGATGTGCAGTGTTGAAAAATGATCCACAATCCAGCTAAATCATCTGGGATGACATGTGTAAACATCTGTGAGAAATAAAATGAACTACAGGCTTTAAGTCCAGCTCCCAAACTAAAAACATCAGAACCCAATGAGCTGTGAAGCTTTTTTAATCCTCCGGAAAAAGAAAATGTGTTGAACATTAAACATGTTGTATTTCCTCATGAGTGTAGTAGAGCAGAAAATTGGGGCAGTGGGGCGCTAATGGCCGAGTGGTTAGTTTGTGCGCACTGTGAATAGGTGGCCTGGGTTCAAATCTGACCTGTGTCTGTGGCTCATTCCCTGATTTCCAGCACTGTCTTAACTCTCCAAAAAAAGAAAAAAACAACCAAATAAAACAGTCTGTATTCCTCATGAGTGTAGAAGAGAGAGAGTAGAAAATGTGAGTACTGCAGTGGGGCGTCAGTGGCTGAGTGGTTAGTTAGTGCACACCATGTACAGAGGCTGTAGTCCTCAAAGCGGGTGGCCCGGGTTAGAATCCACTCTGATGCTCCTCTCCTGCATGTCAATCCCCACTCTCTCTCCCTCTCCCCATTTTCCAACTCTATACACTGTCCTGTCTCCTTTAAAAGGCATTCAAAGCCTCAAAATAAAACTTTCAAAAGAAAAACAAAGTAGCAGAAAATATAAAAACTGTACTTAAGCTCACTTCTTATATAAAAGATTTCACCTTAGAGTAACTATCTGTTCAGCTTTGATTATGAACTTTGCCTCTTGTGACTCTCAGGTTTAAATTTAGCAGACACATTTCATGCAGATTCCAAACAAGCCAAAAACCATTTCAACACCCACACTCCTGATTCCTGACACCTCGTTACATCACAGCTGAACTTCTCAAAAAGTTCATAGTTTCAATATAAGTTTCATACAGTAACAACCAGGCATTAAAGTGTCCCTGCTCTGTATTTCAGGATCATTGATGAAAGATTGCAGAGATGTGTCTGCACTTTGTATCTGATGCAATTCATCCTAAAATGTTAAACTGATATGAGATATCTAATGGGATCCGGCCCAAGAGTTATAGGCTGCTTTGGATTGAAGTCAGTCTTTCAGTCCTTGACATGAGGCTGCAGTTGAGAAATGTCAACATCCAACAGTTTGGGACATCAGTGATATAATCATGCTACTTTATATCCAACTTGTACATTTCATCTCTATGATTTTAGCTTCACTATTTCTAGGCTTTTATGTTAATTTGACAAACTCTACAAACCCTTTTGGCCTTCATTCAATGAGTTTTTATTTACTTTTTGCTGACATCAGTTCTTGAATCAGTTCTTGTATCTCTGCTTGAACTCTGGGTCACATCCAAAACTTGATAAAGCGACCTTTCACTTCTCTGCTGCAAACAGAAGACACAAGGTTTCCATTTATCTTTGTTGCACTTTCCAATGTAAATCAAGAAGTCTGCTCTCCTGTACCTTTGAACATTGTTTACCTGCTGCACTTAAACATCCTTTATTTTGATTTACTTTAACGGTGCAAAAATCAAACTGCACTAGACCGGACAACAATGTATTTTTTCTTCAATCCAAATGTGCAAAACTCTGCTACTTATTACTTAAAAAACATATGACTAAACTACTTATCGTACTCCTTTTCTTTATGTACAACCCTTATTTCCCATGAAAGCTGGGACACTGTAAAATGTGAACATTGAAATCCCTAATTTAATTGAAATAACAAAAAGACAACATTGAAACTGTGAAATTGTATTATATGTGCATTCATGTGATGTCGGACACATCGGATAAACAAGTTTCCAAGTTGTAAAATGTACATGAACACCTGATCAAGATGGAGCAGCAACTCGGGAAAGCATGGGACGCCAACTTGATGTGTTTGACATTTTACTCTCAGGTCGCCGTTTTAAAGCTCCTGTGAGGAAGACTAAAAGACTCCAGTGTTATGATCTTAAAAGGGTTTTAAAGTGGACCCAAAAGCAAAACCGGAAAACAGGGAGGTGGGTAAAAAGGGGTATTTATTGAAGTGAGGCTGGTGAAGGCTGGTGAGGCTTGAATGAGAGGTTGGGTGGTGAGGAGCTGGAGCTCATTGGTTGGAGGTACTGGAGGAAAAAGAAGACAAGAGAATAATTAGTGACAGGTAATTCCAAAGCACAAAAAGTCTTACTGCTTCTGAAAAGCTGCTCTACCACAGTGTAGGTGGAATTTATCTGGCAGCTTGGGAGAGGTGAACCAGGGTCTAAATGCTGTAGCCGGTGATTACAGATGACTATCAGGTGAGTGATGTCAGAGAGCTCCAGCAGCCAATAAGCCATGCCCAGCCTCTGAAAGAAAAAACACAAGCACCAAACCAAGAGCAGGCCAGGAAAAATACACAAAAATGTCCAATCACCACATCCAGGTCTCATTTGTACCAAGTGCAATGAATATGTTGAACAACAATTAGCCTTAGCTCTTTTTGCACTTGAATTGCACATTTGCACACCTCCACTTTGCACTTTAATAACTTGGTAGGAATTTCGGTATGAACTCTCGACTGATTTTATTGCGATGTTTTGATTTGGCTTTATATTTTTTTGTGTTTTCTGATTTTTTACATTTGTCTTGGTTGATGTGTTACGGCGATGCTGTCCTTCTGATTCTTGTCTTCTGTGTGCTCCTGCTGCAATGCAAATGTCCCCTTGTGGGACAATAAAGAATCTGAATCTGAATATTCGTCACCACATGGGGGGCAAAATATGTTTAGTTAATGTTAAGATACTTTTGATTAAGTCACGTATTACACATCAACCTTTTAATCAAATATAACTTGTAACAGAGACATTCACATGTCTTCTTTGTAGTATCCATGCTGTTTGATGTTGTTGTTACAATATTCAGACTTTCTGAACTGAAATCATGTGAACACACCGTAGTCAGAAGAACGACTTCTCAACTCGGACACTGGGACCGTCCGAGGAGCACCTGAATGCAGCACATTTTCAGAAAAGTGATTAGCCCATTTGTTGCCTGCAAAATGTTTCAACAAAGTTTGAACATTGGCATCAACAGAGTGGAGAGGATGTGATATGCTAAAAGAAAAGCCCTCAGTTAGTTAATGAGGTTAACTGGAAACAGGTTAGTAACATGATTGGGTGAGTGACAATGAGGCAGAGTGTCTCTGAAGTAAGGACGGGGAGGGTTTCATCACCCTGTGGAAGACTGAGCTGGACAATTGTGTAACAAATCGAGACAAAAGTTTCTCAATGTGAAATTGCAGAGAATCTGGGGGACTGCATCGTCTGCAGGACACGATCCGAGAATCTGAAGAAATCTCTGTATGCAGGGGTTTGATGGCCACACAGCTAATATCACTCTCACCTCAATAGTCGTTCACCAACACATGTTTATATCACAATCAACCACACACACACAATTAACACATTTAGATGATCAGTTTTTATTCTTTCATTTAGTCTTACATTGTTTAAATAAGTGTGCACTGTTTAGACATTGTAAGATAATAAACACTCATCTATGTTTTTCTTTATAATCTTTATTTCTGTCTCGAGTTACCTCGATGTTGGGGGGTGGGACTTCCTGATCTGGGCAGAAGGCAATTATTTTCTATATCAGAGAAACTAAAATGTCAACATTTTTAGGCTATGGGGTTTAATATTGTGCTTTATCTTTATTTGTATATGTATAATTCCCATATTTATATATTTCTATCTCCTACCAACTAAATTATAGTTCCCTTTTTTGACCAAGCTTATATTCAGTATCTGAGAAGCTAAACTGCCAAAAATTTGCACCAGGAGATTAAAAAATAATTTCTTATTCTAATTTTTTTGTATTAAATCCAACTTTTTGAAAAAGAAAAAATGCATCTTGATTTATTTTTCTCTTCTGGTTGACTTCATTTGCCTCTCTTGTACTTTCTTCACTTGTGTAAAGCACTTGAAACCCCCTCTTTGTTATCAACATGTCGTATAAATAAAGCTGCACTGACTCACATTGCCTTTTATGTAATTCATGATCTCAATTAATGTAATGAGTTAATACCTGTGTGTGGTGTTCCTGCACGTTCTTATATAAGACGTGCTGTGTGAGGTCGACTGTATCTGTGGAGCAGATAGCATATCATCTCTAGATAGGACTCCGTTATCCTGCAAGCTTTCATTTGTTGTTCTGACACACCGAGCTGTCATATATCATATTTCAGTCTTCTAAACCTGTGAAAAAGTTGACACCAGCCGTTGTGTGTGTTTCCTGTGAGTCGACGGTGTTGATGTTTTGTTTTCTTAGTGGTGATTCTAGAGTCTGTTGGGGCCCTTGGCAAAAAATCATTGGGGGCCCCTCCAGCCAGCATTCATCACCAATATGTCTTCCAGGTTCCTGAAGCTTACTTGTCGTCCTCTTTCTTTTTTCACCCCCAAACAGATTATTCAACTTCATTTTTCTTCAGTCACTTTCATTGACAAATGTTGATTTTCAAAGTAAGTAGGGGCAGGGCAATTAGAGGGAGTGCTGTCAGAAGGGGCCCTCTTAGGGAGGTATTCTACTGTCATTGCAAAATGTGCACATCTCCACACACATCTGGTCTGTTGACAAACAGGTGCTGTCCGTTAAGGACGGGGTGGAGATAAGATACGACTCAGAGAACACCTAGATTATTCTGCACTTTGACCGCCGTCTTCAAAAAGAAGTCGATGATGTTGTTACCCTGACCCGACTCACACCCACCTGAGACAAACAATCAACAACAGCTTGTCCCTACAGCAGACCAGGGGACACACCTCTCGATGCTAGAACGCCCCTTATATCAACGACTCGACTGATTGACATTGAATGATTGAATTTGTCAGATTTTTGATTGCACCTCTGCAGGAATCTTAAAGGATATAAAACTGATAGATCTGTTCTGTTTACTATTAGTGATCTATAAGAGAATCTACTCTCCTCTTGATACGGAGAAAATGTTCATATTGAGTATATTCATACAGTTTGTTTATTGAATCTAAAGTCTTTATTTAGAGACAGGACAGTGGATTCAATCAGAAAGAAATCAGAAGAGAGAGAGAGAGAGAGTGTGGAACAACATGGAGGTAAAGGAGCCAGAGGTCAGATTTGAACCCTACAGACTACAGCCTCTGTACATGGGGCGCAGCACTAACCACTAGACTGCCGGTGCCACAAGCAGGCAGCCCGGGTTCAAATCCGACCTGGGGCCTCCTTCCCACACACTTTCCCCTTTTTCTTTCTCTCCCTGATTTCTGACTCTATCCACTGTCCTATCTCTTAAACAAACGGCGGCCCTGAAGTGTATCACCATACGTTGGTTGAAACCAGACCCTCCCACTTACAATGTATGGATCCAGAAAGTTTGGGACATTTATCAAATGGAACAAATTACATACCAATTAAGACTCCAAAAAGAAACGTTCACAACAAGACGGAGACATGTACTGACTTTACTAATGCAATAGAGAGTGATGTTTAATTTGGGCGCAGACCAAGCTCACTTGGTCTGCGCCTGCACTTTGACACGTGATATCTTTGTGTGGATTATAATTTATTTCTTTATGATTACAACTTTTATTTATGATTTTCATTTCTCCTCTACTTTTATGAACATTTATTTATGTACTTGTTTGTTCATGTGTATTATTGTGTATATGTATATTCTTTGGAGTGGACATTTTGGTTTGTATCTTAGTTTTGTAATCTATTTCTGCTGGCTTAATATCCAGATGTAACTATACAGCTGAAAAAGAGGAAAAAAAATATATATTTTTCATATTGTACTGTTGTTGATGAGAAAAATGAATAAAAACTAAGTTAAAAACTAAATTAAAAGAGCCCAAAAATAATACTGAGAAAAAAATATATATATTGACCAATTTGTGCTTAACAAATTAATGCATTCATATTTTGCAATCGTGATTAACTGCAGGCTATTTGGTCCCTTTAAGTCAGTGATACTCAACCTGCGGCTCTCAAGCCACATGTGCCTCATTTGGGACTAGCTGTGGCTCTTTTAGGTCCTACTTGGAAACAAAAATCCAAAGTAATTATTTATAAGAGGGAAACATTGTCAGCGGAAATGTTTCTTTGCTAGTCATGTCACTGTGTTTCTGCTTTAAGTGCACCGTAGATAGTCGTCCTCAGTGTCTCCCTGTAGTCACAGTGATGCAAAAGAACGACCCTGCTGACCCTTGAATCTCTCATTTTAGTTTTTAAAAAAACCTGTCAGACAGCTCAGCTGTTGGAGTCATACAGA
Organism: Labrus bergylta; assembly: GCF_963930695.1. NCBI lineage: Eukaryota > Metazoa > Chordata > Actinopteri > Labriformes > Labridae > Labrus > Labrus bergylta. The sequence goes on along the minus strand of NC_089208.1, from coordinate 24,362,361 downwards.
GTCATTTTCATTTTCTGTCTGTCATCATTAAAAGGCTCTTTTATTTTTTTCTTTCACAATTATTTATCTCTTTTTTTGCAGGTGCAAGTTTCTATTTTCTCTTAGTCAGCACTTCATCAGACCAACACCCGTCCACACACACACACACACACACACACACACACACACACACACACACACACACACACACACACACACATCTGGTCCAGACGGTGATGAAAGTTTCGGGGCATTGCCCAAGCTGCCAGTCAGTTCATTTGGTAACATCAGAGCTGCCATGTGGAATAGAAGTGTCTAACAAAGTTCACAGACGGTCTTATCATCCCGGAGAGAGATCCCAAACTGGACATTCAACTTCAAATGTGGAGTTTAATCTGTAATAAAACAATAAGTGTGACACGTAGTCGTATTTAATGAGTGTCTGACCGACTTATCGCCCAGGCCTATCGAGTGGTGTCCTGTACATTCACTTCATATTATCTTTGATAGAGACATCGATGTTAAGCTGTTTAAGTAGTCTGTCATGTTGTGGCACTCGCTTACAGTCATTAAAGGAATAGTTCAACATTTGAGGATATTCATGTTTTTTTTATGCAGCTGGTCGATCAGGGTGACCAGTTCAAGTCCGGCATGAACCCTGACTGTGGACAGTAGACAACCCGGTTGACTTTGCTGTATTTTGGCTCCCACAGTTGCATGTCGAGGAATTTTATGTGGCATGTCTCTGTATCGGGCTTGTGTGTGTGGGTATGTGTGTGTGTAGGTCTGTGTGAGTGTGTGTGTAGGTCTGTGTGAGTGTGTGTGTAGGTCTGTGTGGATGTGTGTGTGTGTGGGTGTGTGTGTGTGTCTCATGGGATCAATAAAGTGTTTCTTTTATAGCTAACCTGAAATAACAATACAAATAATAACTGTCTTACCAGCACCTCTAAAACATCTTCTTTTTTTTTTTTTGCATCTAGTAAAACATCCAAAGCGTTAAACCTGCGTGCTTCTCCTTTGGGTCATTGTCTAGACGTGTTCTTGACCTCTTGGCTCCTCTCACTGTAAATGCTTGGCTCAGCTCACAGTCTATTGGCTCCAGTTTTATATTTAATCAGATATGAGGGTGGTATCAATATTTATCTATCTGTATTACATAAGGGAAGAAAATGCTCTATTGCACGTGAACGTCCTATATTCAAATACGAATAAATTATAATAGTAATACAGGCCCCCAATATGTTTAATATAAGGAAGTACTCCAGAACTTTACTGAAAGAAATTATTTGAATGAGCTAATTTGACTTTGAGAGAAAAGTACTGAAAAATGCTTCTTCTGCTGAGTGTATAATAACTGGATAATTTGACCTTTCTGAGGCTATTCGACCTTTTACTAATGATTCTGCAGAAGTCACGAGTCATATGATGACATAATATAATGCACCATTTAAATTCCATGCATTAAAATTAAATTACATGCACAAGAATGATGAATAACTTTTAGGGCTGTCAGCATTAACTAGTTAATGGTAATTAGTTATGGTCAAAAGTTAATGCATTGGGTTAGGGTTAGTTTATCTTGTGCTATTTTGTCCCTTTAGGCTCTCCATAGATAGTTGTCCTCAGTGTCTCTCTGTCATCACAATGATGTAAAAGAAGAACACTGCTGCATCTTTGAACGTCTCATTTAACAAACTCTCAGACAGCTCAGCTGACGAGTCCAAAGTAATATCCACCTTATGACATCACACATTGACCTGTGTTACCGTTCCTTTGAGGTGTCTGACGTCGGTTTTTGATCAGTAATGAGTTTTTTTTTGCCATGGTTAAGTTCATGTTGTCGTGGCTTCCAGATGATGGAACGATGGTTTTGATATTATTGATGATGTTGATGATGGTAATGACGATGGTTTTGTTTTAAGATGGTTTCTATACTGATCAGAGCTCTCAAGAACAGATGTTGATGTTGTGCTCTACCTCTGGTCACTTCCTGTCAGCACCTGAAGCTGATCGTTTGCACTTACTTGAGTTGTTTCCTCTTTTCTAGATCCTTGCTTGTATTGTTCTTATTTTCTAATGTATGTTGCTTTGATAAAAGTGTCTGCTAAGTGAATTGTAGAAGGTTCTTACTTTTTTTCAAAATAAAAGCAGGGTTGCAGGAGAAACAGCAAGTAAAGTACTCCCAGCTTAAGACTGTACAAAGAAAATTAAAAAAAAAAAAGCCTAACAATTTTTACTTTAAAATGCAAAATAAAGTGAACATGTGGTTAAAAATGTGATTAACTGGGGCGCTGGTGGTGCAGTGGTCAGAGCGAGCGCCCCATGTATGGAGGCTGTAGTCCTCCAAGCAGGGCGGCCCAGGTTCAAATCCGACCTGTGGCTCTTTTCCTGCATGTCATTCCCTACTCTTTTTCTCCCTGATTTCTGGCTCTATCCACTGTCCTGTCTCTCTAATAAAGGCACAAAATGCCCAAAAATCAATCTTAAAAAAAAAATGTGATTAACTGTTAAAAAATATAATCATTTGACAGCCCTAGTTAAAACCCATCAGATCATTTACTGAAAAACATAACACAATCTCAGAATGCTGGCATCCTAATCCTCCCTATCTTATATTACACTTTGATGTTGTTATAAACTACAATGCAGTACGATATCCCTAAATTGTGAGCTAGCGTTACATTTTGTTAGCTAACAGTTATGTGAGCTAGAAGTGCTTCGAATGCCAAGGTTAGCAGGTTGTTGTTTTTTTAGCCTTACGTTTGTATGTTTTATGAATCCTGCAACAAACGTGACTTTAACATGTACGAGCTTAACATCTGTAAAAAAAAAAAAAAAAAAAGATGGTGGCCATATGAATAGGGTGAATCTTGTTTATTTCCTCTCATACAGAAGTTACAGAAGTCATCTCATACCTTTTACAAACAGATACAACAGTGTGTCTTGTTGCAGAACCAATATCAGTTTATCTTCTTTAAGAAACCGGTCATCAGAGAGCAGAGTTTGGTGTACAGAGCTTCTCAGAAAGTAAAACTATTTGAGCCTGCAGCCCCAGAGCTTTACCAATAAATATGCATCCTTTCCATCTCGAGTCCACTTTAGACAAAGTTCAGGTGTGTGTCCTTGTCCACTCCGTAGTTTCCTTTGTGCTCATCAAACAGGTTGCTGAGCTCCTCCATGTAGAGCTGATGGAGGGCATCCAGTTCCTCTGCTGTCGGCTTCTCGTTCCTCTCCACCCTGATCGGCCGTCCGACTGCAGAGAGGTGACAAGGTGAAGGAAAACACACTCGGTCAGTTTACTTTATGATTTGCAATATTGTCTGTTTGATGCAATCTAAGGTGTGTGTTTATCCAAAGCGTGATAGCATTAGGGCTGCATGCTTGTCAGCTATTTGTGTAACTGTTGCTAAGGGCGTTTGCAGCAGACTGGGCATCATCTCTTTTTTCAGTTGACAAATCTTGTAACTTTCTCTGATTTTCTTAACGCTCCCTGAAACACTATTTGCCAACTCGGTGATATGGATGCCCTCTGCCAAAATCAACAGCTGCTTAGGAAATACATGAGCATGGATACTGTAGACATAAAAAGTGGACAAAGCCTTGAAGCCATTGCAGAAGGTCTTTAAACCTGCGTTCTTCAAATGGCCAGCAGGGGGGGACTACACTGATTACAAAAAGAAGTCAGATTATATAAAACCAGTATGTTCAGTACATTTATTATCTGAAGCAATATTTTCCTGATGACTTTATATTCTTAACTTGTAGTTTTCACGCAGCACAGACCTGAAATAATCTCCGAGCTGCGTTTAGACTCACCCCGACTCTGACCATCTTTAAATCTCTAAACATGACTTTGTTACTCTGCCTACTAGGGATGTAACGGTGTCGTCAATTTCACAATAATTAAGCTCAAAGGTGTCTTGATCCCGTCTTATAGCAGAGCAGAGGGAACTGTTTGAGCATACATTACCTGAAAAGTTGAGCAAGTAAAAGATGGAGAGGATGGACTTTTCTCATTATTTGGGGGGTTCGTAGACAGAATAGGAATACATATAAGAGTTCAAAAAACACGATTAAGTGTAGGCTATTTGTCGTAATATGTGACCTTAAAAGCTCACTGCCGGGGCGCTGGTAGCGTAGTGGTTAGCACACACCATGTATGAGGACTGTGGTCCTCCAGGTGGGCGGCACGGGTTCGAATCCACTATATCCACTGTCCTATCACGACAATAAAGGTTCTAAAAGCCCCCAAATGAATCTGTATTTTTAAAAGCTTGCTGCCTACAGACATAAATGGAGGGCCTCTTTTCTGTATCTAATCTCTAGCGTTTATTTTGTCTTATTTGACCTTTCATTCACTGACTGACAAAAAAACAATAAAACTAAAGTTGCAATTTGATCTGTTGTTGACAACTTTTGAGTTCTTCTGTGTTGCTTTAATTTGTGATTTGAAATACTCTGTGCAGCACGTTTGCATGAGAGGTGTTTTATAAGTCAAGTTTGGTGGAGTTGAATAGTTGACCCAGTTCCACGGCATCCTCAGATTAAATCGATCAGTAACATAAAATACAGACAGCTCACTTTAACCGCAGGATGTACTGTGCTGTGGTGATAAATAAGCATATGTTTACTGACCCACAGTGTGGATGGGTTTTCTGTAGGGCATCAGACCGAAGGAGTACTGGAACACACCACGTGCATGGAAGAGAGGCAGGGAGATACCCATGATGCTTTGTAGCTTCTCCTGAGTCCACCTCAGCCAGGTTCCTCGGGGGTTTCCTACTTGATCAAACACTTCGTTCTCTCCAAAAGAAAACACTGGCACCAGATGAGCACTGAAAACACATTTTTTTAATTAATGAACTATTTTGGTATCATCGTTAAATCCAAAGTTGATCCTGTGAGCGTTTCAGTGTTTTCACAGGAACTTCTACGTGACAGAGTTGAATGAGCCACTGTGTGAAGAGGATACGCTGAAACCTCAAATGAACAGATTGACACACAATCCTTTCAAACAGCTACAGACCTGAACCGAATGGAAAAAAACTGTCCTCTTTCCTCCGGGCAATCTTTGTTCTTACCCGTGCTCCATGGCCATTTTGATGAAGCCTTTCTTCTGGGCCAACAGGACATTAAAGGTACCGGGGTGGGCGTCCAGGGCCTCCGGGGCCCCACCAACAGCTATGACCACGGCGTTACCACCTTTCCTTTTGCTGAGAGGATATCGTGCACTCTCTTTGTCCGAAGGAATCAGACCTGTTGTAAAAAAAGTGTATGAGGGATTCAAATAAAAGACACAGATTGAAGTCGCTCATATACCAAAGATGCTACAAATTACCACAGTATCACAGCCCATCCTGAAAAAGTTACAAATATTTTATAGGGTTGTATACGTGTCAGAGTTTACAAATCCCAAATCCTTTCAATTGAAAAAATATGTTGTAACTCCAACCTGAGAGCTACATCACTACATGGGGGTGGCACAATATTGTGATGAGCTAGGATTACTGTTCTTCAGATATTTCTATTTTATTGAGGCTGTCTCTGCTGTTGGGCCATTTGAAGCCAGAGGTCAACATTAAGGGTAAGGTAAGATAAGGTAACTTTATTTGTACCCGTAGGTAGATATGGTTTGCAGCGTGAGTCTGCCTCTTTTTACACACAAAACAACAGCACAGGACATGATAAAACATGATAAAGTGACAACAGTGATGCTCAGTACTAAAGAGAAAAGCCTGTCAGTAAGGAAACACAGATAAAGTAACCCATCTTAAGAATAAGACAAATAAAAAAGGCATATTTTATTACAAACGCAGATCTCTTTCTCAGCCAAACCAGGAAGTTTTGGTGCAGACTCAAAAAAAGAATGTGTTACATGATTAAGCGGGATTAAGATTTTGTTCTGGCCCTCACCTGCACACATGATGTAGTCTCTGAAGAACGGGGCTCTGAACCAGAGGGGTAACATGAGCAGGTAGGTGGTGAGTCCAGGAAACAGCTGGGTGATGCCTGTGGCATAGGTGCAGAAGTTGGTGAAAGCTCCGGCCACCAAAACACCATGAGGATGGAAGCCCAGGACGTAGTTGTTCCTGGGGTCGAGGTCAGCAGTTTTCACCAACTGAGGGGAGAAAAGAAAAGAACAATGGGAACATTTTAAAGTGTTACGGCAGTCCATTTTCCTGTCAGTACATCATAATTGTAATCATTCTGGGTTTTTTTTGTAGAGAATGTTTTAGATCATCAGATCATGATATTGTTCCTGAAAGAGCTGAAGTTGCAGCATAATGGTGACCCAGCTGGCCGCAGCCCAAACATGTGCCCCAGTATCCCAATTTAAACTTCTGTCTTTGACCTCTGAATTCTCCCTCAGTCCTCCATGTCTGCAGCCTCTGCAAACTGTGTGGAAACATCATACTGTAATCTCCACTCATAAACCTGCAAAACCTTGAATGATCAATTTTGAAACATCTTAACGTTACTCTACTATTTTACATTTTTGCTACAGATTCTGGTATTTTGTCTGCCCAATCCTTTGCCATATAGGATCTCCCAAATAATGGATCAATACAGCATTGGTCACTCTGCCTCTACAGCAAACATCAAAAACACAAAAATAAAAGTCCATGTATGCAGACCGACTTGCAAAGTTTACCTTTGAGCTGCTATTGCGGCTCCCGTTGCTCATGTGAGCTTCTGAATGTCTAAAATATTCCTCCTCCCTGGTGTCAGTCTGCATAGTTCCAAATCATTCATGGCACACTTCAAATTTTTAAGAATAAAAAAAATCCTCCGGGAAATAATTTCACTCGTGATATATTTGGAGTCATGATGGTTTTAAAAGGATCAATTGGTGTGGCGCCGGTGGGTGTAATGTGCAGAGGCTTTGGCGTGCAGCTCTGGTTTGGATCCAGCCTGGGACTCCTTTTCCACATGTTATTCCCCTTTCTCTCTCTCTTAGCAGTGTCTGACTCTATCAGATGTCCTATCTCTAAATCAAGGCATAAAAGCCCCAAAATAGGGCCAAAAAGATTCAGCTGAGTCACAGATATAATCTTTATCACTTCATACATGCTTTAAGGACGGTCAACTTTCCCAAGTCTGATAGTGATTCCTCTGACTTTGGTGTTCTCACAAACTTTTTAAGGCCCGTTTCCACCAAGCGGTCCGGTTTGGTTCAGTACAGTTTGGTTCAGTTCGGTACGGTAAACTCTGATTTTGCTTGCATTTCCACAGCCAGCTGTTCCCTTATTTGGTAAGCGGAGTGTGAGCCAGATGGAGATACCCGCGTCAGCTCTGTAATAGTGTGACATCATAGCAGCCCGACACAGTGTAGCCCGCTATTAATTAACTTAAACGAAGAAGAAGAACCGGAGGCAGTAAACAAAAGGGACCCTTTAGGGTCAGATTGGTACCCTTGGCACCCCAACAGAAGGGTACCAAAAGCAGGACGGTAAGGATCCCTTATATTGGTATCATTCCCAACTTTAGACGGTGGAAATGCCAATAAGATACCGAACTGAACGGGACCGCTTGGTGGAAATGGGGCTTAAGTCCTAATATGTTAAACACATGAACACAATAAAATGGTAATGGTTTTCATTAAATCTCTCACTCTTTTATTGCCGTTTGTGTCTTCCTGTTACGGTATATTAAAAAAAGCAAGCTTCCCTGAGTGTTGACAAAGGGCTTCTGTCAGACATGTACTTGTAGGGATCACATGTATCATAAAAGCAATCAGCCTGACCTTTATGTTCTAAGAAGCAGGTCAAGATTTTTGACCTTTACAGAGAGTGTTGTTTTTGGTCCCCTGTGTTTGTGTAGCACACTGCCTCCGGCTCACAGAGTTAATCATTGTCTTGTTTCCCTCTTGTGGAGGCCGTAGCACTTTAAAAACAAAGGACCTGTCCACTCGTGACCAATCAGAGTCCTCCTGACAGGCTGTCAACACGAGGACTTTGGTCAGATTTGGCCTACTTACCTGTAAACTTTCTTCCACTTAGTCCTTTTACTAATTGCACTGAAACAGCTAATGTTAGCCAGTTATTAGCTCAAGGAAGGCTAAAAGAAAGATCTTCCCATTTCTTCCCTTTCTGATAACCTCGTCTTTATGCTAATATTGACCAACAGGCCAAAGCTCCTGATTTCTTCTACAGACCTGTTCACACTTGCACAAAACTTTTCTGGGTGGGCTGCATGTGTGAATACAAGCTGTCCAATTTTCTGTGGACTCTGTTGCTTCATCAGACTTGTGTAAATCAGTGTACTTCTAGTGATGAAAGATGCAACAGGAAACTCAAAGTACTTGGTCTTTTTCGATTCTCTCTTTTTTAAAATTTTCTAAATCCAAATCAAAAAACACCAACCAGAATTTACATTTTAAACACTTCACATCCATTATCACCCCTTTACCTTTTCTGAAAATTATTTCCTTTTTGTTATACTAGATAGTAATGGAAATAACAGGATCAAAATGTACTGTTTCATACTGAAGAATTTAGAAGTGACACAAAATATAGCAACCGGTATTCCCAGGATGAAGTGCAATAAAAAAGGCGACATTTTAGGAGAGGGGCATGTGTGAACGGCCAGGTCAGGAGGATTTCAGGGGCAGTCCTCCTGAAATTCTCCAAAAACTTCCAGGAGTGCTAAGGGAGTGATATCCATCTGTCACTACCCTTTGCGAGAGGATAAATGATGGTGAATAATGGTGATAGTGCAACAGCAACATGATGAAGATGCTAAAAAACTGTGTGGTCATGTTTGTGACTCACCTAAAAATAAGTGTTGTGGGCTACTGCATAATCTCTTCTTGCGTGGAGTAAACCAATATGTAACCAAGGCAGATGAATGTACTCTGTTAGTGTTTTACTTCTGTATAAATATCCATCCTCTCCCTGTCTAAATATGTTCTCTACTTCTCTTGATAAACAAGCGAGGACTCGTCAGCTGGTGACTTTTGAGTCTGAGCTGACGGTGGTGAGATTAGCAACGGTGGGAGAAGACTCACCAATGAAACAAATTCTCCTCTCTGAAGGACACTGCTCCTCTTTACTCTCACATTGACTCTTTGTTTCAGAGTTAATGCGACACACAGTCAGATGATCCTTGAGATGATTCACTTTGAGAGTGGTACATGAGAGCAGGAGAAACACTCAGAGGTTTAGAGGGTTTTTTTTATAATTCTTAGAAATGAGTCTACTTTTATTTTCATTATTAGTGGTATGTTCTGATATACTTCTGTCTGACATGTATTCACACAACAGCTCTAATTTGAGACTGACACAATTCCTAATTGCAATATGTCTGACCTTACTCTCTCTGATTAGTGCTGGATATTTACAGTGTTACTAACAATGTAAAGATTTCTCATCTCATTCAGTGTCTTTTATTTTAAGATCTTGTTCTGGCTGTTTTTGCCTTTATGAGCTAGAACAGCTAAAGACAGAGATGTTGGGAGGAGAGAGTAGAGGATGACATGCAGTAAAGGTCAGAGGTCAGATTCTAACCCACAGCCTCTGCGATGAGGACTACAGCCTTTGTACACGGGCTGCGTGCATAACCACAAGGCTATGCAGCGCCCCGTCTGATTCAGTTTCTAAGGGAGAGTTTACTTTCATGTCTGCTTCCTCTGTATCTTTCTATGAGAAAGGTTTCTGAATTTAAAATGTAAGGGAAGAGACTACATGAGTCTGCTTCAGAGCCTCAGTTGCATCATCTTGACCCTGACCGGATGCAGGGAATGAAGCTCAGCAAACAGCTCATAAGGATGTGTTTCTTTATCTGAACTTAGTCAGGAAGGTGTTGGATTTCTTAATTTGCAGTGTTGCAAACATTGTCATTTTTAGATGCAGTTTGTTTATTTTCGATATGGTCTGCATGTATCATCTCTCTAACATCTTTATGGTTGTTACGCCCCACCATTAGGCAGCCCTTTGGGGTTCACAACAACCCACAAATTGACCCAATGAAGTGACATCAAACACCTTAACCTTAAAACCCAAACCCAAGGATTCATTATTAACAGACAGCTAAATCATATGACAAAGATAAACTCAAAACTAGATGAACAAAACAGAACACACAATCCCTGACTGAGAGCCACAGCAGCCCCAACTCCAAAAGTCTCTCTGCTCCTGAACTGAGCGCTATAGGCTTTTAAACACTGAGTCCAGGTGCAGCTCATTGTGTAATCAGTGGGCAGAACTGGAGACTACGGAAGGGGAGAAGGGACAAACAGCACTTATAGTGTCATGTAAGTTCTATCGTGGACATTTTGTCAACACAACAAAGATAATCCTGCAGGCATCCATATTGCTTTTCTGAATTGTTGCCAAGCCGTTATTGGAACGTTACTCAGTGCGCCGTCATTTCTAGTTCCGACTTCTTGACCGGTCTTGATTAAAAATCCGGAGTCCGCCCAGTCTGAGACCGAGACAAGACGGTTCAGAGACGAGCCCGAGATATTCAAACTGAATACTGAAGTGAACTTCACACTAACTTTCAATCAACCTGGTATCAGGCCAAAGGGTGAAGCTGAGCCAGGCCTTAAAACACATTTTCTCCCCAAACAGTCAGTGCAGATAAAGACATGAGCTGTTCAGACTGAATCAGTTTTTGAACCAGGCTGTAAACATGTTTATTTCTGCTGTAAAGAAACAGACGCTTTTGAATAGGTGTGTATCTCACTTCCAGAGCTTTTGCAGCCAGCCTCAAGTGGACACTCGAAGAACTGCAGGATTTTGCACTTCCTCATCGGCTTCATTTTTCAAGTTCAGATGTTAGCGCTTGGTGTGTCTACAGGAGCAACCTGGGGTTTCATATTTTACCCAAAACAGTTTCAGCCTGCAGATATGAAGATCAAGGCCCAGGTGTTAAAAACATAATCCCTGAAAATCTTGTTATTGTTTTGTTATTGTGTTATTATCAGGCTTATTAGGCTGATTTACTATATTCTCTGCCTCTCTGGGTTATCTCATCTCGTCTTTATCTTTAATTTTACAGCTCATATGTTTACCCTCTCGTTCTAAATCTCCTGACAGATATGACAGATGGTTATAAAGCTGTTTGTAACATGTACAGAGATAAAGTATGATAAGGTGTAAGTAGTAACATATATCATATTTCTCTCTCATCTCATCTCTGATCTTTATTCTGATTTAAGAAGATTCAAGTGATTTACAGATATGGGTTACTATGTTACGTTCATTTCTGTGAAGACAAATATAATGAATATGTTGAGTCTTGTTTACAGAAATAAGAAATAACTTGCGGTATGTAAAGAGACAAATATATCTATGTCATGGATCAGCTTGTTTTGTACACTTTGACCTACTTTTCTTCTACTTTACCATACATAAAGAAAAAGAGAAATGATATTCAAGAGCGTGTTCTATTAAATGGTTCACACGAGTTAAAGGGCCACAAATGAGAAGGAGGAGCTTTTATTTTTTAGATCTCTAACAGAAAGTCGTTATGTTGAGAATAAAGTGGACATTGCATTGCTTTAGTGTGTGAGTAAAAATCAATCACAGGAGGATGATTTGTTTTCCATATTTCCTTTTCTTTTCAAAATTAAAGAACACATCTTCCTTTGCTGATTTTTTTAGCTTTAATTTCTTCTCCTAAGGAAGAAGTCTGAATTTTTGTATCAGTGCGAAATAATCATATTTAGAAAAGAGTTCAAAGTTAAGAAAAAAAAACATTTGTCTTTCACTTTATTTTTTCTTACACCTGGCTCTAATAATGAATGTTTCCCTCTTCTTCTTCTCTCTTCTCCCCCACTATACCTGGCACTTTTACTCCACCATATAAAAAATGTCCTCTAAATATTTAAAGATAACCTAAAGATAATTTACTCCAAGCAACAGAAATGTTGTATCTGTTGGTGTTGTTGTTGTTGCTCTCTGTTTTATCAGCCAGTCCACAGTCCAAAGGTGAAGTTTCGCCTAGAGGCGATCTGTAGACTCAGTCATGTTGTGTCACGTTTTTTGTATTTACTGTATGTTGTTTGTATTTACTGTATGTGTGTAATTTTCAGATGTGTTTTCTTTCTTCAGATTTTACAGTATTTTAAATGTCACCAGTCAAACACAGTTAAAGATTGAGCGGATGTTTGGGTTGTTTCATCATCCAAAGCAAAACGTCCAGAGCTGATATTGGTGCACTACTCATGCGTGGCCACTAGAGGGAGGCAGGCAGAAAGAGAGCAGTTAATACTGATACCAGTCCAGTGTTTTATAGGCCAAAAAATGATTAACTTTTTAGTCTACAACCCGCCCCGGCCCCTCAGGTCATCAGGTGGAGGTCTTTTAACCGTACCCAGAATTAGATCAATGTCCGGAGAGGTTCATCAGATATCTGTTCATACTTCGTCTGATTCATTCAGTGTGGAAGTGAAGTCATGAGCCCGCCTCATGTAGCAAGGTGGTTCAGTAAATAAAACAAAACTTCACATTGCATGTAAACAATTGAACAACTTAACATTTGAAAGGCGTGTTACCCGAATTGGACGCATCCATCCTCGTTTGATTTGATTTTGAGACGCATGTTAAGTGACGTTTTACATTTAATTTCGCACAGCATTGTGGGAGTTAAAACACGACTCCTGAAAGGATGTGTCCAAACTAAACTGCACAAAACACGGAAGTTAGCATCCATGCTGAAATGTTCAGTCTACTGAGGTGGAACAGAAAAATGACCACTGAATGACCACGAGGGTTCAGTGTACTGAAAAGTCTGCACTCCATACTAAACTGTGGCTTTTCAGAAAGGGCCGTGCATGTTGAGTTACTCTACATGTGGTTACCTCCACAGGTGCATCCAATCACTCATTAAAGCTCTGCAGGTGAAGAAGCTGCTGCACAAGTGGCAATGTGTTTGAAACATTACCAATCATCCCACAGAAAGGTTAATTTCATCGTGCTTCCTGTAATGAAATGTGCTTCATAAATATCATAGATTTTGCTTTTTCTCTGCAGCAAACTTATTACAAAACTAATTCTACGAAGTTGTTAAGTTTTGAAGTACTAGTATGTATTAATAATCAGTTATTCGTAGCTTCTCTGTATCCTTAGAAAATGATGAAACTTGTGATAGTAGCCTCTGGCAGAAGTTCATGTTCACTAAATTATCTGAGTCATCTTCAGCAGGAGGCAGGAATGGTTGATGCGTTCACAGACATGGCGCTAAAAAAATTAAACTCTCAGATTTTACAGCTCTCTTTTGTATTTTAATTATGAATATTGAATTTTTGCTTCGGTTTACAGGTGCATAAAGGAGACACCTGATGAGTCAGTGAGGCTTTACACAGAGACAAAACATTCACATTTTTGGTGAAAGAATTCCTGATATCTGCAATTGTGCATAATATTCTTATTCCTGGTGCAGCTAATAATCCCTTTGCTTTTTCCACTTCTCTGCAGCCGTGTTAGTAACCAACATAAGACACTAAAACTTGTAAAAAAAGGTCTTCTATGACAACTTCTCTCTTCCACTAAATGAACAGCTTGGTCTGTGTGATGTTTGTTCTGTGTTTGTTCTATGTTCAACCATTGAGATGTACGATGTACAAGTACACAACACAACTTAGACAAACCACACGCAGAACTGCTGTAACGAGAACATTCATAGAGACGCAACGAGTCAAAAGTACAATATTTGTCTTAAATGTAGACGTGTAACAGTCATACGTTCAGAACAGACCATTCATTCATCCATCCATTTTCTTTACCGCTTCTCCGCTACCGCAGAAAAAGGAGCACACTCAAACAGTCATAAGACTTCAGGTGCACGACGGCAAAAAGACTTCAAGAAAACTACTTCTGAGATAATAAAAAACTTTGAAGGACATTGAATGAGCTGACTTTTCTGTTTTCTTGCAGGAATATTTATCTGAAAAAAGCGATGACTCTCTGGACTTCTTGTGGTTCAGCAGTCCAGCAAACAGTGCTGTCGTAAGTCTTTATGCTAAGCTATGCTAACTGGGCAACGCAGTCTGGCGCTATAATGATCATTTTTTACTTTATATGCAAGTATACCAGTTCTACCTGTAGCTCAACATTTTCTCCATATGAAAAAAAGAGTGGAGAATATTTCCTGCTGTTACCTCACATCAGCTCACTCTGACTTCCACTGAAAATTTACTTCTGAGTAATTTCAGATTGAGGAATTCATCTGATTTGGTTTGGTTTCCTGGAGTTTTGTGCGGGTGTGAAATCACAACATTAGTCTTGTGTTGAAAATCAGAAAATGAAGTCAACAAAAAGCTTCAGTGTGATTTTTAGGAGGTTATGTGACCAGACTTTCATAACAACTTTGAAATCTTATCAATAATTTACATGGCTTTACAAGAGGAGGAAATAAAATACTTCCATAAACTTTTGACTTCTTATTGTCCAGAAAAAATCCTCTCAGACCTGCTGGATTAAAACCTGATTAGGACCTGCTGGATCAGGACCTGCTGGATCAGGATCTACTGGATCAGGACCTGCTGGCTGTCAGAGTCCAGGTTCAAGTAACGGGGAACTTTTCAACAATCTCACCTCGTATTCAATCAGCGAACACTGTTTCTGTTTTCAATCTTTTATTATTGAAACACATTTTTTACATAACTGCCCTTTTGCCTGACAACGAATCTCACTTGTTTCCAAGTTGAAGCGACCACCTGATTCTAAGTTTATGTAATCACTTTTGATTTCGTAACTTTGTTCTAAAAGGTTTTTGAAATTGTTTTTTTGTACTTCTGGCTTTGATTGATGCTGATTGCAATTAGTGCTCCTAGTATGTAAACATATAAATAAATAAATATATATATATATATATTTTTTTTATTATTATTCTAACATTTAAAAAATCAAAAAACCTTGAAACATGACTTTACAGTATGGTGGCCTCAAAGGTCAAAATACAACATTTTAATAATCATTTCATAAAACACAAAAAACTGAAATATTTCAAATTTGACATCTTTGTGTTTTCTGAAATTATTTTGTGTTTTGACCTTCAGGGCCACCGTAATCGATATGAAATGCGCTTTTCTAGTCTACTGACTACTCAAAGCACTTTTACACTGCAGGTCACACCTACACATTCACACACTGACTGAGTAAAGAGTCCATCAGTATTAGCTAAACCATTTTCATACGCTGCCAACTAAGTAGTGGGAGAAACTTGCACAAGGACACATTGGACAGCTGCAGGAACCCCCGAGCTTCCAGTTGAGAGACGACCGACTCTACCACTGAGCCATAGCCGTGCTGATTGAATTATAATGTACAAAGCAACCAGGGGCGTGTCCAGAGGGGGGCCTCCCTTGAAATCCAATCAGCCCCCCTGAGTGCAACCCCAAAATCCTTAAGAATGATTGACTTTTGCCTTGTCAGAGGCGGGACTCAAGTTAAAATAAATAATTTCAGCTGCAGGTGTAACCCCATAGAAAAAAAAATCACAACATTTGTGTGCTAAAATGTAGTTAGTAAATGTATTTTAGAGATTTAGACAGATAATTTCAATAATTTAAGTACTTAAAATAGTGACATTTTTCATCTTCTTTTTGAGTTTAAAATTAAGATAAGAAATCCTGTATGTCACAGTCTATCGTGTCACTTTTTAAAGTTCAGAAATGAAACATTAATGCTCTTCATTCATATCTTTGTGCACACAAACTTCATGCCAGCCCTGCATAATATTTCCACCCCAGTCCAATAAAGTCTGGACACGCCTCTAAAAAACACAACTTTCTCCATCCCTCCCTCTCACCTTGACAGGGAAGTAATCCCGCATGTGTTCCCATAATTTCAGACGACATAAGTATGGCACCCTGCGGCCTCCTCGCGACGGTGTGTCGTAGTCGAAGTACCACCAGACGGCATATAGCACGCTGATGAGCCAGAAACGAGTGAAGAGGAGGTAGAAGAAGAGGACGATGCAGGTCGGGGCTGAGGACACAGAGAAGCAGGGAGACAGGTAGAAGGAATATTATTCAAAACATAAATAAAACAACAAACACTTAAATAGATGCTTTATGCTTCATACATGATTTGTTTTCTGTTAAAACCAGATCCAGAACTGTGAATACACACATTATACAGAACAGACAAAAGTAAAAACATGTGATATGAATGGTTACTAGAGGGTCATGTGTTTGCTATAATGAGCTCTTTTATGAATGGAGGGCGTCGGCTCTGCATCACAGTGATCAGTTCTCCTGTGATGACATTGGAGGTGGTTTAAGTGGTGGCTGAAAGTGGAGTCATGCTGTGGGAGAACATGTTGGATTTATACCAGTAAACTTTTAATATTTCACACTTATCAGTGTTGCAGGTTTTATCTGAGCTCAGGTCATATTCATTTTTCTGCGTGCACACAGTCAGCTGCCAAATCACTTTTCAAAACAAACAGCACAATAAAAATCCACATTGATGCCCAAACAGTATTCAAAAGCTGAGAAATAATTTGTAGGCCTCATATGAACATTTCTGCAGATATGACAGGTGGAAAGGGTGACACTTCAATTACTCCCTGGGGTTTACTCGCTGATGACTTAAAAGATGCTTGAAAACAGTTCACTACACACTCCACTACAGTAGGGGGCAGCATGCACTTCTACAAATGACCCAAGAAAATGAAATGTGTAAATGAGCCCTGGCATCAGCTCAAGGCCTGGGTCCCCATGTTTAGATTATTTGCAGTAATTTTGGTTAAAAACCGAAAACTGATTCTGTCTCAATGGAATAAATGTGGCCTTACTAAATGAGTCGAGCTGAGTGTAGAGCAAATAAGATGTGACTTGTTAGTTTAACTTATTGTCTGAAAGGTCTGATTGTTTAAAACACAGTGATTCCCAGGACCCCCGGGTCAGCATGGGGAATCAGCTAAGATGATAAAATATGTGTCTTTATTCTGCATCAGGCTCCATCTGCCTGAGAGCTTCTGCAGTGACCGGAGATGTTAAAGGACACAATCTGGTCTCTTTTTAAATCATCTCTCTTCCACTTCTGATTTAGAGATTTTTAATGGTAAATGGACTTGAGCCTTAATGGTTTCTGCAGGTCAAAGTAAACTATTCAGACCACATTTACACGCTGATGATGCAACAACAGGGGCAATTTGAAATTTTGTATAATTCTTCCTTGCTGAATGTTGTGACAAAAAAATGGCGTTGAGCTGATGTTAAGTGTTTTGGACGACAATGAGGCGCTGCCTGTCATCAGGCAAGGCAGGCAACTGCTTGGGGCCCCAGACCAGAAGGGGGCCCCTAAGGGCTCACAAACTTAAACCAAAGCAATGGCCCAAAATGTGAACATTTTTGAAGGTACCAATGGACGTCCCTAAGGGGGCCCCATCTGATGGGACTCACTCTTGTTGCCCTGCAACCAGTGAAAACCAAAAATTGTCATTGAAAGTCAACAAAGAAAAAGGAAGAGGAATGATCTGTCTACAGGAGAGAAAAGTAAACAGGAAAAGGAGGAAGAGGATTAATTGTAGGAACACTGGCAGACATAAGACTTTAGACTTTATTGTCCCCAAGGGAAAATTATTTTTCTTTTTAATGGTGATGAACGCTGGTTGGAGGTCCCCCCCAATTGATTCTTGCTTAGGAGACTCTAAAATCGCATCAAGCTGACAACACACAGGACACGCCTCCCTCAGTCTCCAATCAGCTGTTACACCTGAACAAAACCTGTTGCTGTCTGACTTTATGGAAAATAATCAAGCAAGCAAAATGTCTAAAAAAAGAAAAGAAGTGATGGTTAAAGGCTGCTGTCCTATAGTAGGTATAAAGCCATGAACCAACCATCTTAAATATTTGTGAAATGTATAAGAACTCTGTCTTTTTTCTTAAATAAATGATGTAACATTATTTATGCTTTAGGGTCAAATTACATCCAGTTTGTAATCATTGCAATGCAAACATCTGGAGCCAGACAGTAACCATAAATGTACAACATCTGTATTTCAGAGTTTAACGAATACGAACTCTGCATTAGTTTGGGTTCATTAGCAATTGTTTCAAAGCATTTCAAAGGTAAATTGAGGTTAAATCAGAGGGCAGACTTTGTGCAGACTGCTGCACTGTTTGGCTCCCTCTTCTGGATGTTCAACAGCTTTGACACTTCTGAAAACACTTGTCTACTTCTTATTTTCCATCAAACCTCGCGAACAAGCAGCTAGAACAACATGTTAGAACATAAAGAAAACAAAGAATATCTTCAGATGTGTCCTTATTTATCCATTAATGTCTACACACAGAATCAGTATACTAATTTCTGGAGGTTTCCATTAGAGTGGTGTATAAACATGCACACTAACCCAGGGCCAGGAAGGAGTAGACCCACTGCAGCACCGAGGCCGTCTGCAGCCTCCTGTTGAGCGAGGTATCCAGAGGGGCAAAATCTATCTTCATGTTTCCACGAGAGAAGAGAGACAAACTGAGGCGCTGCAGCCGGCGGACAAGAAGAAGGAGAACGATTGAAAAAGAAGTGAAGTGAGTCCAAAGTCTTCATCTCTCACCTCTCTCCCCATCACCTCCTGCTGACTGTGTTATCTCAGAGACACAATCAAAGGTTTGATTAGTCAATCCATATCTACAACATCTGACCCTTGACCCTGCAAGGAGGGAGCTGCTGAAACACAGAACAACAGAACACTCAAACATGAAGCACAAGCCAGTGAAATACACAGATTTTAAAGACATGTGCATGTTGCTTTTAAATGTTTGTTTTCTCAACCTCCTGCACTGCAACAAAAGTAAGTATGAAGGTCAGCAAAATAATAAGTATGTCTTCATTCTTGTAAATGTAGCTCCATGTGGTTGAGCCACCATATTACAGCATCTCAGATATAGCTCAGTCTGAAGGGACTCGGATTGGGAACCAGCGGGACTTTAACTGGACCAAAAGTTGCTGGAGAGGTGCCAGGTCACATCCCGAGTACTGCCGAGATGCTCTTGAGCAAGGAACCGAACCCCTAACTTCTCTGAGACTCTCTCATGTGCAGCCCCTCACTCTGACATCGCTCCATTAAAACATGTCCACAGGTCCTGTTTGTGCATGTGTGTATTTCAGGCCTTTGTGTCTCTCAATAAGAGAGTGTAGACCAGAATTTACACTCTGGATTGATAAAGAGTGTAATATACATTTAAAAAAAAAACCTTTGTACAGATGTGACAAACTTTTTGTTGTCACATAAAACTAATACTGGGGTTGTTTTAAATGATTTAAATATTACTGAAAGCTCATGTGTAGAGTTCTTAGCTGGTCATGAAACAGACTGAAATGGATACTGGTGACCTAGAAAAACAAATCATAAGATCATAAGCAAGAAAATACATTTCTATACAGTTATTTTAACGCTTTTGTTACCACTGCTGCAGGGTAGTGGTCTGACGAGGTGATTAACAACACGCTTTAGAAACAGTGTTTTGTTATCTTTTATCAGCTTCATTGCCCCTGACCGTCGTACAGGACGGCTGCTTGGCTTGTTTATGCTGCTAACAAACGGTTCTCCTTTATCCTGCATACAAAGCAGGAGGAGAAGCAGAGTATATTTTCTGAACTGGGTCACTTTATTCACTGACACTGTAGACATTTACACACTCATACCATAGTGGGAACATCAACCACAACTCATCTCATAGCATACATTACCCATAAGCCACCTACCTAAAGGGACAGACTCAGGTCGGTAACAGCTTGTTTACATTTTATGAGGCAATACGTTTCAGAAGACATCAGATAACACTACACATGTACGGGACAAAATCAGCAAAGAAACAACAGGCAGAGTTTTGTCCACAGGGGGCGCCAGAATCGCTCAAAAAAAATCCCTCACAAGAACTTTTAAGGAGGAATGTGCGACTTTTTGTTCCAGTAGATGTCGCCCTGGAGCACCAGGATGAAACCAAAACAAACTGCTGTTTGACTACACCTCCTCCATACTGTAGCCTCCGCTCTCCTCCTTCCCCTCACACTTGCACAAAGGAGTCAAAATTCTCCTTTGCTCAAACTGCAAATGCCTGTGTCCTGCATTGTTGTGTTAGCACACTTTAGTTAGCTCGTAGCTTCACATTGCATTTAAATTGGTACAGAATGACTATGATCTAAAAACGCTTACGTGTCATTCAAATAATCAGTGAGTATGTTCATCTTCTTCTCTCTAGTCCTGAACAAAAACAGCTTTTACACACAAGGGGAGGAGCCGGCCGTCCCGTCCATGTAAACATGACTCTGACAACAACACAGCCAGCGGGACTCGAGCTTCTCCCTCATTGTAGACAGTCATGACTCAGAGACACATTTGCAGAGGATATATTCAATTTCTGCTTTTGTGTAAAATATCATACATTCTTCCTTTCAAGCAAAGTATTAGTTAGTAAAGCCTTATATAAGTCAACAATCACATTTTCTGATTAAAAAGTTGGATGCTCTTCAGAAGTATTGATAAAAAAAAGAACGATAACAGAAGATAGTGTAATAAAGCCACCCAGTCCTTGAAACACTGAGACACACACCTTTAATCTTCTTTATATCTGTTCCCCTCGTTAGCTTTTATTAGACTGACATTTACTCGAGCCGATGGGCATGACAGCCATGATTGTTTTGATTACATCTTCATTAATAATTGATTTATTCAAGGCCTATGTGATATAATTACCTCATTAACACAATGCTCAGTCTGCCTGTTAATGTTTACCTGCAACTTCTGACGAAACAATGTAAATATAACTGATATGTGACACAAATAAATAATAATAAATCCTAACAGCATTGGAGTGATCATTTCTTGTTAAACTGAGCCATCAGCCTTCATTGTGACAAAGCTTCACTCTGATTATGTGCTTGTCTTTTGATTGCTTAAAAATCATGGCTCAATATGACACCGAGCCTCAGGGTGTGTAATGAGTCGGCATTATTCATGTATTCTACTATTTGCTGGCACAGTCGGCCTCTAATGGAAAATCTTTGTCACAAAGGCAGTTCAGCATGAATCAGTAGTTTACACTTCAAAGTAGATCCATTTGTGGCTTTGGCAGGTTGTCCTATTTAAATAAGATTACTATTATCATAAGCAGCGTGCATGTCTTCCAATTAAAATATTTTTTTATATTCATGAATTTTACTTTGCAAAGAACTGCATTGCAATCCTAAATATCAGTGTTGTAGTCAAGACCACACTAACCGAGACCAGAGTGCTCTGAGACCAAGATAAGACAAAGACATTTAGGGATCAAGACCGAGTCAAGACAAAGGCCAAGATAAGGCGAGACCGAGTCAAGACCAAGACAGGGTGATCTTGATTAAAATCTGGAGTTTGACCAGTCCGAGACCGAGACAAGACCGAGTAAAAATGCTTTAGATTCCGAGACAAGACCTAGACCTCCAAAAAGTGGTCTCGAGACCAGACTGATTTCAAGTACTAGAACAACACTACCAAATATTAACTCTGTCTAGTATCATAACTCCTTATCCTTCTTTTTTATTAGGAATTATTGATAATAAAACAGGCATGACATAAATCACACAAACACTACATACTTATATAAAAGACAAATAAAAAAAATACAATATGTTCAGCGAAAAGAGGGGGGAGGGGAGGGGCATTAATAAATGCTTATTGACGAATGCTTGAAAAACTTCTAATTGGGTGTAGGTTGGTTTCTTTTGTTGATGTTTTTAAAGCTCATGTGAGGAACCTTTACGTTGTTTGATTTTTTGGCGCCCCCTTGTGGACAAAGCAGTAACTCATCCATTTCTGACTTTGTCCTGTGTAGTTTTTTTTAACAACAAATTCCTGCATGCTTTTAACTGTCAATCAGTCGCTGTAAATATTTGCTTTGGAAATGTAGACGAGCTGCGTGCTGTTAATCACTTTGTTTACAGGCAATTAAAACAACTATTGCAATTCATTATATTGCTGACACTTTATTAATGAGTTCGTTTCCTAACAAGATATTTTTTAAAACTCCTCACCATGAGCTTCAAGGTGACATAGGGATAGTCTGTTTCTTTTTCTGACCCGCATTTTGTTCTTGTTTTAAGACATTTTATTTAATATCAGTGTTCAGTGATGGATGGACTAAACGTCCCTCCTCCTTTGGACTACCTCTACGCACCGTACGTAAATGAAAAAAAAAAAGAAACATCACCTAGACCTATGTCAAGTTCTCTGTGGTAAATAGCCATACCGGAATTATTTAAACACTTCAAAATAAAAGCAGCAGAATCAATTGTGTGATTACTACAGATACTCATTGTTATGAGCCAGCCTATTATATATATAGGCTATTTTCTTTCTTGTACGTTGTCTTCTGGGTGTGTTTTAAAAAATCTGTGAGTTCTTGTCTGTTTGACAGGAGTGTTATACAGCTCTAAATGGATATTTTTAAACCGGAAGCGCTTTCATGTTGCGTCTGGCTTGTTGTTTTCCACCTCGGTGGCACCACTTTGGTGTCTCCGGGATGCTGAGCAGGAGGGCGGGGCTGTGATTCTTGCAGTGCCATGGAGTGATGAAGCAGGACGAAGCGGACACAGACAGGAGCAGAGCAAACGTCGCTACGGTTGTTTTATCGAAGTGAACTCGGTCAGATTTTAGTATTTTTTAGATGCACGATGGATTTACTCCGTAATTACCAAATTTAACGCATCGAAACGTCTCAAATATTGGAGGTATCCGTGCAGCCTGACACACGGACATCTTGGTTCCCTCACATCAGGAGTGTAGGGACATATTTTCCTTCACCTTGGACCCTGTGCAGGTTGTTGTGTGGTTGTGGAGCTCTCTTTAGCCCATCATGGCGTGGCCCTGTATCAGCAGGGCGTGCTGCATGTCCCGCTTCTGGAACCAGCTGGATAAGGCTGACATTGCGGTGCCTTTGGTCTTCACCAAGTACACGGACGTCTCTGAGATGCAGCACATCCAGCTGCAGCCTCCCCAGGCCCGGGTCGCCATAGAAACGCAGCCGTCTCGCGGACATTCCCGCACCCCGGCGGCGGGTCGCGCGCCGCGAAGGTGCGTCTCCGAGGAGCGCGTGTGCAGCTCGGTGATGCGCGAGGACTTTAAACACTGGAAAGTGCGACCGGAACCGAGCTGTAAACCCAAGAACGAGTACCACGGACCCGAAACACCGTTCAACGGCGAGACCCAGTACATGAAGGACTACAAGCCCTGGCCCATCCCGAAAAGGTGCGACCACCCCTGGATAAGCAAACCTGCAACCGACGACCGGCCCCGGCACGAGAAAAAACATCTGGCGGATGCGGACAGCGGCGTGGAGAAGAGCGCGATAGCTGACAAGGTCCAGGAGAAAGACCTGCTCCAGGGCCAGGAGAGGAAAAAGAAGTCCAGTAAACCGGAGGGGGTGAAGAAGGTGGTCGTGAAGGTGGAGGGAGAGGGCAAAGGGAGGGCAGCGGCGGATGCTGTGAACCGGCAGATCAAAGAGGAGATCACAGCCGGCAGCTCGTACAAGTGAGTTCAAACACTGACGGCCATTAAGGTCAACACTGAACAGGTGCAGAGGCAGCAGACACGAGGGGGTTTGAGAGGTCCAAATTGGTACCACAGCTAGCCTGCTTTACATGTCGAATCGTTTTTAATACCCAGAAAGACCTTTATGCCCATCATTGGTTTACACACTATTACACATTTAATCTGTTTTCAGGGACTTTTTTTTTTCAAATAATAGTGGTGGGGAAGAGAGCTGAACATTAGGCTAGTTTCCCCTTTTTCAAACAATAAAGCACTCTCTTGCATTATTGATATTTTCTCTGAAGCTCCTTCTAACAGTAAGAGACTTATAAGTAGTAATAAAAACAACATTTATGAACAATGCAAGAAGGATGATTTTATTTCAATTTAAACCCTTGATTTGTTTAGCCAACCGACTCTACATTACAAAACTTAGAAGGAATTTCAATGGCCCAAATTTTACTTAAAGGAGCAGTATGCAACTCTGACACCTAGTGTTTAAAATGTGTACTGCAGTCCAAATTCAAAACCTTGTAGAGAGCTGTTTGCCACCGCCCACTCCCCCATAGAGTCGAAGGACACACAGGTCACCATGTGGTGAACACTGAAGCTTCAGTGTTTATCCAGCTCTGCATCAGTCTGTAAACCTTTCTGTGTTCTAACCTCTCTCCATTTTTCAAAATCATCTCCAATATTGATCCTAGTTTGAGCACGTTTCTGCTCGTGGAGCTTATTAGAAACACACAGAGGCTTTTTAGGTCGGGTACAATCACTTCTATCTGAACCACTTCTCTTGCCCGCTTCCATCACTGCAACACCTGTTGACCTGATAACTGCTCTCATATCTGACAAACCGAGGGGCGTCCAAAACGGCTGTGTGGGGGGTGTCTTAAAACCGCCTAGCTTCTCTGGTCCAAATAAATCCAGAGCATTCAGGACCAGAATCTAAAGTTAGAAGGAGGACATACTGACTGCTGCATTGTTGTCAGAGAAGCCAGCACTTCAACATAGCATGTTTCCTTAATGTCTGATCAGATAGTAAGGTCACTTTATCATTCTATTCAGTAGTTATCTTACAGATTGCTCCTTTAACATGTCCTGTTTAGCGGATATAAAAGACACAGGAACACTCTCTGATTTGAGGACCATGGACAAGTTGGCCTTGGCTCAGATGAAATAAGAAGATGCTATTTAAAGGAAAACATCAGTTATTTGTTGCACTGCTAGCCTCTTTCCACTGTACAAGCGTTAATTGGGGGTGACTAATACACTTACTAATCTCAGGAAAACAGCTGTTTCACAAACTCATTGAAGGCTTGTTTTCTTAGCATAAGGCGGAGCGGTTCATTTCTATTTTCTACACAGCAGGTATGATGACATTTAAAAGGTTAAGGTGGATTTTGTTGCCAAATACTGTTGATGTTTACGTCCACGGGGCTAATCTCTGTGTGATTATGCAACGTTCCCCCGAGGATGATGGGAACTGGTGGATGAATGAGCATCGAGTCACGCACGTCACAATAACTGTACGCATGAGTCCTGAAGCTGTGCTTTGATATTATCTGTTGCATTTGTGCTTCGGAAAGACAGTGAGATTATGGGATAGTTGTGATCATATCACTACGTTCACATTAAAGGATACACATCAGAGTTTTTTTTGGGCTCCGTGTTAGATCTGTGCTCTTTGGGCTGATCTGTGATTGGCACTCTGTGAGTTCAGTGAGTGGGTCTTACAGATGTTTGGAGCCCTGCAGTCCTGTCTGGGTCGTTGAGCAGTCAGCAGGGTGCCGCCGGGGGCTCTCCCCCCCCCCCCCATGGCAAGAAATGGCTGCAACGTGACAAGCAGCATCCCTGGGAAGTCTGTGTCTTCATTTGCAGGCAGAGACTCAAAGCAGGTCAGCTGTGGGTTAATACCATGGGTGGTGGACACAGTGACGATGACAGGCACACACACGCACACACAGATGCACACATGAATATCCTGTATAGAGATGTCCTAATACTACTGTATGTCTTCTTTTGGCCCTACAGTACAAACCCTACATGATTACTATTATAAAACTAAATCCTTGCATACTTGTCACCTTGTTGTTTTACTGGTGGGACTTTGAGTTTCACACATTTTGCGAGTTTGTTTTTGTGCTTACACCTTTACTGGCTCTGTGTTGTCTGCTGTCTTGATGTGATAAATTACCTCAGTGGTCAGTTCTTCTTCTGTTGAAGACCTGATGTGTCCAGTGTCATGACTTGTTCAAAAGGCATGGCAAATAAAGGGAGACACACAAAAAACTGAGGTTTGGATGTCCGTAATGTAAGTGAGTGGGTGTGTGAAAAGTGTACTGTGCATGTGTTGGATGAAAATGGAAGCTGATGACACCGAACACAGTGCCTGCAGAAAGTCTCCCTGAGCAGGCTGAGGTGGCAGCTTTTATAAGGACTGTTAGGATTGGGCCCAGGTGCTCTCAGTCAGGCTCATTAAGCAGCCACACCTACTAATTACATGTACCTGCGACACAAGAGAATTGAAGACGCCTCCGAACAGGCCACAGGGCCGTTACCCCCGTGACAGGTTTAATGAATCAATGGAGGCAAAATAACCTGTGTAGGTTTCTGTTTTGAAACAGCGAGAGGACTAGATTTCTGTTGGAACAAGTTGAAAGATTTGTTTCGAGGGCCAAGGCTTATGAATAACTTTATTGCATTTATCAGTGTGTAGACTATCGACATCTTCCTCTTTCTGACTTTCCATTCTCAGGTGGAACAGCTGACCATCTATCTTTATCGAGGAGCTACAAAACTGATGGCAAAAAAAAATCATTTTAATATAAGTTTTGGTGTGGCATCGATAATCACTCACATCGAGTCAGTGCAGGTGTTTTCCAATGTGGTCCAGACACTGATGCATCAGATGCAGGACAAATTCCACACCAAGCTCTACGATCAGTTACACAAAGGTGGGAATTAAAACTTCTGTAAAAATGTAGAAGCAATTACATTTTTTAATGGTTTATTTTGAGGCTTTTTATGCCTTTATTTTGAGACAGGACAGTGGATGGATGCAGAAATTGGAGAGAGAGAGAGAGAGAGAGAGAGAGTGGGGAATGACATGTGGGAGGGGCCACAGGTCAGATTCAAATCTGTGCCGCTGGCTCCAAGTACTTTAGCCTCCGTACATGGAGCATGCACACTATCCACTAGGCTACCGGCAGCCCAAAGAGATGACATTTTTTACCCAAGAATATCTACAATTATACAATTCACTTAGCAGACGCTTTTATCCAAAGCAACGAAAAAAAACAAAAAAAAGCACTGTCTACAGTAGTCAACATGTTTGCTTGTAATGAAGTATTTGAGCTCAGTCCTGATGATGAATCTTGGGTTCACATTACTAATAACCTTCAGACATCAGAGCGGCAGAGTGTTTTCTGTCTTTAAGGGAATTGTTAAACAGACCGTAAAGTAAAAGTGATTTTAATACACAAAGACTTGCTCCCTTTGGCTTTTTATCCTGTTTAAATCGGGGCTATTTTAAGGTGACCTGGGCCAGCCTTGGGTCTTCATTTGCTGTATTCAGAGCGAAATTGATAAATCAGCCGGATAGAAGTGTATCAGCCCTTTAGGATCACTGCAGATATCAACAGCGGATCATCAAGACAACATATCGCAGCACAGAAAAGCAAGAGATATGTGAGAGTTAGTGAAAAACACTGCCATCACTTTAAAGTTCACAGTTTACTTTATCGATCCAGTGAGGGGAAATTCAATTTTTTACACACACATGCACAAACAGGATCCTGTGGACATGCACTAATGGAGAGATGACAGAGTGATGGGGGCTGCCCACAGCAAGCGCTTCTGAGCTGGTGGAAGAGTTTGGGGGGCAGGGGGTTCAGTGCCTTGCTCAAGGGCACGTTGGCAGTGCTTAGGAAGTTATCCCTTCAGCTACCAGACCAATTTCCAGATTTGGTCCGCACCAGGATTTGAACCAGCAACCCTTCAGTTCCCTACCCAAGTCCTTACAGACTCAGCTACTGCTGCAGTAACCCATAGAGATCCTGATGAATCTGTATGCTTATCTGAAACATTGTTTCTGTAATCAAAATCAGGGAGAAAAAGATCTATTTTTATCATAAAAAGTATGTTTTTTTTATACATGATCATGCTGTTTCATATGACTTTCAACTTAACTGACAAATCCATGTGTTTGTGAGCGCTCCATGTCAGTCTCAGACAGGTCCGCAGGTAGCTGTGAAGTCATCAGACATAAATTACTGAAGAGACATCAGGTGATCACAGTCGTCAGAATCCTCCCCTATAGCCAGCAAGGTTATCATATCATCAGTATAAGCAGATAATCTTTAGAGCTGAGAAATAAGGATTTCAGAAGTCAGAGCTGTGGAGAAGTCGGTCTGTCAGTGTGAGAAGTTAACTCAGGCAGAAACAGAAACTTTGGTGTCAGAGTCTGTCTGATCAAAACACTGTCAGACGTGACTTATCCGCAGTTTGTCACCGCTGCTATGACTGCCTC
Source organism: Labrus bergylta (assembly GCF_963930695.1). Lineage (NCBI taxonomy): Eukaryota > Metazoa > Chordata > Actinopteri > Labriformes > Labridae > Labrus > Labrus bergylta. The sequence continues at coordinate 24,334,391 of NC_089208.1, read as the reverse complement.
ATGATGCAGCTCTTATCAATACATTTCAACAGTATCAAAAGTCTACCTGATGTATCTTGATGCATCAAAACGTGTTTCTTGTACACACTTAAGTTTCCTCAGAAATGACGAGTAGTACACAAAGATAAATCAGCTGCTTTCTATTACCCGCTTTTGTTTATTGACTCTGCTTTAAGTCATGCGTTGTACAGTCTTATAGCCTTTATTTAATAAGATAATCTCATTGAGATATAGATCTAATTTACAGAACAGACCTGAGAACAGTAGAGAAAAAAAGAAACAACAAACAACCAGACAAATAGAGGCAGGTACTAGGGCCCGAACAATATGGGATTTTGGAGCCAATACCAATATTGATATTGGAGAGGATACATATATCAGCCGATATCTTTCATAGATTTATTTCCAGTCTGTAGATATAGATATACACTGTCATTGCGTTGATCGTTTAAATGCGGATCAAACGCTTGTGGAAAAGATGAAGACAAGATGGTCACTCAACTGGAAAGTAGCTGTATGTACGTGCATCACCCCTTGACACTCTGGAGAGTGATAATGCTTTTTGTAAGCCATATAGCGCCCTCTTCTGGGAAAAAAAAACTGCTAGTGTGATATAATAAAGCTCAAATGAAATGCTGATGGTGAATAAAATATTGATGCATATCTGCTAGAAATTGGATATGCAAATATCAGCCGATTAATCGGTCGGACTCAAGCTATACAGCATCAGAGACAATATGAGAAAGATTGGAGTAGAAACGTTTGATATAGACTTGTTAGCATTTGACCTTCATGTTCTAAAATGATTTATTTAATACATTTCTGAGATTTAAAGTAGTGGAAGGCAGTCTCTCCACGTTCAGCATTTACCTGAGGAGTAACCAGAGTGAAGTAGACCTGAGATCTGCCCTGCTGTGGGGTGGTTTTTAAATCAGAGGAGACGTGATCATCATGTGCATGAACGAGTTTCCTGTGTCATATCATACACCAGAATGAGTACCATCTTGGATACACAATGGTAAAAGTTAATTTTGCGATGTATGGAGCTGACAAGTCAAATGAGACCATCAGCTGTTTCCCCCTCTGTGTGGGGCTGTTTTGCAGTCTGTTTTTGGTGGTTTCTGTTTGTTTTTAAGTGTAGTTCTAGTTAGTCAGAGTACAAATGGACTCTCCAGCGTCATGCAGCTTTGCTTAGGGAGCTATATTCAGTGTCCATTCAGAGCCAGTCTTCTTTATTTTGCAGTTGTTTTGCAGCAGGCAAATTAAACTCTTGAAGTCTTGCTCCCTCAGCTCTATTTTTCCCTTCTTATAAACTTTTTAGACTTGTATTTATGCACAGAGAGCTTTGCTGAACACAAAGACTCTTTTCTCCAGAGCACCTGGGAAATGCTAAAGGCAGCTAGAGTTCTTTCATGTGAACCTCTGTGTTGTGCTGTATACATTTGTGCAGAATTTTCAGTCAACAGCCTCGTAGTCACAAGTCTCCTGCAGCCTTCATTTCACTGCCAGCTCTTTGCTTCATGTTTGAAATGCCATTTTTCTGCATGACAATAAGTCTGAGACAGTAACTGCAGCAGCCTTTGTTTGTGTTTTCTTGTTGCTACCAGTGCTGCTGTAAGAGACAAAGGCCATCCTTCATCTTGTCAGCTTTATTTGTTCCATTATTCTTACATGTGGTGGCTAATAAAAGAGCAGATAGGAGGAAAAACTACCAGCAAATGACCGAGAAAGACAAATGAGAGCAGAGTTACAGGCAGGTTCACTGAGTTCAGGAGAGAAAAGAAACAAAAGAGGAGTGAATTTTTAATTTTAATTTGATTCACGTATCACAGCTCCACATTATTCACTCCTGAGGTGGTACAACATCCCGAGCTTCTGCTTTTTTTTTAATTCTCTCCTCTCAAGTTTCTCATTTGGGCACATCACATCCTGACTTTCTGAGTTGCCTTTTAGGTCACGTTTTTTTTTACAGGCCGTTCACTTGTGGTACCAGACACTAGACTGTAAAGAGGCCAGTGGATTCTGGTGGATTTAGAAATGATCCTCTTAGAGAGCCAGAAAAGCCTCGTGTTCCCACTGACGAGCGGTGAATGGAGAAACAGAGGCGAATCAGACACAGGCGGGTTCTTATCTCGCATGTCTGAAGCTCTCTCATCTGCATTTGATTTGATTTTTCTGAAAATAAAGCCGCCATGGTTCAGTTGAGGTGTGTTGTTGGGTGACTGTAGATCTGTGCTGATATCCAGAACTCATTTGTTGCATCAATTCAGATCTCTGCCAGCTAAAGCTTTCCGTCTTATGTAACAAATCTAATCTGCCTTAATCATATCTGATTACAGTTAATTTAATTCAAGGAAATGTCTCATTAGGATATGAATTAGGAGTTATGTAACCAACCTGCAGCTGAAAGAAAACTTTGACAAATGTTAGTGACAAACCTGCTCTCCGGTACAGAAAGGCTGCGTCATTGTTAAAAGCACACAACAACAAAGCAACAATCATCCACTGTGAGATTTTAAATGGTTGCTCAGGGTTTCCACCAGAAACGTTGTCAGAAGTCTCTTTTAATGGGGACAGCACGCGCCAGGTTAGGGTAGCCCCCCCCTCCACAGGCAGTGCAGATTATAGAGTCTGTTGGAGTCCTAGGCAAAAATCAATTGGGGGGCCGTCCAACCAGCGTTCATCACCATCATGTCTTCCAGTGTCCCGACTCTTAATCCTCTTCCTCTTTTTCCCCCGTTTCTTTTTTCTTTGGTGTCTTTCATCGACAAAATTTGGTTTTCACAGTGGGCAATGAGAGTGAGTGCTGTCAGATGGGGCCCCCTTAGGGAGGTTTCCGACTGTCCTTGCAAAATCTGCATAATTTGGGCCACTGCTTTGGTTTAAGTGTGTGAGCCCTCAGGGGCCCTCTACTGGTCTGGGGCCCTAAGCAGTTGCCTGCCTCGCCTGTTGACCAGCAGCGCCTCTGTCCACAGGGTCCTACATAACGTCAGCTCTAAAGTCTACTGGGGAGAGATCCAAGCTTTAACATACACAGGCACAATGAATGATCTGCTACTTTTGAATTACAGTCTAAGAACACTGGCTACATTATAAGACCTAATTAGGAAGGGTTTGATGCTGATTAGAGGCCCCGCTGGAGGACCTTATCCTCCTTACATGGGGCGTGCGCACTAACTACTAGGCTACCTGCACCATTCTTGTTTTTGAATATATATTTTGCCAGAGTTGCTCTGAGAGCATTGCCTTCTACACTGATTGCAGACCAAACCAAACGTTCATTTTAAAATGAAAAATACAACGATGAGGATCCCTGTAACACAGTAACATGCTTCTGCAGCTCACACTGTACTCTAGTCGTTTCCTTTGAGAGGCTGCAGAGCAGCTTCGAGATAAATATGAGGCCAGCGGATCCCAGAGGACGGAGGGAGTATTGACCAGCAGCCAGGCCCTGACACACCAGGAAGCATTGTCAGGAAGTGAGGCTACAGCAGTGTGCGTGGGCAGATTGATTCCCCGGGAAACTGTGAGAGAAGCAGGCTAGCCGTTTATCTCGGAGCAGCACGAGTGAAGAAGAAAAGAAAAGGAGCCCGGATCAGAGAAGTTTGTGCACAGATGTTATTTATGGCTCACAGAGTTTCAAAGCTTGCTCTAACAGAGATGGATTCCATTTTTAAACTGCAGCCAAATATAGACCGACTGGTTATGATGTTATACACGGTTTGGCCTCAAAATTCATACTTCATTTAAACATGTACAACACAAGATATTCTCTTTATCATTCTCCTTTTTTACGGTTTTGAAGATGATTTTATTTCAAGCCTACACACCCAATATCTGCCAGATCGAGAGCTTCTTTGAAAGAACATATTATGCAGAAAAACAAGGTTTGTAGGTTTAGAGACTGTCTTCATACAGCACGAGGTGTGGGTCGATGTTCAGACAATCCTCTCTGCACTCTCTGCAGCACATGTAGCAGATCATTACAGCTGAGCAGACAGGAATTATTTTACCTTATATACGACATGTAACAGGGTCCGATATGCAGCCTTATCTTTCATTGTCTTTGTTATTATTCCACAAACATTAGTAACTAAGAGGACCTCAGAACTACAAAGAGTACTAGCTTTGTAGTTCACAGTCTGCCTTCCTGCTTTTCTTCTTCTGTGATTATTTTAATATCTTTGTTTTGTCCTTGTGGGAGTGCTGGGTGTTATTTGATGACCCACCTCCTCTTTTCCTTTCTCTTAATATAATAAAGAACTGCCACAGGAAGATAGTCTGTTGGGTCTTGGGTTGGGAACAGGATGGTCGCAGGTTCGGGTTCCAGTACAGACCAAAGTATGGAAAAGTATCGCTCTGGTGGCTGGAGAGGTATCAGGTCACTTATACTGCTTATACAGGGTTCCCCCAAAACAACTCTGACATCTCTCTCCTGTTTGTGCATGTGTGTATTTTGAGAGTAAACCAGAAATGTATAGTTGAATTTAAAAAAGGAAACATTTTAAATATTCTGTAACAACCTTTCTTGTGCAGAAAAGCAGCTTCTGAGTACCTTTGAACAATCATGCATGTGTGAAATCGCTGCACAGTCCAATTGAATTTAGCTTCACTGGCATATCTCAGATTTCTATATTTATTGGGATTAGTTAAAAAAATATCCTTTAGTGAAAAAGAGAGAGACAACAGGAGTGCTGCTGGTATCCCTCAAACCACCGGTACTCATGGAAAGGAAGCGTGGAGGAAAACTGCACCCTGAAGAAGGCGCAGGCCGACACGCGTTGGTGTATTTGGTGAATGTTTCTAGCCCAATGATTTAAAGGACTTTTGTATTTTTCTAACCATCTGGAGTGCCTGGACCTGGATTATTTATACCTACAGTACGATTGTTTTGGTCTTAAATTGTCCTCGAGACCACATCACTCCTGTCCTGGCCTCCCTTCATTGGCTCCCTGTCAATTTTAGGATCCATTTAAAAAACTTTCTGTTTGCTTACAAAGCATTGAACGGGCTGGCTCATCCTACCTCTCTGACCTTTTACAGCCGTGTGTCCCATCACGGTCACTGAGGTCTGCTGATCAGTCACTTCTGGTTGAAGCATAGGGGAGACCTATGGGCCTTCTCAGTTGTAGCCCCTAAACTGTAGAACCAGTTGCCCCCCCAGGTTATGCCGGTTGCCAGGTTGCCCGTGTTTCAATGTCCTTTAAAAGCGTATCTGTTTGCTTTGGCGTTCCCAGACCCAGTATAAGAGTTTGTTTCTATGGTTTTTGCTTTTTCTATTGTCATTCTACTTGTTGTAAAGTTCTTTGGTCAACTCTGTTGTTTTTAAACGTGCTCTATAAATAAAGTTGGATTGGATTGGATTGGAAATTTTACTCCACTTTTTTTTTTTTTTAACTCCTTTAGGGTTGGGCTTCAGTAGTTTTTATTTGGTCATGATTCACTGCAGTATTTCTTCTTCATGTTTTTATAATGTTCCTGTATGTGATGTTCAGTTGAGCAGTATGTGTGTTTTATTTCTCGTCCTGTTTGTTGGAAGAGGTCAGCGTGCAGTAGAAGTCCTTTTCCACATTATTGATTTGTGGTTTTTAAACACCTTTTGTTTTATTCTTCTCAGAGGAAACATTTTACTGAAGTAGATTTTTTTTCCTCTGCTTTGTGGCTGGGTTTTTTTTCTGTGGCCGGCCAATAACCTGTCATCGTACTTGTAACTGTGATTATCAGTCTGGACAAGTCGCTCACTGCCTGACCCCAGAGCGCAGAGAAATTTGTCTTCATGATATTTTCTTGTATGACTCGTCCCCGGGTTGAGAGGTCCAGATTGTGCCGTGTTAAAGCAGGGCTGCGTGAAGCTCAGCGGTGCTGTACTCTGGCGCGCGTCCACCCTGTCAGTGCCAGTGTTTGGTGGTAGCGATGAGGCCTTTCTCTCCGCACATCCCCTCCACCACAGCGGGTCAGCGGGGTCAGCCCTCCAGAGCAGATTTAGTCACACAGCAAGAAATCTCGGCGCTTCCCGGGCCTCAGTGACTCATAGAAGGAAATGTTGTCCTACATAATAAAGCAGAGAAATGTTAATAATAAGAGAAGTAACCCCAGAGCTGATTTCAAATGTATGCAGAAAACTTTAATGTGGTTTTTCTTCAATGTTTTGTGCAGCATTGTTTTTGTCCCTCTAGACGATATTTTAGAATATTGTCACTCAAACAATACGTCCATTAATGAATCATTTAACAACACAAACTTCTAGAAAATGAGGGAATGCTTTTGATTTTCTCTCCTCGTCTTATGTGTGTAAATATATTTAGTCTTGAGTAGAACCAGACCGATAAATCAGCCAGCAGCAGAAGAAGATATATTTTATTAATCCAGCGAGAGGGAATTCAGTTTTACACTCTGTTATTGAGACATGCTGCACACACACAGGGTGAAATACACACACATGCACAAACATGATGCTATGGACTAATGCAGTAATGGAGAGGTGTCAGGGTGAGGGGGGCTGCCTACAGCGAGTGCACCTGAGCTGGTGGGGGGGTTCTTTGCCTTACTCAAGGGCAGCTTGGCAGTGCTCAGAAAGTGAACTGACACCTTTACAGCTACCAGAACAATATCCAGATTTAGTCCCCACCAGGACTTGAACCAGCAACCAGTCCCTACAGACTGGGCTACTGCCGCCCCTATTTATTAGTAAATATTAGCATATCATGTCTTGTATATGCTGATATGATTTATTCAAGTTAAGTTCATTATTTAGTTTCATTGGGCTTTCAGTGAGAACATGTTATTGAACTTTTGGATGTTACAGAATCAGTCGTATCCTGGATTTCTCTGTGTTCTCTGACTTTTGTTGCATTGTTTTTAATTTATGTTTTTACTGTTGTCGTGACTTGTGTAACATTCAGATATATTGGTGTGAATGTGCTAATTGTATTTGTTAGAATGTAAACGGTGCACAGAGGGAAGAGGAAACAAACAAACAAACAAACTCGTCAAACACAGTGAATGATGAAGGTTTAACCTGAACGTTTCACGGCCTCAGTGTCTATGAGGTCACATCTCTAGAACTGAAGGGAACAGCCTAACGTGAACGTCACTCTCCTGTTTTCACACTCCAGATGTGAAGCCTCGATGCAGCTCTGTGACATGACGAGCGCTGAACCAGGAGACATTGATTTAAACAAGTGCACCCAGAGCTCAGAGACACAGGCTTTATTGTTACACTGTATGTCCATGAATGGCAGTAATGTTACAGTACAGACCGGTGTTTCACACTGTGAACCCTGCAGCCACAATCTGTCTCTGTCTCTGCATTTTAAATATATACACACACACACACACACACACACACCCTTTGCTGTCATATGAGTGCTTTATACCCTCGGCCTCGGACGTCGTTGTGTAACCTGTCTTTGTGGCTTCTTGGCCCATTAGAGCATTAAGTGGACTTCAGACCTGTTACGTAAAGGGTCTCTCTGTGACTTTTCCCTCTTTACTCCACAACACTGGAGGGAATACTGTAAGCAGAGGCCGTGTCACCATCACAAGCCTTTATATCACTGATACTTTTCACAGTTTAGTGAGATGACATTTAATGCCTTCGTTTTGAACTGAACTGTTAACGCCTGGCAGCTCATCAAAGTTGAAGTCGAAGAGTATGAAGTGTGAAAATATGTTAAATCATTTGTAAATGTCAGATGTCGTTATTGATATTCACAAAGATTTGGAAGAAAAGACAGAAAGTAGCAGCATGCTAACAAGCTAAACTAAGATGGACAGAGTTTAATCATTCTCATCATTTGGACGGCACTACAGTCAATTCCCTGTGTACTACACAGTTAGGGCTTTGACACCTGCAGAAAACTCCTGAAAAACTCCTGATATTTGCAGAAGGAGCTGTATGTGTGAATGCAAACAGCCAAATTTTAGCCAAAAAGCAAGTCAGAGGAAGCTGATATGAGAACGCAGCAGGATATTCTGTGGAGAATTCACCTCGAGCCAATAGGAGGGGGAAGTGACATTTATTACTTGCATTCAGTGCACAGCCATAGACCGTAGGCTATGCACACGACCACTTCTGCCTCATGTTTTTAATGTCATGTTTTACCTCATGGAGACGCCACCGGCCCCCCTCCCATCTGACAGGGAAAGTCTCCAGCTGTTAGGAGCATATGTGAACAGCCAGGTCAGGAGAATATCCAGAGCTGTCCTCCTGAAATGATCTAGATATTTCCTTTTAAAAACGGCTAGTGAGTGGGACAGACAGACACAGCCTCTGTCTTAGGTTTATTCATCAGTTGTACCAACAGAAAAAAACCAGAGAGGAAGAAATTCATGGTAAAAACAAGACTCATAAGTCCTCTGAATATTTGCCTGTAGTTGTTCATCGTTTCACTCCCACATTCTCCTCCATGAGAACATTTGAGGTCAGAACACAGATGTCACTAATAAGCATCAGTCTATGTTCATGCTCTCAGTGTAACACATTATTAAAACATGTTAAATCAGTGGTCCTGTCCCTGCCTCATGCATTACATTTAACACCATCACAGGGTCTCACACTGTGTTTTAATGCTGCCAGTTATTGATTTGATGTCCGTCCATAAGACTTGGACTACACATTGTTCTAACGAGTCTGCGCTCTCACAGGCCGACCTCGTCTCCTCTGTCCACTCTAAGAGCTGTTTCCTAATATAGAGCTGTCCTGCACTAACAAACAGAACACAAAGTTTCTACTGAGCTCGGCTGCATTCGCATGTCTCTCTCGATGATGTCACTGAGTTGTGCTGTGTTATAAAGTTTACTTTGTTTGTGACTGAACTGGAGCCACAGGGGACACCCGATGGGTGTCATCTGACTGGCCCAAGCCAGAGAGCTGCCTGTTCTCCATCTGTAATCAGCTGCAGAATCACGACATGTTGTTGCAAAGGAGGGATGACAATGAACAAAATGTGACTCTTCAAATGCTCACATGTGATGTGTAGGGGTAAATATTTACATTTTCTTTTTTTTATATTAATGTGATACTAGTTATTCTTTTAAAGAATAAACTTGTTATGTTTTCATAAAGATTTACAAGCCAAGCGCTGCTGCCTCACAGCGAGAAGATTCCTGGTTTTATTCCCGTCTGACAGGAGCCTCTCTGTGTGGAGTTTGCATGTTCTCCCTGTGTATGTGTGGGTTCTCTCCGGGTATTCCAGCTTCCTCCCACAGTCCAAAGACATGCTCGTTAGGTTAACTAGTAACTCTAAATTGCTCATATGTGTGAATGTGAGTGTGTTTGTCTCTATATGTGTAAGATCTTTTACCTGTTCTTTTGTAAAGCGTCTCAAGGTAACATTTGTTATGAATTGGCGCTATAGGTGTGAATATGAACGCTAATCAAATAATGTTTGATTGAAGTCAGCCCTGTGATGACTGTCCAACAGTCCAGGGTGTACCCGGCCTCTCACCGGCCTCTCACCCAATGACAGCTGGGATCAGTGTCCTGCGACCCCAAATGGGAAAACAGAGGCGAAATGCAACTCATCTTTCCTCCAACATATGAATTATTCTTTGGTGAAGTCAGCTCAAACAAACATTTTTAAACATTTAAAATCTCACTTTAGAAAAACCTACAAAATGAGCTCTGTTTCTGGCTTTCCATTAAGATCTTTTTCTGCTTTTCTTTGTGTGATTTGTTTAGAAAACTCAGCATGTGTAGTCTGATATGTTGGAAAAAGACAAGAAATTGTCTCTTGTTAAAGGTTCGATGGAACAACTAACAGAATGATAAAGAAATGAATCATGAAATGTATTCATCTTTACAGTTTGTGTTAGTTGCAGCCTTCACACAGTGGAAATATCAGTGATCAGCAGTTTCTGTCGCTGGAACATATGGCTGTTTGCTGCACATTAATAAATGAGTAATGGGGAGGGACTTCAGGGAACTGCAGAGAAATAAGCAGTGTAAAGGAGGCAGGGAAAGTGAAGCAGTGTGATATATGATGTTAAAGGACTTTTTATATGTACCTGACATTAAGATTTGTGTTGTCGTCATGCATGCTGTTTGAACATGATCAGGCTGATACAGAGCTCACGCTGCAGGCACAGCCGTTCTGCTGACCTTCTTCAGAACTGCTGCGTGAGGACTTCTGAGTTTCACACCATCAGACTGTGGTGCAGACCTCCTCCCACCTACAGTACAACCCCCCCCCCCCCCCCCCCCGACATGCTCTGCTCTACTGTACTAATGCACCAATTCATTGTACATCTTCAAATCTGCCTAGATATTAACAAACAGACACACCACTGCTATGCAGTGACCCAAAGTGATCACTGATTTCTAAAGGAGTTGTCAGAGTTCGTCTGATATATCAGTCAGTCGATGTTATCAGCTGATAAAGGTTCTCAGAACAATAATACGGAGCAAAATGCTGAGGGGGAATGAAAAATACAATTTTACAAATTACAATGTTATAATAGCATTTAGCAGTCCAAATTGAGAGGTTTATTTTTGGGCTTTGTATGCCTTATTTAGAGAGAGGACAGTGAATAGAGTCAGGAATCAGTAGAGAGAGAGAGTGGGGTATGACAAGTGGAAAAGGAGCCCCACAGGTCAGATTTTAACCAGGGCGCCCCGCTTGGAGAACTGCAGCTGCAGTTCATGCACTTAGCACTACGCCACTGGCACCACGATAAATCGTTTTTTTGGGTGGCAGAGCAAGCATCACGGTGGACGAGTCTCTGGTCGCGCTGGCCAGAATCGGATGAGTGTTTAATAATGTTATTTTGTTATTTGTTTGAAAAAGCAGCTTCCTGAGTTCCAATATTCAAAACTCTGCAAAATTGGTGCACAAAGAAAGCTCAGCTCAGTTGGTAGAGCAGGTGCTCCATATAGGCTATAGTCCTCTGGTCCCCCGGCCCCTGCTCTTTGATGCAAGTCTAACCCACTCTCTCTCTCTCCCCATATATTCTGTCTCTCTTCAGCTGTCCTATCAATAAAGGCAATAAAGCAGGAAAAAAATCTTCTTTGAAATAAATATAAGACACTTAGATATATCTTCAATCTTTTCAATTAAGTATGTATGGATATATATAATTTTTTTTTTACATTTTCTTTTTTCCACACAGCTCCGAGTACAAAGCTTACAGAGATGTGAAGCCGGCGAAGATGATCCGGGCCAAGTCCCAGTACCTTCCCCCGGATGGAAAGACAAGTGGAGAGACTAGCTACAGCGCCACCTATAAGGGTCAGGCGCCACTGCGGTCTTCTGACAACAAAGCCCTAGAGAGGAGGAGGATACGCAGTCTGTACAGCGAGCCTTACATAGACCCCATCAAACAGGTGAGAACACACATTTCTCACTGTGCACAGATGAATCCAGGGAGGGAGAAAACAAATACTGTAATGTTGTGAGGGTCTGGCTCACACTCATCTCATCACAGTTTAACGACTGGATTAGAGGAGGTCTAAGTTCAGGAATCTCATTTCCACTGTCTGACATCCTTAGGTTGACAGGTATAGTGCCCTGCGCACAAAACCCAAAAAGCCTGGAGCCGCTGCGGCAGGCCCGGGCAAACCAGCGAAGAAATCCAAAGATAAGCAGAGTGCCGCGCTGAGGGGCTCCAAGAAGACGACCTCGGAGAACCAAGCGGAGAACCGGCCGGCGGTGGGGGACAAGGAGAAAAGTAAAGAGATGAACAACAAACTGGCTGAGGCAAAAGAGTAAAAACCATTTAGCACTACTTCTCCTTTTACTTATTATTTTGGGGGAAAAACAAACAGAGGCTGCAAAATTATTTCAGAGTCTTTTTTTTCCTCATCTTTCCCTCTGTTTCCCCTCCAGTCTCTTTCTTCTTCTTGTTCAGTCATTTCATTCTTCCTCTTCTGTCCTCTCTCACTACCTCTGCTGAGTTTGTACAATAACAATATGATAACAATAATAAAATGTTGGGGTTAAGACATGACATGCTCCGCCCACCTCATGCTTTATCATCTCTCTATAGTAACGAGTAGGCGGGAGCATCGTCTTCCTCAGCGACTTGATGCGGCCTACCACCCCCCCCCCCCCCCCCACTCTGCTCTGCTTGCCTCCATCTCCAGGTTGCCATGGCTACTGCCTTGTTAGCCAATGGATGGCTCTCGTTGCATGGGCTCAGAAGCCGAAAAAGCAATTCTGAAGTGTTGGCTTTGATCAACTGAGCAGATTGCTTTGTTGGCTTTATCAAGGTTTTTTTTTTTGTTTTTTTTTGTTTTTTGGAGAAAAGATGATCAGATTGGCTTTTTGGATGTGATTTCTACATGTGCAAAAAATGATCAGCAAATCTGAAAATCTTTGATAAATGCTCCGCTTGGTTTGTCCATGGCTTGTATTGTTCCTGCTTTCTCATCTCTGCTACTGATCTCTGTTCATGGAGGAGCTCAAAGTGTGTGTTGGGCAATGTCATTATGCTTTGTTAAATGTGATTTTGTTCTCCAGTGTCTCATTGCTAAACTCTGTTGTAGGCTGCAAAAAAAAAGGAAGATTTTGTCAATTCATCTAAAGGGAAACACCCTGCTGTCCCATCCATTCATACAATGGTACTTTAATTCACTCTAAGCTATTTTGTAACTAAATTTGTTGCCAGCTCCCCATCTGGGTCCCACTCAACTGATTATGCAGAAACACTAGTCATTTGCAAAGCAGATGAGTGTTCCCACTGAACGAGACAACGCTGCTGTGCAGTCGTAGTTTCAGTGTAACATCGGAGTAACAACATTTCTCAGAATCAGAGAGGGATGAGTTCACTGGAGCTGGACATGTTGTGTGGACCGGTTCAGGTTGTATCTAGTCTGCAGAGCTGTCAATCTGAATGACCATAATTCAGCATAATCACCCCCAACATAGTGAGAATTAACAACACTGAGCCCCCTGCAAAGCCTCACAGCAGTTATGCAATTTAAGGAGCTCGCACACAAACACAAACACACACATACAGACACACACACACACACGCTTTTGGCTTATTTTGAAATGCACTCTGCCGAGGGTGACCGTGACCGATGTGATTAGGCTGCAATGGGACGATAGCAGACGTCTGAAATGTCTGCTTAATGGCTGTCTTTGCATCATCTTTAAAGAAGGAGCTGTGTGGTTGTAGCACTGATCCAAAGAAATGATCAACAATTCTCAACCATTTATCACATTTATTTACAACCAAAAAGAGTTTTTGATGTTTTCTTTTTTAAGGCCTTATCTGTTAGAAATCATGATAATGTCACGTGTATTTTTTGGTTGTTTGCTTGAAAAAGGATGTTTGTCAATACACTATCAACTTAAAGTCACCACAGAATTAACGACGCTTTTGTCATTACATTAAATAAAAACAAATCAGCAGTACAATCCTGTATATGATGACAAAAAAACATGTTTTTAAATTACCTTAAAGTGCTTCTGTGGCTGAAAATAAAATCATTAACTCGCGTCTGAATGCAAACCCTGCAGTGACTTTCATCTCCTGAGAATTGAGTAAACAACATAAACTGTTTCATTCTCCAGGTGTCTGAAAAAGACCTCCTTCATCCATCACAACTGCTGACAGTTATCGACCACAGAGCTCTCTATCATCATACCACTGAGAGTTAAACCCCCCCCCCCCCCCCCCCAGTCTGCTAGCACCTCTTATTTCTTATTTTTTCACTCAGTCCAGCACTTCACTAAACTCCAACATCAGCCCAGATAAGTCTTGTATTTACCTGACTAGAGTTTAAATTCCTGCTTTTTATCCGCGTTGCAATAAAATGTAGATTTCCTCACCCATAGATGGAATAAAAACATGCAACCTGCAAATATTTAATAATGAAATCACAGCACAACACTGCGTCTCAAACGCTAACAGTGATACAGTGAGCTAAAAGAGACATAAACAGAAGCCATTTTCAAATGTGCACTCCTGAAAGTTTCAGGCAGGCTGCCCCTGAAATCTACCTGAGCAGGTTGTTCACACATGCACCTCACAGCAGGAGACTATCCCTGTCAGGAGAGGTGGGAGGCTAGACATTACGTAAAAAGAACGACAAGTATGTGGCTGAGTCCGTTATAAGACACTATCATGAGAACTTTTTGCCTTTATATTGATGACAAAAGCTTCTCTTGGTGTGCGCAGACGGCGTGCAACACAACCTCGAGGCCATCCGGCTCCCCACTGCCCTAAGTTCTGATGTCGTATCTTTGGTTTCAGCAGTAACTTTATTTCTTTTTTTCTTTATTTCCAAACCCTGTTGTTTACTTTATCCAGGCAGCAGTCACTAATAACCACAACCTAAATAGAAACTTAGTTTAGTTCTATACCAAACATAATTTATTTTTTAATATCTTTTAAACATGGCAATAAATCTGATTCTGATTTTGATTATTTGTACATCTTAGTATGGACACAGTGATGTCATAATCAGTGTAACTTTTTCTGTTTTGGACTCCACCATTCATCACTCTCTGTTTCTGAATCCATGTTGTTCTGTTTCTCTAAAAACCCTTGGGCTGGAAAAGTATGTTGGTTTGATATGTTGAAGAAAAAAAGGGAACATAAAGTAAGTTGTTTTGTATGTGTTTAAACCAATTATAAGCTCCCTTGTATATATAGCTTGTACCTGTCTATATGTCAAACAGGGCTACATCCAGTTATACTTTCTCTGAGTCTTGGCACATACATGTAGAAAGAGACGCCATATTCTCAAGCCTCTTCACCACTAGAAGAGCACTGTTCTGTCTTTTTATTTTTACATTGACTGTTTTCATGAGTTCTGCTTCTCAGCATCCGTCTCTCCATTTTGAATGGATGCCTAAACCTTCTCTATTTTCTGTGGTGTCTGAGAAAGCGAACATCTCCACAACCGCCATGTCTACCCAAGCTGAGCCCAATCAGGGATGCCTCAGTAGCATTTTGCAGCCTTTGGTCGGGGGACTCTTTGTCATATAACACGAGGGAGGAGGGGGCTTATAGGTGCAGTAAATGTAAACGGTGCTTAGCACACCACACACCCTGTGCTATCTTTGTGAGTAATAGGCCAATAAGGATAGAAAGTATGGTGAAGAAAGTTCTGTTTTGGGCAAAAAAAAAAAGAATTATTGACTGTGACGTGCTTGTGTTTCTATCTGCTTGCTCATATTTAATGAACAAATAAATGCAAAAAGCAGAAAAAGTGTCTACTTGCTTTTTTTTTTTTTTAAAGATTAGAGGTTGCAGGTATCTGTCAGCATTTCTCCTTCCTGTCCCAGTCTTTGTCCTTGTAAGACAAACATTAGAATGAATCCACATGGAAGAGAATTTGCTCTCACAAACTTCTTTCTATGCTTATCCTAGTTTGCGCCACATTCTGGCATGAGCTCTGGCATCCTCTGTAAAACTGCATGTTGTGTGAACTGAAGAATATATTAATTTTTTGCATCGTGTCTTTAATATATTCCAAGAAAAGTCATCTGATTTGTAAAGCAACATGCATGTGAAAGGATGTCCAGACACTTATTCCAGAATTGAATGTCTTGTGCTTCTTCAGCTTCTAGTAGTACAAACATTACACACAAAAAAAAGAAACTGCCACAAATGTGTGATATTACATTTGCTGAGATCACATTGTTCTTTCTCATACTGGTATCATGGTTAAAGTATTTGACGATGTCACATTTGGATGATGCTGTGTCCGATTTGTCGTGTGCTAATGAGTGACATTCTGATTCATTTGAAGGGTTGTGCTAAAACAGTACCACTACATACAACTCTGCCAGCCAATCCGAGATATTGGCTGGGTGCAGACTCTAAAGCAACACCTGTGGGGCTGTGCACTACCCAATCCCAGGTAATCGCTCACCAGAGCAACGAAAAGAAACAGAGCCACAATTGCCACTCATTTCCATTCATACATGCTCATGGAGATGTGATTTACTTTTGTTTTCTATTACAGTGGCACAGTTTTTGTTTTTCTGGTGAACCACCACATTATCTCTGGTCTACTCCTCAGGTCATAGCACCTCTGTTTTTCTCTTCCATATGGACACTAGAGTAGTGGGGTTGGATGGGGCTGTTTGACTGCCTGCCGTTTCATCCCACATGTAAGGTTCCTTAAGGTGCCTTTTCTTAAGGAGGCCTCAGGTTAAGTCCAGTCATCTCCAACCATCCCTGAACCTCCGCTGTTATGCACACACTCTTCTGCATGACTTTTGAATGATACATCTAGGCATTAGAGAAGGAGAATCCACCCATTTCTTAGACAGGTCACTCATGTAATCACTAGAGATGTTCCGATACCGTTTGTCCTTACCGATACAGATCCTTCAATTTGTGAAGGCTGATTCTAGGTACCAATCTGATACCAACAACCGTATACTCCTCTACCTTGAGGAGGACATGGTCAAATACATGCAGAGTTAGAATGCCGGAAAAATATCATCTTTGAACCAGTCGGTGCTGATAGGGATCAGCATGCCAAGGTCCAGACTTTTCCTTGATGCAGGCTTGCACTGTATCCAACTCCCTTTCCTGTAAGTGCCTGTGATGAGCCCCTCATTTTTCTGGCTTTGCCTTGCCAGGACCATTGGGTCATTGCCTGCTTAGGTCCAGCTTTAGGAGCCTCAAACACAGGAGAAACAATGTGAGTTGGTCCTGGCCATGCGGCAGTGGAGCAGCTCTCTTCTCTTGCATGTTTTCTTCAACAGTCTACATGTGTTTTAAAGAGACCATGTCCCATGGGCAGTCATGTTGGGGTTACTGTAGAATATGGGGTACTAGGCTGTTTCTATGGGCCATCCAGTCTTTGTATAATCAAAGTAAGATATGTGTTGTCATCTTAAGCACAGAGTCAAACAAGTATTGGGATGCTGCTGCTAGCTGTTGAGCCTCCCTGACGTGTCATGGGCCTTACTCCTCTGAACACGGGTGCAGGGAGGTGCCCACTTGATAACCGTGTTGATGTCTACATGTTTGGGTTATTGGGCCCATTGGTGCTATCTGTGTTGTCAAAACCTGGAGCTCACATGTATGGAGCCTGGGTTTGTTGAAAGTAGCAATGCTATTTGGGTTTTGGTATCCACAAGGGCCAGGTGGTTAAGTAACTTATCAGTTGACCATGAGTACTGGGAGGAAGGAACAATGGGAAGCGCTTATCCTTCTCATGAGGGCACAAGTATGTTTTGTGTATAACAAATTGTTCCCAGTGGGTGTCTGGCACAAACAGACTGTTCCCTTGTCTAGACTCTGTTTGTGATTAACATGGACAGGATTTTAAGGCTTCCAGTTTGGAGACAGAACTGCATTTTGCCTTATTGCAGATGATGTGGTTCTTTTAGCTTCATCAAAATTCAGTGAGTACCTTGCAGTCTGAGTCTGTGGGCCAGAAAAAAGACTGCTCCAAGACAGGGAGTAAAGTAGCATGGGTTCCTGTTGAAGAGAGAAAGTAAAATCAATGTTGAAGTCAACAGATGGGTTGGTGCAACCTCAGCAATAATTTCTTCATTGTACTTAATCTTCTTGTTGGAGAGGTAGCTGACCAGGGAAGGCAAAGCCATCGATTTACAGTTGATGTACTTCCAGAAGAACCTCTGCAGCTTCACCTCTAAATGATCCAGTTGAGCTTTGGGCATTCGATTAGAAAGCTTCCTGGGTGTCTTCCATTGGAGGTTTTTGAGACGCTATCAGGTGGGAGGACGCCCCCTTCACTAGAGGGATTATACGCCCCACCTTCATTAGATTTGCCTTTGACAAATACATTTCTGACCAATAAGCTTAGCCTTCTGCCACCTCAAGCAGGACTCGATAACAAAGTTTTATTTTGGAATATTAAATCATTACAAACCTAAAAACATGCAGATCTCTTTGATCCAAGCTGGGCTAACTTTCGGGGTAGCTCGACTCACAGCCACTCAAGGCATGCTACATCTGCTAAAGAGCTCATTCAAACTGCTTGATCCAGTGTAGCTCAAACTAAGACAAGATTTTAGTTATAAAGGCTTTGTTGTTGTTTCCTATTGTCTTATAATGAATGCCCTAAAATTGGTTCTTTTCTGTCGGTCTTAGCGAGCATGAGTGATTTGCTTCATGAGTGATGTTGTGGAGAGACGTTGATAATAAGTTGCGCCATTGGATCTGTGCTTAAACGGTCTTATTCTCTGATATACGATTAGTAGTATAGGCTGAATAACAAAGACTTCTTACAATCCTCATATCGGTATCGGAACAACTCTAGAAATCCCAACGTATGAACTGTTCCACAATGCATCTTAGCTCACTGGGTAAAAGTTTTCCACTATGTTTTTTATTTCCATTCAAAACCTGTCACTGAAGCATGCTGCCACTGTTTTCTGTTGGACCTGCAATCTGATGTTTAGACTCTGCACCTAATCTAGAGTATCTGAGTGTTAGCTTGGATGTAAGATGAGGGGTAAGTATGAGTGGAGTGAGAGAAGCCGATCTGCTTTGGAAAGACACATTTCAGAGGAAATTGTAAGTGCATGTTAATAACTTTTACTGACTATTTGAAATGCTAAATGATTACTAATCTGTGTGATTTGGATTTTCTTTTTTACATAGTGTACTGCAATTTGTGGCTTTAATTTCCCAGAGCACCCCGAGACCCTCATCGTGCTATCGGCATCCTGTCGTTTGTAATTTCACTGTGATTAATTGAATCAGTTAAACATAGATTTAAACCACTGGCTCGTATCGAGCTGAACGCAAAGCCGTCTAACGCAATGTTACAAATGGACGATAAGCTTTACTTTAAATGTGTATTCCCACAACACAAAGGGTCATGTCAGGTTTTTAGAGTTTTCTTTCACATGACTCATTGGCCACTTCATCCTATCAGGATCGCCTTGAAGCCATCTTTGTAATATTTCTGATAATCATCCAGACAAAGAAGCCCCAAAGTCATGTCGGAGCATTTTGGATTTATATTCTTGTCTGAAATGAGCGGTCACAGGGTGCTCAGCTCAACTCAACCCAATGACTTATCTCTGCCTGAGAGAAATGCCTCATTGTGTGTCTCTTTCTGTCTCTTTCCTCTCTGGTATCTTAACCATGTGCTGCCTCCTAGAGATGCTCAGGACGAGTCTCTCCGACTCGGTCATCATCATTCCCAGGGTGCTACTGGAGGAGAACTACCACCACCACCACTGCTGGAGAGACCTGAGCCCCGGAGGAGCGGAGGTGTCGTACGCTTTGCCCTAGACGGGAACCAGACTGACTAGGTCTGCCTGTGAGGACGGAGGCAGATACACCGTATACACAGACTAGAGCTCTGTGTTGTAAATATCTAGTTTTTGCAACTAAGATGGGTGCGGTGAAAGAGGGGAATCCCACAAAATAAGGAAGCACACACATTTGAAACGCATGTTTGAAACAGCCCTTGGCTGTTTGATCCACGGCATTATCACAAAGGTGCTACATCATTTTTTCAGGTTTCATGCAATTAAGTTGAAAATAATATGTCGATATTATTAGATATACCACACCATTAAGTGCTTATACAACATCTAAAAACACTGTACTGTACATTGATGGGTTTTAGTGTAAATAAATAACCAAAACTTGCAGATTGCAATTCTGTACTGTAGTTTTTGTTGTATGGTCAGTCATTTATCAAACAGGAGTCTGTGCGGCTTGAAATGATGATGACTTCAAGGTCATTACTGATGCCTTTTTATGACCTACAAAAGCAAATCAGACCATCACAGAAAGGAAACATTATTTCTATACAGGTTTGTGTCCAGACTTTTTTGACTGGGATGGCCCAACCCGGGAACAAACATAATGTAGAGCTGGTACAATTTCTTACTGTAACTGAAAGTGACACGATAGAGTAGCAACATGCAACTCTATCGTCTTAATTCTAGTCTCAAAAAGAAAATGAAAAAAAGTCACAATATAAAGTACTTAAAAAATTGCAATCATCTCTCTACATAAATTGTAGACAATTGACTAATTACATTGTAGTACAGAAATGTTGTGAATTTATTATTTTTTGTGAGGTTGCTCCCCTCTTCTTTGCACTTGTGTTATGATGTAAATAGTATTTTTCTACAATAGAAATTATAGCATAAAGAAGGTGGGATTTTAAACGCAAATAAATGACTGGCAGTCTGTCACACCTGCAGCTGAAATAGTTTATTTGAACTTAAGTCCCGCCTCTGACAAGGCAAAAAGCCAAGCGTTATTAAGAAATATGGGGATGGCACTCAGGGTGGCCAATTAGATTTCAAGGGGGGCCCATGACACCCATCTGGACACACCTCTGGACACGCCCCTGTTTCTATATCGTTATTTTTTATGCCTGTCCCCCTGGTAGATGTCAGAAGACAAAATGCGGCCCAAACAGCCTTTTCCCAACATTTCCACACCATCGAGTCATTTTAAGTTGCCTGTTAAGACATTTTAAATCTAGGTTTGTTTTTATTGATATGAAACACTACTTACACATGTACAGGACAGGACAAGCAAAGAGATCAATAGTACCGCTTTGTCCACCAAAATCTCCTCCCCTCCTTCAAAAAGAAAAAAAGATCCTGGGAATATTGTTCACCCAACAAAAAAAGGATGACCGATTCTTCTACACTGCACTCTGTCAGAAGTCCAAGTTGGCAAGAAAATGAAAGAGTGATGAATTACTACTCACCTACTTTCTTAGAAAAGCACAAGAAGCATTTCTGGATGAAATTTTTGGCAACTTTTTTTTTTTTGGTGCCCCATTAATGCAGGTTCTCATTTTTTATTCATGACAGTGCTTCAGTGCTTGCAGATTGTAGACAAAAGGATGCAGGACAGGAACAAACCAATCAGCTCGTTTGAGGTTCTCATGTAGAGAAATTGCTGTTTTATTTGTCCAAGTTAATTTTTCTTTCTTTCCCGCTGCGGTCATTACAAACTGTGAAAAAACAATGAATATGTTTGTATAGCAGATCCCCTCACACGCACTGGGATATAACACATATAGTGCATACGTGAGCGGGCTGCTTCAGATATTGTGTCTCGTGAAGATTTCTGTGATTCATGTAAGTGTGCACAGAGAGACTGCGGTCTTCAACGAGCACTGGGGGGGAGGGGGACAGACGTAACACTCAATCTGTCAGTCTCAATCAGGAAGTCAGCCATCTTCATCAAATACCCACAAATTATTCAAAACCCACACACACAGTACATGGCCAAGAGAGTCTATCACCATCACTTGTGTTGTGTTACACTGTTTGTATTTGTAAGTAAGAGAGATACACGTCACAGGCTGAATCCAAAACCTCTACTTTCTGTTTCTGCTCATTTCTCTGTCAGACTCTTAATTCAGTTTTCAGATTTGATAAGTGAAGACTCCCTGAAAGAAAAAAATCAGATAGGGAACATATGATACCTGCATCAACAGCAAATCCATCAGTGGTAAAGGTCGCTTGATGCTTATAAGTAAAATGGTGTAACTAGTGCAGAACGTGCTTGTTTGTAATGTGTTTGGTGAAAAAAAAAACAGCTAGGGGCAACGTGTAGTTCTGTGGTCAGCCAACGTGCCCAAATGAGCTTTGAAGCGAGGGATTTCATTCGCTTTTGTTAACGACGGTTAGCTAACATGTGCCTAAACACTGCATTGGGCGAGTCTCCTTCTGTGAGTCGTTTACAGAAAGGGGTAGAAGTACTGAAGATAGCCTCAATTTAGCAAAAATAAACGGTTAAACTTACATTGCAATCTCGAGTGTGTCCCGTTAAGTCCACTCAGCAACTTAAATAACATAACCTTCGGCGAGGCGTCTCCTGCGCGTGCACCGTTTGTGTTGTTACCTCTCGCCCCGTGTTTGCAAAACTATTTAAAATGTTTTAGAACCAATATGAGCTCATCTAAACTTCACAATCAGCACTGCACTTCCTCAGGTCGACAACAATACATCCGTCAAGTCTGACATCCACACACACACACGCACGCACGCACGCACGCACGCACACACACACACAGATTCCTGGATTGATAGAGAGATAATAATTTAAAAAAGCAGTACAGCACAGTAAAAAAACCTGCATCAAAATGGTGTTAAAAACTTCTGAGTGGAGGAGAAACAATTCTCTTTAATTGTATAGAATCAGATGAAGATATTGAAGTGAAGTAAAAGTGAGTAAATGTAGTGAAACCACCGACATGCCTGAATGAAACTGATGTAGCGACGAAGCATTTACAACCCTCCAGAGTCAGTGTAGTTACACTGATTGTAGGTTCAGAGCTGCTCTGTAAAAACACAATCAGGACGTTTAATTAGTAATGACCTAAGTGAGTGAGCTTACACACACACACACACACACACACACACACACACACACACACACACACGGTGTAGAGATGATGAATAAGTGTGTCTCCGTGCTCCCTGACCTGGATGAACACAGAGAGGTGGATGGGCGGAGGAGGAGAGGAGGACAGAGGAAGGAGACATAGATCATGTTGCAGACATTAAGAGGGATGTGTCTCAGCTGCTTTCCAGAATAAAGTCGTTCAAAATGGAAAACTCATCTCTCCTCTCGTGCACGCCCCCTAATCTCCTCTCCCTGATTTACTAATACAGGAATCACTCCCTGGATGCTTGTTCTGTGTATTTAACAATGGGATTATTGCTGGTTATGGCCTCTCTGTGAGCGAGAGTGAAGGCTATAAATAATGAAACAGACCGCAGACATCATTGCTTTTACAGAACAGTGCATCTGAATGCCGGCACAGCAGTGAAATAAAAACAGGAAACCTGGAAGTGAAAGTTTGAAAATGTTTTAGAGTTAATAGTAAAAGTAGATTTCAGCCAATTTCATGCTTTTAAACTGAAAATATTCCCTGCTCCCTCTCTCCCCTTTGATCCTGGTTACTCGCTCTCCCTCCCTCCATCCCTGCACTGTGCTGTTGCCATAGTGACGGGTTGCCAGGCCTCTTCAGACAGTGAGGCTGAATGGGTTAATGAGGAGGCGGAGCATCTGAAGCCCTCCAGATGGTTGTAAGCCCTCCTTGCCTGCAGGTCTCCAAGGACCACCACCTCTCAGAGAGACAAAAAGCCTCTCCTGTTTAGTATTCAGACCCTCGCCGTCAGTCCAGGAGCTGCTTTTATGACCCTACTGTCACCAGTGTGGGATTATGGGAAGTGTGGGGTAAAAGCCTCATTTTTAGCTCTGCTCGGCCGAGGAAGGCTTACTCCAGATCTGTTTTTAAAACTCTGATTAAAGAAGCAGCATGACCGCCCCCTCCCCTTTTTTTACAGCTCCCACCCTGTCAAAATAAAATGAAAAAAATCACCTTTAATGCAACTTTAGCTTTCTATTCCCCTGTAAAGATGTAAATATGGCATCTCTCTATACATGTAGGACGCCATCTTACCTTGTTT
Organism: Labrus bergylta; assembly: GCF_963930695.1. Classification (NCBI taxonomy): domain Eukaryota; kingdom Metazoa; phylum Chordata; class Actinopteri; order Labriformes; family Labridae; genus Labrus; species Labrus bergylta. Next base: position 24,311,049 of record NC_089208.1, on the reverse strand, counting down.
TTTTGTAAATGGAAAAAACATGTCAGCAGCGCCCCCTTGTGTCTCAACTCATACAAGACATGTATTTATTGTCACAACATTTACAACACAGTAAAAGTTTGAACAAGTAATAAAAACAGGAGATATTTCACATGCAGCACACATTACAAAGTACAAAAAACAACATTTATTTTATAAAAATAGCAGCTAAAAGAAAGTAAAGTGATAACTGTGCTTGAACAGTACTGCAGATTCTATATTTCACGACCATATTTGACCATACATACATCACTGTATATGCAAAAATATGCAAAACAAGCTGGTTTAGTGCAAACTCGTTCCTTTACAAATTCAAACGTCAAATATAGTGAGACATTCATCATAGTCAGCGGGTATTTATGAATGTGCTTTTTATAATCTGAGGTCAGTTTGGTACATTTACACTCAAGTGTTATAACAGCCCATGTTTCTGTAAACTGTTTTAGTCTCAGCTTTTAAAAAGTAAGGCTTTCTATGAAGACCATGTCTGTAGTGCTTTCTGGTTTACTGTTGGTAGAAAGTAAAGTGAGATACGTTTTCATACACAAGCGTCCTTCTCTCATGTACATGGGCACAAGTGTGTAAAGCGGCTGGTGATGAATTTAACTTGTGCAGAGGCTCAAAATGTTGTTGGTTGAATGTTGTTAAACACACATTTTATCCTATAGTGGAAATAAAGCCTGAAATAAACAATGAAGATTTATTATTTAATTTAAGTTTTATTCTCTTTTATTTACGGGAGAGGATTAGGGCCATGGGCGTGAGGTAGGAATAAAGAGAGGAGGAAGATTGTTAATTGTTTAGCACCAATACACCAAGTCAAATTCCTGTCCTGTGTAAATGTACTTGGCAATAAACCTCGATTCTGATTCTGTTTTGTTTCAATTCTTAACCTCGAGAATAAAGTTTAAATGTCAGAAAAAAAAATTGAAATGACGCAAATTAAATTGCAATACAATTTAGAGAATGAAGTCAACATTTCACAGAATCTAGATTCTCTTGATTTTGACTTTTTCTCAATATTTTAAATTAAATTCTGAAGTTGTGTTTCGACTTATTCTCGATATCTTTTTATTTCTTCATAGTTTTACTTTTTTCTCTCCATTTTAAATTTATTTCCGGAAAGTATTTTGACTTAATCTAAATATATCTAACATTTCAGAATGATTTTCAATACTTTTCTACATTTTGACTTTTTTCCTCTTGATTTCTAGTTTCTGTTCTCAATACTTAAAAATTATTTTGAAAATTATTTTGGACTTGATATGTCGACTTTTTCCTCTCTAAATTTCAACATAACGGTGTATAAAATATTCCTCCTCTCATTATTTATTTTTCATCATTTTTGGCCCTAAAACTGATTTTTCATAAATGCATCTTCATTCACTTTACTTACACACACAGTTAAACCTTATGTTACTGCATGCTTTACAATGCACACTTTACGTGAGTCCTTTCTGATGTTTGTCGAGGTCAGTCATGAACCATCATGAGTACCATCAGACGGTCTCTAAAACAAGTCAACAGCTTCAATAAGATACCTGAACTCACGATATTATGAGTAATATCTAAAATATTAAATCACTGTTGATGAAGTCATCCAAACAGCTTTATGCATGTAGTCATTCAACTTTAAGAATGCACTACAAATCCCACAATGCACCACAGATATGGTCTTCATTTTTTTATGAATAGAAAAAATAAAACTTCTACAAAGTGTTTGCATTTCATCCTTATTGATCTCTTAACTATTTAGGAAAAATCAAAGACTCCATATTCTATAGTCCAGTGTACATCTACTATATTATTTTAATATATTATGTATATGAAGAGTGAAGGTGAAATGTGAATATAATCTCTATTAAATGTAGAATGTGCAAAGATTTGCAATGTTTGATATTTAATAAATAAATGATGCAACAGCGACACCCAGTGGTAACTAGAAGGTATCAGCCTACCAAATGTCCTCTCGTTGCAGCCAGCCACTCTAGGTGTTGAAGACCAGGTAGGTGAAGTTCTCCTGTTTGGGTTTGACGCTGAAGTTGTAGTGTCCGATTCGGTTCCTTTGGTAGTAGAAGAGGCAGACGAAACCAATGATGAAGATGAGCGAAACGCCGATTCCAATGCAGGCGAGCCCGGCCACGTACAAAGTGTTGAACTCCTCCTCCAGGGACTCTGCAAGAATAATGTCCAGTTTAAAGACTAGAAGAGAAAGCAGGCATGGTGTGGGTGATGGATCAACACCAACTGGTTACAACTAACATTTAAAGTCAAAGATCAGTACAAAAGCAGACAGTTTAGATCATAGGTGGAAAAATTAGCTCAAAAGTACAACTTGTGGGCGTACATGGACTAGTGGGTTTGTTTTACACACCCCATGCAGAGGCTTTAGTCCTTCAAGCGGCCAACCCAGGCTTCCAATCCAACCTGTGGCTCCTTTCCTGCATGTCATTCCCCACTCTGATTTCTTACTCTATATCCACTGTCCTGTCTCTAAATACAAGCATAAGAGCCTTAAAATGAACCCAAAGAAAGTCATAACTTCATGTGATATCTATGTAGCATTCAAACCAGAGCACACACTTTTAAAGTTGCTTTTTTTTATTTGCTTGAAATCCAAGAAACAGGCAGGTTAAATCTGAGTGCAGGAAGACACCTCAGATCTCTAAAATATATGAACCAGCTGGGAAGAAAGTAGAGGACCTGCTACCGTTAGATAAGATAAGAAGGTATCTTTAATTAACCCCACAGGGGGGAAATTCACTTTTACACTATGTTATTGAGACATGCTAACACATACTAAAATACACACACAAGCACAAACAGGATCCAGACATGCACTACTGGAGAGATGTCACATGACAGAGCGCCTGAGCAATTGGGGGTTCGGTGCCTTGGGATTGGATGGGTTTTTTCACATGTTGTGGGTCATTGGACACTCAGGTTACCCAAAAATATGTTCAAAAACACTGAAGAAGTGGATTTTATATAATATGTCCCCTTGAAAAACTAACATTTATAACTAAATCTTCCATTCAGCACACTTTAAAACAGCTCAAACTTTAATATCAACTCCATCACAAAGATTAATCATTTGTTTCAAATGTGAATACTGATTCTTTTATTATGTGAGCTTTTCAAACTCTCCTCTCCACCACACTAATGGTAGAGATGGCTCTGCTTTCAAAAGATAGATGGCCTGTTCAGATTTTAAAATGTACTCAAGTTCATAATGGATCCTGAAAAGCGTGACATCTGCTCTACTTCAGTCCGCCTGTTAGTAGCAGAGTGTGGAAACTGAAGTGTCATCACGGCTTTAGCTGGAATCACATTTTAGATTCAAATTCTAACGCAGAGGCGCCCAGACTCTGGACTCCTCACTGCAGATATCTTTATTCTACAGGTAAATAGGTTTTTTTTGTCTGCTCACAACCATTGTGACTGTTCTCTGGTCTTTATAATAAAATATTTGTATGGCACTTTTCAGTACAGGTAACAAAGTGCTTCACAGCAGAAAATAAAAGCAAACAGACAAATATAAGATTCAAGATTACAAAACAAAATAAAATCACAGAGTTAAAGGTTTTTTGTGTCTTGAGTAGAGAAATAAAACAAGGGATGGACGCTGCAGGTCTGATCTCCTCTGGCAGGCTGTTCCACAGTCTGGGGGCTCTGACAGTTTAGTCCTGTCCCCCCTTTAGTTTTCAGCCTGGACATTCAAACAGCCAGCAGAGCTCAGGATCTCAGACTGAGTCCTGGTTCATGGAGAGATAAAAGGGAGGGACCAGCCCATGTTGTACCTAAAAAGCACAGTACAGAATCTCGAGCCCGTTTCAAACATGCACTCCTGAAAATTGACTCGTGTGGGTGCATGTGTGAACACAAACTGCCAAATCTGCACACCGCATACATTTTGGCCATTTAAGACTATTTGTACCAGAAAAAAAGTTAAACTATTGATAAATGCGGGGATACGGCAGGAAGATGGTCTGTACATTAGAGCTGAAGGTGAGCAGTTGTTATGCTTCCTTCTTCAGGCACCTCGCTTCCCAATTGGCTATTGATTCGTTCTACATGATTATTCACAGAGTGTGCGGATACCCTCGGGTCTCCTGTCACAGGAGGTCCTGAATATTGATGTTAAATGTTTATGATTTTAAATCCGGGTACCTCGTATGTCCTTCTGATCAGACCAGATCTCTCTTAACACACCTCTGTAGAATCTAAAAAAAGAGATTCTGTGGAACCATTAAAAAATCAGGACTTAGATTTGTTGGAAGGGGCCTAGACTGGTTAACTAGTCTGAGTTTGAATACGGTTTAATCGACAGTGAAATTAGTCAAGAACATCTCCCACTCTGAGGTGAATTCATGAAAGATGGATCTGGGAAAAATAAGGACCTGGATTTCCTGAAATCATCTTGAACATGTCCGGAGTTCATGTGTATCAGGGCCTATCAGAGGTACTCATCTCAGCAGGAGAGTGATGGTGTATATTTTCTTATTCTGTTTAAAAGTACTCACCTTCGTCTGACCTCAGTATCGGCCCGAATGTGCCCAAAGCTGTCCCTATTGTGTTTGAAGACCGAGCTGCTCTTTGAAGACAATCCTGACAGAAAAATAAAATTTTAACACCACACCTGATGCTTCAGACATTCTCACCGAAACTGCAAAGTTGATTTTGACTATTTTACATAGATGTACTCACGGGCACACAGGTATCTGATCCCATCTGCACACAGATCTGGACCTGGCAGTGCAGATAGATGACGTCCAGGTCGACGATGGAGAAAATCTTGACAGACAAACGTGATGTGCTGGAGTTCCCGTTTGTCAGCACTTTGGTGAAAGAGTTCAGGGAGCAGCTGAGGAGACGGAGATCAAGGAAGTGAGAAACCTGAAACAGCAGTTTTTTGTCTCTAGTCTTTGTTTAGAGCTAATGTGGTCGTAGACTACACTGACACCTACAATAATCCCAAACCATGTTCAAGGTTACATTTTCATGTCATGATGAAAAATGTCTGACTCAGCTGCTGTTTATAACCAGCAACCAACACTGAGTTACCTATAACATGAACTAGCTGAATTGTCTAGTCATGGTCATCACTTTTCTCAGTTGCTTATTTCATTTAGAATTTAAAGGATCAGAAACTATCTTTCGACCATTAAGGATGCAGAGATAGGACCATGGAAAAAGTGTCCATGAATTGATTAGTTAAACACTTTCTCTCATCCTAAAGTACCTGCTCATCTTCAGACCAAAGGCTGACTGACAACAACACCAATAGGGTCAAATAGCAACAATAGGAAGAGCATGGAGGTGGCAGTAGCTCAGTCTGTAGGGACCGAGGTTGAGGACCAGAGGATTGCAGGCTCAAGCCCCAGTGTGGGCCAAAATATGGAAGCCAGGTCTGGCAGCTGGAGAGGCACCAGGGCACCTCCTGAGCACTGCTGATGTGCCCTTGAGCAAAGCACTGGTGCACTATCCTCATGTTTCTCTTTTCCCTTTGTGTACATTTCCCTAGATTAGTCTTTAGTGTTTTATTTTGTAGTTCTTGTCCCCAGTGCTTCTTGACTTCCTCCCTTTGTCTGGTTTCCCTCCTTTTTGATTGCCCTGATTCCTGATCGTCTTCACCTGTGTTGTTGGTCTCACCTGTGTCTGATTACCCCAGTGTGTACTTAGCTTCAGTGTACCTTCCCTCTTGTTGGACGTTCATACGTCTATCTACCAGTGTGGCTTAGTCTAACATGTCTGCACATGTTCTGCCATGAAGGTGATGGAGAGGACTGAAGACCTCTCCCTACAGTCAATACGGGAACAGTCTGTTCTCAGACTTACACAGAAAGTGTTGTCTGACCCGTCTCACATCCTCCACTCTAAGTATGAGCTTCTACCTTTTGGTAGATGATACAGAGTCCCAAATGTAAACTGAACCGTTTTTGTAATACACCAAGTTTGAAATATTAATGGTATCATAAATAGATACAGAGCATCAGGTAGAAGCAGACCTGTTCTCCAGGAAGGTGTGGCTGTAGGTGTCTCCAGGGTTTGGGGTGGGAGTGGCCCAGCATTTGCTGATGACTATTTTAATCTGCTCGGAGGAGGTGTTTAGGCTGACCTCCACCACCACATCCTCCTCTGACGACATGCTGTAGTTGTGGGGCAGAGGTATTGTGCCGTTCATCAGCTGCACTGTCACCTGGAACACCCCAGAGCCCGTGATGACATCTTTGATCATGTCATACCTGAGGAGAGGTGAGAAAAAACACATCTATTCAACAGGAACACTCTGATGAAAAGTAAAATAAAAAAAATCTTCCTGTGTGTTTTACGGGGAAATGTTCTAGCCTATTTCTTGGGGGGGGAAACCAGTTGCCAGGCAACTAGCAGAGACTGTAGATAATGGTGAGCAACTGGTTACTAATGGAGCTCAAATGTGCTGAAAGGCTGATTTTTTTTTTTATCTTTCAATACAGTCGTAGATACACTTGGGCTTTTTGTCACTTTTCACTGTCCATTGGCTATAAATGGTTGAGCGTCCAGGTCTAAACTTGCCTTCTGTTAAATTCACACATCTGGCCTCTCACATCACAAACAGGGTTGGAAATCATGCTGTTGTGTTCCAACTCATAAATTGCAATGCAGAGTATCTGACAAAGGAATAGGTCAACTTTAAGAATCTATTACCTATTTGCATTGTGAGGTGCAGGAGCTTAAATATGCTGATATTAAAGGGAAAACACCATGAAATGATATTTTATGTGTGTGTTTTAACCAAATGATTGATGTCTCTTAAAAGGATTTGGAAAATAACAAGTCATTTCAAATGCATTTTTTATAAAGAAGTATCTGTCACATATCTGCAGTGCAGATTATTCCCAATAACAACTTGTTTATTGTGAAAATTGGCAAGGACAAAGCTCTATATGTCATTCTCCCCGACTCATTTCAACAGCTTCAACTGCTCTGAGGCTATCCAGGAAAGCATGACATAAAGTAAATCATACCCTGTTGAACCAAAGTCAGCGGAGATAAGCATGCTCTTCATGTAGGTACACACGATGGGAACCTCCAGTCGTAACTTTGGAGCCTCCACTGCTCCACTGGGTAAGACGTATGGATCCATGGAGTTAAACAAAGTCACAGATGCTGTGAAGAATGTTTCATTCTAAAATACCAAATGTTGAAGGCCGTTTTGGGTTAATTCAGAAAAAATACAAAGTTCCTGAGACCAAATACATGCAAGCATAGTGTCGTTAAAACATGTCAAAGCATAGCATAAAATGCTGCATGATCCCAGTTGCAAGAGAAAACTTACTTGCACAAGCCTGGTGGCACACTCATTCCAAGCCACGGTTAGCTCTGCATGGGTGGTATTCCTTACATTTAGACCACATTCAGGCAGTCCCAAGTAAAGAGTGCTTTCCCTGATGTTGGCGCTCTGAAGGAAACCTTTGGCGACAGTCACTGTGATGGCAGCAGCCCTACACTGGGCCGAGATGGCTCCAAGTATAGAGACATTGGTGGTAGTACTCGGGGCAGGAGATATGGTTGTAGTGATGATGGTGGTTTTAGGGATAGAAGTAGTGGATGCCATTGGAATAGCGGAGGTTGTTGAGACAGTTTTGGAAGTTTTATGGGGAGTAGCGGGTTTTCTAGGGGCAGTAGTCGTTTTATGAGCAGTAGTTGTTGTTGGGACTTTAGTGGTTTTGATTTGGGTCTGTGTTGTCATCACTGGAGTACTGGTTAGAGGAGGAGTAGTTTTTGGGGTAGTAGTAGTGGTTGAAGAGGCAGTTGTTGCGACAGTAGTGGGGGGTTTGGGGGTAGAAGTGGTCGCTGTAGGTGCAGGAGTGGTGGTCTGAGTTATAGGAGTGGTGGTTTTAGGAGCAGTTGTGGTTGTTAATGCAGGGGTGGCAGTTGTTGATTCGAGTGTTGGGGAAGTCATGGTGGTTTTAAGCATAGGAGTAGTGGTTATTGATGCTGTGGTTGTGGTTGCAGGAGAGGTAGTTTTACGCGCAGTAGTGGCCATTGTTGGAGCAGGAGTGGTTTTATGTGCAGGAGTGGTGGGCGTTGATGCAGGAATGGTAGTTGCAGGTGCAGGAGTGCTGGTTTTTGATGTAGGAGTGGTGGGCATTGATGCAGGAGTGCTGGTTTTTGATGTAGGAGTGGTGGGCATTGATGCAGGAGTGGTGGTTTCAGTGGTCAAAAAGGCGGTACTAGGAGGAGTAGTGGTTGTTGCTGGGGTAGAACTTGTGGTTATAAGGATAGGGGTGGTCACAGTCATAGCGGTGGTCACTTGCACATGGATCACAACTGGAACAGCTGTTTCTTTGACTGGACCAGTGGTTGAAACTAGTGTTGTAGATGTGTCTGTGTCACTTGTTGATTTAATGACAGTGGTTTCCCCTGGAGTGGTGGTTCCAGGGGTTAAAGCTACAACACTGGCCTGGGTTGTTAATTGAGAGAAAGGGATCGTACTAACTGTAGAGAATATTGTGGGTGTCACAGATGTCGTTGTCCCCGTAGTTTTGACTGCAGCACAAAACAAAACACTCTTAGTATTATTCAGTGACAGTAATCTTAGCAAAGTCAATATTACCTTTACAAGTACATTGTGAAAGTGTACCTTGGCAGGCTCTCCCTGGCCTTTCTGTGCTCTGGTCTATAAATCCATCCAGGCAGACACATGTGTAGGAGGCCCATGTGTTTGTGCATGTAGCCCATTGGGAACAGTCATTTTCCCCTGAAGCACATTCATCAAAATCTATGAAAAGTAGAATGTTTGGCTCAGTAAGGGACGTTTTATGTTGTTCTTTAGAATTGTATGCGCGGTATCTTGCTTTAAGATTATTTATACTTAATAACCAGACACCAACAAGTTCTCTGAATAAGATATGATTAAGAATGACACCTGTGAATTCAGCATTTCTTGATTGCTTTTTCATACAAAAACGTATGTTGCTGTATGACACAAAACATAGAGGAATGTCAACACAAAGAGTCGACTCTCTCTACTTCATTTAATACTTTTTGTTTCAAACGAATAAATGTGCCATACGTGCTTTCCATCTAGCAATATGTTAATGAAAATATCAGAAGACCAACAAACCGACTAATATCTTGTTTTTGGGGCTGTCAAACGTTTTTTTTCTTAATCACGATTAATCACTAAATTTCAGTCGACAATCTTGTTTAAACACGTTTTAATCACATGTTTGAAATGCCATTATTTCACATTAAAGAATAGAAAATGTTAGGCTTTTATTTTGAAATTTCTGTTTGAGAGTCTTTCACTGGCTCTTTGAAATAATAATAAATACCTTCAGGTAGATCGAAGACAACAACATAAACTCGTTCCGGATCAAAAAGTAAACTAAAAATCAGCTCAAGAGGACGGTCAAAAAGTAAAAAGGTTTGATTTCATAAGGTGGATATTACTTTGGATGAGTTTGTTAAAGTGAAGTGAGACGTTCAAAGACGCAGAAGTGTCCTACTTTTACATCACTGTGACTACAGGGAGACACTGAGGACGAATATCTAAGGTGACCCCGAAGGGACAAAATAGCATACGATTAATCGGGATAAAAAAAAGTATGCATTAACTTCAGACTTAATTAATTGCAATAACTAGTTAATGCTGACAGCCCTATAAGTGTTCACTGCACCTGTGAATAATGTACCTTAGCCACTGGTATAAGTCATGATTTAGAAACTCTGCATCCTGGAATTACCAAAATACCAACATACAGAATCACTTTATACCCTCAAAATCTGATCGAAACTGTCTTTCAAACTCCAGCCTTATTGTGTAACAGGGGATTTGTTGCACAGTTGGATGACACCAGCCCTTCTTACATTAAATTTGACACACAATAAAGACAAAGAGGAAATAGGAAAGAGCCGAGAAAGAATAGAGAGACCTACCATTAATGCTTGTGTTGTTTATATCCACGGTGTATTTGGTGCTGTTTTTTAGGGAGTTTAGCACAGCTGCAGACACATTACTGATGTCCTGGCTCTGACTCGGGGTGACAATGAGGGTGAAGTTGACCACCACACTCCCCGGAGAGAAGCCTTTGATCACTATTCTCACCAGGCCTGAATCCACCATGGCCTTCATCTCTGCAGAGAGCGACTGGTAGATCTGTTGGTGACGAAACACAACATCATGTCAGACATGTTTACAGTGTGTAAAATCTCACTGGATAATCCTCGTGACAAACGCACCTCATCTGTGAAACTCTCAGTGAGGTTTCTGAACGCCTGGCTGCTGGTGTTTTGCAGATCAGCAGTGAAATTGATGTTGGTCAGTCGTGCTGTAGCGTCAAGAGTCTGAGCATCTAAGGAGAAAAACAAAGTTACTGGGTTCAGTAAATACAATTTTTGCAATTAATTATCAGCACTGGGCAAACAGGTTCATCATGAAGTATTGTCCTGTCACACACTAGATATTAAGTGAATGTTATTACTGTACTTACTGTGTCTATTTACTCATTCTTAATCTTAATCAATGGCATCATTGTATTTTCTTTAAAAAAAAAAAAAAAAAATCATTTTTACTTTGAGATCAAGACATACCCGAGACCAGAGTGCTCCGAGACCAAGACAAGACCCAGACCAAGGCAGGGCAAGACAGAGACTGGACCCAGACAATAAATATCACTGAAAACTGAACATCTTGTGTGCAGCGGGCGTGTCACTCACTTAGACCATAACAGTGGGAAACATTGGTATCGACTGTTCTTGATTAAAAAGTCCACCCAGTCTGAGACAGAGACAAGACCAAGTAAAAATGCTTTCATTCCAAGACCCAAACCTTCAAAAAGTGGTCTCGAGACCGGTCTTGAGGCCAAGACTGATTTCGAGTACTACAACACCGATAACGATATTAAGAGAAAAAATTCTGATTCCCTCAAATACTGTTATCAAACACCTGTGGAAAAATATTTATATTAAAGGTCCCATATTATGCTTTTTATGGTTTTATATGCCCTTCAGTGTGTTTTCCAAGTGTCCTGTGCATGTTTAGGCACATCAACAAAATTCAAAGTCTGCGGAAACACGGCTTCTCCTACCTCCTCCTGTTAGCTGTAGCATTAGCTGCATGTAACACTCGGTTCGAGCCCCCCTCGATAAAAAATTTGTCAGTGCGACGTCATTGTCAGTGTGAGATCACTGATCTAAGCTCATTGGCTCGTTGTGGCAAGCCCTGCAGCTCATGTTGAAATTTCCGAGAAGCGTGCTGAGCAACTGACCAATAACGACAGAGCAGATTGGCAGACCAATCAGAGCAGACTTGGCCCACGTGGGGTTTAACAGTGTGGGCTCAACAGAGTGCAGCTGATGGACTCAGAGCGTAGAGGGAGCAAGGAGGAGCAGTACATGAAAACAGACACTTTTTTCAAACTTTAGCTATTGTGAACGTACAAAAGTAGGTGCACAGATTAAATATACAAACCCCAAAAAGGGCAGAATATGGACTCTTTAAAACAAGATTTATTTTTTACAGTTGAACCAAAGCCTTTACTCTCCAGAATAACAACAGTTCACTGAAACTCTCATTTTAACTTTTCACTAACCCTAACCCTTACCCTATGAAAATAAATAATAAACCTCAATTGAATGAACCTAGTTTTATCGGCACATATCGGAGATAAAATGAGCTGATAACGATAGTCACTTGATATGATAATATCGGCCGATGTTATCGGCTGGCCGATTAATCGGTCATCCTCTACAAAGTAGGAATACTTCTGCAAAGGGAAAGTTAGGATTTTCAGCCATATAGTTATTTTAAAAATCCTAAAATTTAAGTTTGATTATAAAACCTTATACAACCGTAATAACACCTTAATAGGCTGTATTTTATATTAAACAAGTAATACAATTAAAGCAGAAGTGCTGTACCATGTTCGTCTCATGATGTGTAAAAGTAAAAAAGAAAACTTCTGTTAGATATGAGCTTGGACCACACAAACATTCAATGCACAATCTTAAACTTGAAGACAGTATTGAGTATCTATATTGAAAGAAATATATACTTAATTATCAACCTCGTTTTTTGTGTGCACATGTCTTACCAGTCTTGACAGATATCGAAAATGTTCCCCCTTGGCTTCCACAGGCACAAGGTGTGACGGTTACATTGTAGAGCACCCCAGGCTTCAGTCCCTGCACCTCCATCATTGTGTCACTGGTTCCATGAAAATGAACGACGTCCGACCCCCTGCTTACAACAACCTGGAAAGTCTGGTTCGTCTGAGACTGGCTGGACCAGTAGACGGAAAAGGAAGTTCCAGTAACTTCAGCCGACCATACGCTGGAGACGCTTGAAGGAGCTGGAAGGTGGTGGTGGTGGAGGGAAGGGCAGGGACAGAAAAGAGGGTAATTATTTATTAATTGTTGGGTAATACATTGATTAGACTCTTCTCCTCTGTCGCCCCCTGGTGGTGGAACAAACAACTGAACTCCAGTCAGTCTGCAGAGTCCCTATGCACCTCTAAGAAAAAGCTAAAGACCCAGCTCTTTCATGAACACCTACTGTACACACATGATGATATTGATGATGACGATGATGATGATATTTAGGATGGTTTTGTTGTATTTACTCTGTGTTGTTTGTCACTTGGCTAAATAATTTGTAAAATTGTACAATTTGCCTCGTTGACAAAGATTACATAAAGAAATAAACCACTCTATGTTCGTGTTAAATAAAAGGCTATATAGCTAGCTGCTCTGCCACACGTTTGCAAACTTCTGATTGACTTAGATGTCAGAGTCATTAGCACCTCTGACACTGTTTTTTAACACCTTTCAAAACATTTGTGGGGATTAAAAGCTTGAGATAAATTAAAATATTTCATACAGCACGTGGTTGTTGGGGGGGTTGACTCCACGGTTGACCTCATGGTGGTTTGAGGTGCAGGACTTGTCCACTGTGGAGCATGTGAGGAACTGGAGGAGACGCTGCTCATACTCAGATCTGCAGTCACGATGATCTCTGTGGAGGAGACAAAACCTACAGTGCTGCTCTTCAGAGGCTCCTGTGTGGTGTCGGAGGCCGGGGTGTAGGTTGTGTTCATGGGTGGAACGTAGGAATGTGTGGGCTCCATGGTCGTCGACTCATCTTGAGAGAAAAAAAAGAAGCCAATGTTGGAATGAAAGCCAAAATATTTAGCATTTAATGTTTGATGAGAGCTGGTTTAGTCTGTTTATTTATCATCTGTCTTTATAGCAGAATATCAATTAGAAACTTCTCATGTGTTCTTGTTGAGTTATATTTAGAATCCGATTTTGGTTGTTCTTTATGTTTCCTGTTTTATTTGGTCGTTTCCTTCCTCGTGCCTGGTTTGAATTTCCCTTAGTGTGCATTTTTGTATTCCCACGTCTTCTCTTTAGTGTTTCCTGTTTTACTTAGTCATTCTTGCCTTTAGTGTTATCTCTCTGTTAACCTGGTGCCCTTGTACTGGTTTGTATCTGAGTTGAGTCTTTTGTGTTTCCTGTTGTATTTTGTAGGTCTTCCACTAGTGTTTATTTTCACCTGTGTATCTAGTCACACCTGCCTTGATGAACCCAGTGTCTGTTTAGTCTCTGGCTGTTTTTAAAAAGTCACCTTCTAGTAAAATGTACTGATTTAGCCAAACTGCAGTATGCGAACAAATGCGAGATCAGCAGTTTGTCCAAAAACACCCGGCTGTGTACTACTAAAGGAAAAATCAACAGTATGCATCAGAATGGTCTTCCTCGCGTACTGTTTCCCACAATGCAAAGCGCCAGGTCAGAGATCAAAATGTTGGATGGAAACAGATATCATCATAACAGGGGAAATCATCACAGTCCGACCAAACCACAAAAAGATACCACCAATAATATTTTGGGATTCTCAAAATCATGAAAATCTAAAAGAATATTTTTTCCAGGCTATAAGTGGACGCTCCATTTGCTGTCAGTCGGGCTCAGAGGTGCTGCTAGTCAACAGGCAAGGCAGGCAACTGCTTGGAGCCCCCCTCCCCCCCCGCGAGGACTGACAAACTTGAAGCCACTGCAGAGCATGTGCAAATTGTAAAATGAATTTTGCTCAGGGCCCCAACAGACTCTAGAATCGCCACATGCCGGGCTCATTCTAAGACCAGAAACCAGATTAGCTGTGCCTAGCATCCTGCAAAATAACCACCGACTGGCAGTCAGACTACATACTGTCGAACGCAGTAAGCAGTACATTCTTTTGTTTCGGGAAATGTTTTTGTGTTTGAAAAACGTTTTTGCGCTTAATTAAATATTTTTATATTCTATGAAATGTTTTTGCATTTGAAGGCCACAGTCGGTTAATGACCACTTCTTTCACCACATGCTAACTCATACTCAGCCTGACCTCTGCAATGAGCTCCAGGGTTGCTGGGGTCCTCGTCTGTGTATCCTTGGAGGCAGGTACAGTGATAGGAGCCCTCTGTGTTGGTACAGTTTGCATGAAGGGAGCACTGATGCAGAGCAGGATGTGAGCACTCGTTTATATCTGTAAATAAATGTACAAAAATATGAAGAGGTAACAGGCAGAGGAAGGAAGGCTGTGATTACAAACAAGGACTGATAACAACAGTTCATATTTAGAACTGGAACAAGTATGTACCTGATAATACAAACCTAAAAACATGAATTATATGGAAAGGCATAGGGTGTTATAATTACAGACAAACGTTTTGTTTCAAGTTAGAAAAATGATTCAGGAAAATAAATAACAAGTTGTTTTTGAAACATCACAGTCTGCTTTTCCAAAAAATGCCAGACTCTCTTCTTTCAGCCTCTGCTCCTCTTATTGTTTTCGGTCTGTCCCTAACATGTTGAAATTTTAGACACCACTCTTACGGTTTCAGGTTTGACTTAAATACAAACAGCAAGTTGTCTTTGATGAACTTTTCTTCTTGTTTCCTCTCTTTAAAAGTCATTCAGAGGAAAATAATAAAAGTCTGCTTTCCCGCTGGAAGAGAGTGATGAATTATAATTTTGCTGTTTGAATGTATGCATGACGGCTACACTGCTGTTTTGTCTTTCACGCAAATGTAGCAAGTATGTCAGATTTATGATTCATATCTGTGTGTGTGTGTGTGTGTGTTTGTGTGTGGGATCGTGTGAGTTGGTGCACGTGTGTGTATGCACATGCTCTCATGTTATTTTCCGCTATTGCAGGAAACAGCCCACAGATGACTGTCACTCAAATAGAAGTGGTGGGAGAAGGAAACTGTGGTGCGGCTGAGTCATTTTTTCCCTCACAACGTGTTCTCTGCAACGTGAATCATTCTCAAAAACTCAACGAGAATGTCATTTCTCTACAGAAGAAAGAGTAGCCTCACTGAGAAACTGAGTGAATGCTGTTCAGCTCAAACAGGCCCCCCTCACCTTCCACTGTAACAGATGACACCTCCTGTATGTACACAAGGAGAAGGTGCAGCGCAGCCGTGACATTGTGCAGGGAAAGAGTGCTGTTGCATTCGATGAGCAGGGAGGTGGCAGTTCTGTAGGGATGAACAGGCCGGGAGCCCAGGTAATAAACAGAAACATCCACCTGCAGGGCTCCAGTTACCTTTGAATGAGACACAAATAATATGAACAATTTTGTTCTCTGCATATCTTTGTTTTTTATCATTTCAAATGAACAGACCTATCTCAGCTGCACAGTTGTTACATAAGCAGCAGTGTCACTAGCAGCAGTGTTAGCAGCAGTGTTACCATGGCTTGTAGTAATCTGATGTGATTCAGATGTCCGTCTCCGTCTTTGGACATCACTTGTTGGTAATCTGCCTTCACTGTCACTGTGGCATTAAAATGGCGTCCTTCACTCTCAGAGTTATTAGCTGGACCTGAAAGGGTTAAAAAAAATAATAATAATATCTATATATTCTTTACTACACCGAGTGCAATCCATCCCATGAGGGGCTGTATGAGCAGAATGTCCCTATATTTGCTGAAAATCCAAGTAGCATTTGACTCTCCACCATGCAGGAGGTGACATCATTTACTCAGGTTTTAGTTTTGTGATTTTTTTTTACTGTGATTGTAATTATTAGCCACAGTTGTACAGTTCTTTCATATAGTGCACTCAATGTGAGTGTCAGTGTTTTGAAGATGACAACCAAATAATAATCTTCAAATCTGCTGTACTGTGAAGTGTGTTATTTTAAATTTGTGTTAAAAAAAAAAAACGCTTTGGCAAGGGAATGACTTCACTTAAGAAACAATTTTAGTTCATAACAACCCAAAAAAAAAAAACAATAAGAATGCATACTAACGTGCAGGATTGGTGCAGAGATAATGATCCAATCTGTGGCAGCATTTCTGCCAGCCTGGACAGTCCATGTCCCACTCACAGGCCTCCTCAGATCCAGCATCCAATCCATCTGCAGTTGGACAAATTCCTGGCTTGGCAGTAAACTCCCCGCTCCTGTTTACAGCTTTGTTTGAAAGAAATAACACGTTACAGGCCATATATTAGCAGCAGAGATGTTTGCAGCAGTGTGGTTGCTGTGCTTCTATCTGGTGTCTTGCACACAGCATCACACACTGAAAGGTCAGGCGGATTACTCGTCAGTCACCTCACCACATTTACAAACACTGATGCAGAGACACTTCAAATCTAACCTAAGAAACCAAAAAAAAATGTGATCTGTTTCTGTGATTGTTTTGATAAAGAATATGATAATGTGCAGCTAACTCACGCAGGGCACAGTAACGTCCAACTTGCTCGTATCCATCGCAGCACCTGGTCACCTCCTCCATCACTGACCTGTACTCGGTCTGATGGAGCATCCTGTAAAGTTTGACCGTACATGTCTTCAGCAGGAGCCAGTCTCCACACTGCTTTGTCACGGTGTAGGGGACCTTGTGAATCGTCAGGAAACTCACATTCCTCGTCTCGTTGTGGTTACACAGATGGAAGCCGGACACAGGCTGGCTCATTCCTGAAATAAAAAAAAAAATACATCCAGTAAATAAAATGTTACTGTTGGCTGTAGTCTCTGGCTGCAAATAAACATCAGATTCTACACTCTGAATTAGTCATTAGCACATAAAAAAAACCTTACATAACTGTCATTCAAATGAGGACATGTAATTCCTCATAAATGCTTTTTTTTCCTGCTCTGAAAAGGCATAAATTTTCATGCTAATCCATCATCTGCGTAGAGGCCTACCTTCAAGCACTGTGCTTTCTCCCATGCACAGAGCCAGCAGGGCTGCGGCCACCCACATGGAGAGAATCCAACTCATTTTTCACAGATCAAAATCCACCACATTGTAGGTGCATGTTTCTCTTTGAAATGATGCTAACTCACTGTTCAGAGTGTGTGCTCTCAAAGACCAACTCCTCTGTGGCTCTGTCTTTCTCCTCCCCTCGCAGCAACATCAGTCCCTGATAGACCAAACAAATAATGGCAGCCAGATGGTAGATTCTTAGCTTAATCCATGTGATATTTGTGATAAGATTGGTGAGCGTGCAGAAGGAGCATTTGTTTAAAAAAAAAAGAAAAAAAAAGAAAGAATCTCTAGTGTTGTGATGAGGTATGGGGGGGGCATGACAAGCTGATGAGTCAGTGCATAAAAAAACACAGGAGCAACTTTATCCAACATGACTTTCACTTACAAAAACTCAGGCCTTTATTCAATTTCTGTTGAGTAAATCCTTTTGCATTTCACTCATTCTCTGCTGCCGCAGTCAGGGTCTGTAAACATGTTTGTGATGCCAGGCAGAGAGACGTGGGATGGGAGGAGTCCGTGTCCCTAATGACTATGGTTTCCACACAGGTAACCATAGCAGTGCTCGCTATGCTGCCGGCTTTAACAGCCTGTGTCAGCCATTAGTGTCGAATAAAAAGGAGGAGTGAGAACTTCCCTGCCATTTTCCCACATGTCTTCATTCTCATTATAAGGAGGAGCAGCGGGACGCTGAGGCTGTCACAGCTTTGTGCTAAAAACGGACTACATCAGGAGTCTGTCATCATCACTTTGACATTATAAATCATTTTCAGCTTGATGAGAAATTCCTCTGTTTTTTTAGTATTCTTCTAAATCTGTGCATGCATTGCACAACATAAATGTAGTCATTCATAAAATGGTGTCCCTTCATAGTAATGAGGTGTGAAAATGTGCCTGATTACACTTCATTAAGTCATTAAGAGATAATGGATGGTTACACGCTGGAGCATGCAGATGCAGGGAGGCTGCAGGGCAACAGGCTGAGTCAACCAAGGTAATGTTCAACACATCAACACTATAACATAAAGTAATTAACTCAAACAACATGATCTCATGCTGTCTTTCATGTTTTTTGAGTGCTTTCACACCCAGTGCCACGCCTGAGTTCTAATACAGGTACTGCTCCTGATAAAGTGTTCCAGGAAGAAGCCTGCAGGCAAAATAATCGTAGCAACAAAGTCCCCAGTGGATGCCAGTAATGACACAAACCTACGGCTGTACCTGACTTGTACTCAGCCTCACAACTAATTAGTTTCATTGGGGCTCAGGGGGTGCATGCAGTTACATGTATCTTAAATCTGTAACTCATTTAACAAATCGAAAACAATCTCTTCAAGGTGAAATACATGAAATTGGATTTGAACACTTCCAAAAAGACAATATTTGACTCTGATTTAAAATTATTTTGGTGCTTTTTCTTTTACATTTTTTAATGAGATAACATGACTCAAAACATTGTGTGAGGGGCGAATGAAGAGTAACATAATAATCAGACATGGAAATATTACATTTACAAGCAATACTTTGAAATGTATAGACTTATTGATATTGGGAAAAAAAATTACATTAAACATTGTACTTTATAAACCCATGTCTTGTCTTTTTAATCAAGATGGTAGGACTTTTGTAAGCAGAGGTGTCAAGCGAGCCAAAATGCTGGGGGGGCTAGAGAGGGGTCAAGGGATCCTTCTTTGAAAAGAATGGGAAGAATGCTACGTGCTGACATTAAACAAAACAAGCCTTGAAATAATTCTCTAGAAATCTACAGAATATTTAATAATGGCATGTTTTGTGTTTGTCCTTGATTACCAGTGATATACTTTCGTCCAATCAACAGACTGCAGTGTGTCTAGCTGCAGCCTTTCATGTCCGATCGGTTTGCGTTGCACCCCGACAGAAGGAAAGCTGAAAAGTAGGACAGTGCCGATCGGGTATTTTGGTACCATTCCCAACTTTTGACGGTGGAAAAACCAATAAATGCAGACCATACTTTACTCTACTATATACTCTCAGCTTTTTAGATACCATGGGGGGCTCCAAGCAACAAGTTTGGGAACCATTGATTGTATGCACACATAAGCCCCGTTTCCACCAAGCAGTCCAGTTCAGTTCGGTACAGTGCCCATTTGTTGGCATTTCTGCCGTCAAAAGTTGGGAATGGTACCAAAATAAGGAATCCGGTACGTTCTACTGCTGTTAGGGTGCCAAGGGTATACCAATCCGACCAAAAGGGTCCTTTTTGTTTACTGTGTCCCTGTTTTTCTTCTTTGTTGAACTTAATTAATAGCGGGCTACACTGTGGTGGGCTGCTATGATGTCACACTATTACATGGCTGACACAGGTATCTCCATCTGGCTTACACTCCGCTTACCAAAAATGGAAATGCAAACAAGATCAGGGTTTACCGTACCGAACTGTACCAAACTGTACTGAACCAAACCAGACTGCTTGGTGGAAACGGGGCTATAGGAACCTACTACTTTTAAGTGAATTATAAAAATCAGAAGTAGCCGGCAACTGAACAAAGAGCCTTTTTTAAGCTGAGAGAGCCAACTCGTACTGTTTTGTTTATTAACATTTTTGATTGAGTATTTCAAAGGCTTGCTACATGGTTTACACACACTCTTGTTTCATGGCATACATGTATCATGGAGGCAGAGTACACAAGTCCAGCGAACATAAACGCCTAAAGCAGCAGAAGAAAGAGACAAAATAAATATATCAGGCATCAAAACAAGTAATAAATAGCCTAATGCATGTCACAGCAAGGACAAATCATGTCACACACATATGAGTGATAGCCTACTACAGGATCCCTTCAGGGATTAATCTAAATGTAATTGGATTTATCGTCCACTTTCATATAAATTTCAGGAACAGGGAGACCCCTTCTCCACCTGACTATCATTATACTGTATGTACTCAGCTTACAGTCATAAGATGCTGTTTCAGTCATTGCATTGGTCCAGTCTTTCACCTGTGGAGCCTTTGATGTCTACTTGTGTCTTAAAATAGCCTGTAACTCAACAGGCTGTTATTCTACCCATAAATATACAGTGCATGCACACTTGGATGTATTAGGCATTTGCAAACTCTCTAACTTGATGTCTGAAATAGATTTGAAATGTCCATCAAAATTTGCCACAATAAATAATTAAAAACTACATAAGTATTACCAGCTGAAACGAAAATATGACCTATCCCTTTAAATTAGCCTGTGTCAGGTCTTCCGTTGGCCCCGCCTCCTGGTCCTTTATTAGCCTATCAGTGCGCGGTGCACGTGACGAGCGTTCTTTGCGATGACCTCATCCCTGGTGTGGGATGACGTCAAATTCAAGATGGATGGAATCACGACCAGCGCGCAGAAATCCACACAACAGTGAATAAAGTCCCGGCTGTGTGGAGGAAAGAGCATATTGACGACGGGCAGGGTAAGTGTGGACAGAATACCAAACTTAAGAGTGAGAAAGAATGAGCAGGGTGGGTGAAATGCAGTTGGTAAGAGTGCAGTTAAGGAGACGCTTTTTCCTTTTCCTCCCTGACGTAACTCGAAAGGGGGGGGGGGGGGGGGATTGTGCTGTCTGTGAAACCGGACCAGCTACGACCTGTTTCTGCAGCCAGAACCCGCGCCGTGTCAGGCTGGGTTTAAACGTTTCAATAGAGGAGAAAAACAAAACACGTCTACCGGGGGTAGCGGCGGGGAAATTGACTCCCCCCCCCCCGCACGCACACACGCACACACACACACACACACACACACACACACACACACTCCTTACAGCCTCTCTGTCTGTACTGTGTTTTCATTCCGGGATTACCGCGGGGGAGTCCATTGAACGGCGATCAACTTTTCCTCACTTGATTTAGTAGAAAGCTTTGAATGTTATCTGGTAACGGAGGTAGCCTCGGTTCTTCCCGCACAGAGAGAGAAGCTGCATGACTAATATCATAACCGAAAGCGGGTGTCTGTCTCTGAGAAGTTATCTGACACGTCTTTGCGGGTTGATCACATGCTGCAGTCTTTACCTCCTCAGAGAAACAAGACGCTAACAAGAAAACCTTACAGCTCTGTGAACGCTTTCTGAAAGTTTGGACAAAGACGTAAGCAAGCGGTGTTTAGTTTTTGATGAATGAATGAAGCTTCAAGCGAATAACCGACAGTAACAAGTGTCAATGAAGGCAACATGGCAGCGTCCCTTCCGGTTAAGATTTTCGAAATAAATGTCTCAAAGTGCAACGTGTCGAGTATGATTATTTTACACTTGGCTTTGGAAAAAATGAGTAAACCTTATAGCTTATGCAACTGATACTAGGCCTAAGAAATGTATCGAACAATTACAAATTTAATAAGCCGACAATTAAGGCTTTGCACAATCATGAACACATGATAATGCTGTGTGTCATGTGTGCTTAATGTTTCAAAGTGTTTGTTTGTATGTGTTGGCTTTAGCCCCTACCTCAAAAACATAGTTTATTAATATGTATTTATTATACTGTATATTAGGGTTGTATTTTTAGAGCCTAACTGGTTAATCAGTCGATAATATCGGCTGATTTTAACAGATTGTTACATGGATTACAACAAGCATTATCATCCTCCAGAGTTCAAGTGGTGATACACATACATGCTGCTTTCCTGTCAAGTGACCATCATGTCTTCATTGTCTTTTCCACAAGTGTTTGATAAGTGCATTTGAGGGATCACCTGTGTGTTTATGTTTATGTGATTAATGCATGTAATGATGCAGAAGTTGTAAAATCAACGAGTAATCGTGTTTAATAATTGTGATCTGAATATCAATCAAAATCATTGTGATTAGAATGTTTTACATAATCAAGCAGCCATACACAGAACTGTGCAAAGGCATTAGGACACTACTAGCTTTGTTGTTGTAGCAACTTTTTAATGACCATATGCCAATGTGCCACAGACTTTTGAGTTATATTTAATTATCAGTTAATTTGTCAGAGACAATACATATATCTATTAGCATGTTGGACTTTTAACCATGGCTATTTAGTTGTCCCTGGTTAGGCTGTGAGATAATGACACACATGGTACCACACTGTGAAATAGAAATAAAAACTGACATTTACAGCCCACATAAGTGCACAACATTAAAAAAACAAACTTTTTCACAAAGGCCTCTACAGGCTGAAGTCAGTATTTACCTCCCTCTGACCCACGGCGGCCACTGTAGCCTTCGTACATGGGGCACACAACATAACCACTAGGCCATCCCGCGCTCTAGGAGAGACTGTCTTTAAGATAGAAGTAATCTTCTGGTATATTATCCCAAGCTTTCTTTTGGATTTAGGCTGTCTTTTATTTATCTATATAATCCCACGCTGCCACTATCATATTGATATGTTAACTCTGCAGAGGCCAGTCCATGACCGACATTGTTTCATCAGCTGTTTTTCTCTCATACTGTAACATGATTTTAGTGCTTTGTTCAGCAGTGTGCTTGGGATGGTCGTGATGTGATGCTGAAAAATACACAGTTCTCAATCAGCTGCTTTCCAGAAGAATCAGCTTGATTAATGACGATCACATTCCTAGAAAACAGGTGTCATGGCGGCCTATATTGCACAGAAATGTAGCTTCAGAGTAAATAATAGAGGCCTTTCATATCATACTGTAATGCATGTTCTCACAGTAATTGCTACTCTCCAAACAGTAATTATGTCTTGACATGTATACATGAGAACAGTGTAAACCAGTGAATGAACAAGAGTGTAATTACTGTGTAAGGATGTCAACATTTTCAATACTGTGATACTTATGGTGCACAACCATCTCAGATTTGTTTCAATGATGAAACGTATCAAAAGTACTGAAGCTAAAAAAAAAAAAACATCCTCTGTCACATTTTTTAACCCAACGTTGCAGTGAGAAGTAAAGGGAGACCTCCATTGGTCCGTTCAGATTTACAGATCGGTAAATACTGACTCTTCTTGAGTCTGTTTGTTGTCTCATAAAGATATAAAAGGCATGTCTCCTACAAACAGAGAGACAGCAGAGGAGCTGACGCTGTCTAAATTGCATCAATACATCGGTAACTAATATGCGTTTGGACAGTTTCAGCAGGAGTTGAAATGTTTGGTACTTAAAAACAAGAAATGTGTTGTTCCAAGGTCTTTTATTTTTGTTGCCATGGCATCTATATGGTTTGATTTTTGTTAGTATCATATCAAAGGTTTAACATTCTGGTACTATAGTCTGTCCTTTCAATCAACTAAACTAAACATGATGCTAACATGGTTGTTAACCTCTGTTGTTCTGTAACTTCTCCAGAGTATTTCCTTTTTTAATACGCTCGTAAAAATATATTGAGTGCAATAGCCTTTTTATCTTTATTTCTTAACTGTTAGATTGATTTAAGTGTCTAGAAACCTTAAAATACAGGCTCATATAGATGTTTAAATAAGTTGGAGGTTGTTTTCATGTGAAACTGTTCCCCAGTAAAAAAAGATTTTCCCAGGAAATTGTTTGGGGTTTGTGGTAAACCTGCCAAATCCTGACATAGCCTGTCTCACAGTTCACTGAATAAGCAGACGATTATAGTCAGAGTCTAACATCACTCTTTTCTCTGAAGTAAATGTATCATGAGAGGAATATTAGAAGTAGAAGTTAAATTCCAGCCTGGTTCTAATTTTCTGTGGGGAATGAGTTTTATTTTTAAAGCAGACTTTTCAAGCTTCCTGTTTCAGTCTGTGTCACTGACGGTGACTTGATCGAGCTGCATTTTTTATAACTTCTGACTAACATGATGTAATGCTGAAGAATTTGTTGTGTGTCCTTTAGTATGTGTTTACAGTGTACATCAAACGGTAAAACTTAAAGGGATCATTGTTAGAGGAAACAAGATATTAATCCTTCAACCTACAGTAACTCAAGTGTTACACAACTTTAAGTCTTTTTTGTCATTATTTAAGATTTATTTTTTGGCTTTTTGTGCTTTTAATGGAGAGATAGGACAGTGGATAGAGTTGGAAATCAGGGAGAGAGCGAGTAGGGAATGACATGAGGGAAGAGAGCCACAGGTGGGATTTGAACCTGGGCCGCATGCTTGGAGGACCATAGCCTCATTAATCACTGCGCCACCAGCGCCCCAATTTTTATCATTATTTAAATAAAAAAGTCATCATGAAACCCGGCATTTAGTAAGCCTTTAACTAGTGATGTCAGCAACATGTGAATTAAGTCTTTTAATGTGTTCATTTTCATTAAGATGCTTATAGGGTAATGATATTTGTTCTTTTTTATTACATATTTAAAATAAGAAACAGACTTTTTTGCTGAGGTAAATTGAAGACAAGAACTAAGTCTCTTAAAGAAATAACAAAGGAAGCTCACAGGGGATGCTTTCTCTGACACTGATGACACAGGTGTGAAAAAAAGAAGTGTGTGGGGTGGGTAACACAACTCCAGCAGGCTGTGATTGTTTGTGTGTGTGTGTGTGTCTGTACATGCTCATGTCTCTAAGCAAAGCAGCCATGTGCAAAAATAATTATCACATTTTTATTAACATTCATTTAGTGTTTACATTCCTCCTCTTGTCCTGTCTTTCAGCCATGGAGAGCCTTGTGCATTACAGCAACCCCTCCCATGCCCTGTCGGTGCTGGGGGTCCTCAATGAGCAGCGCCTGCGGGGTCAGATGTGTGACGTAGTCCTTGTTGTAGCTGACCAGAGGTACCAGGCTCATAAGAGTGTTCTGGCTGCCAGCAGTGAGTATTTCCAGACCCTGTTCACACGGAGAGACGCAGAGTCCCTGAAAGTTGTAAACCTGGACTTCTGTGAGCCTGACGCCTTCGAGATCGTTCTGAATTACATCTACTCCTCCTCACTGTTTGTGGACAAAGGCAGCCTGGCAGCCATTCAAGAGCTGGGCTACAGTCTTGGAATCCCTTTCCTCACCAACATTGTGTCCACAAGGCCACATGCATCCTACTGTGTGTCCAGAAAAAGACTTTCGTTTTCTGAAGGGGAAGAGAATGATGTCCAGACAAGAAGCGTCATTGTGTGTCGGGTCCGGAATGAGACAGCCCAGCCATCTCGCTCAAGTTATCCCAGAAAGACATCAGAGAGAGCCTCGCCTCCACACTCTACACAGGATTCAACGCAGCCTCCTTCAGAACGAATCTCATATGAATCAGTCAGAAACTCTGAATCCATCAGCAGGAAATCTTCTGAACAGTCTGAAGCTGCTGACAGGAAGTACACCTATCCATATGCCTCTATATTAAAAGGGAATTCATCGCACATCGCATCTGTAAGGCCCCAGCTGACTTCCTCGGTGTCCTTCAGTGATGCAGAAGTGCAGCACATCAGACTGCAGTCTGCCATTGACCAGGACCCTAAAGAGGAAGAAGAGGAGCAGGGGCACCACTATCACTCCAAAGTGTCCTTTCAAGGTCAGGCCAGTGAGCCAAGCCCGACCATTGACCGGAGCGGACCACTCATAAAAAGCCTCCTCCGAAGATCTTTATCCATGGACAGCCCCGTTCCAGTTTTCTCGCCCACACTGGAGCTCAAGGATTTGCAAAACCGTGAACAGTCAGTTGTTAAAATGGCATCCAAAGCACGTGGGCCGGAAACATCTGCTCACAACGGCAGTTCAAAAAGAGTATCTCCCTTGGTTCTCGGGTCAAAGTACCACAGCAGGTATGATGTAGAAACTCAGGTAGAAAGAGAGCTCAGTGTGAAAGCCGAGCCCAGCAGTCCACTGGCGGACCCCATGGACATTATTAGGATAACAGTCGGAGATGTGTTGCCTGTCAATCTTAAAAACATGCAAGCAAATTACGACCAAGGTCCAAGGCAGGATTTCAATTCTGGGAAAAGAAGGGACCGGCCGGATAACAGGCGGTACCCGTTCAAGAAGAGCAAAATATTCAAAGAAGACCCCCTGACACTTGATGAGAACCTGACAGTACCTCAGAGCGCCTGTGACGACTTGAACGAGAACAATGTAGAGCCGCCTCAGAACAAAATCTTCAAATGCTGGAACTGTTTAAAGGTTTTCAGGTCCAGTGCTGGCTTACATCGTCATGTAAATATGTATCACAACCCTGAAAAGCCATATGCTTGCGACATCTGCCATAAACGCTTCCATACCAACTTCAAAGTGTGGACTCACTGCCAAACTCAGCATGGTGTGGTACAAAACCCAGCCTCGTCCTCCAGCTCCTCTGTACTGGATGAGAAATTTCAAAAGAAGCTGATAGATATGGTGCGAGAGAGGGAAATAAAGAAAGCATTGCTTTGGAAGTTAAAGAGGAATAAACAGAGTTTGCAATCTCCTGCGCTTCCCAAAAAGAGATCGAGGCCCAGCTATATATGTCCGTACTGTGGGAAAGTATTTGTGTTCCAGTCTCAATACAGACAGCATTTAAGGACACATCCTGCTGAAAAAGCTGACGAGGAGGCAGCAGACGAGAGCATCCTCTATCAGAAACAGGATGAAATCAGTCAGCAGAAGGACTCCGACGCTGGTGTTTACTCCTGTAGACTTTGTAACATGAAGCTCTCTTCCCTCTTCGAACAAGGTGACCATGAGAGGGGCTGTCGACATGCAACTGTTTGTCCCTACTGTGGCCTCCGTTTCTCCAGTCCAACGGTCAAGAGGGACCATGAAGCACATTGTAAATACAAGAAACTGACGTGCCTGGAGTGCATGCGGACCTTCAAGTCGTCCTTCAGCATATGGCGTCACCAGGTTGAGGTCCACAACCAAAACATGATGACTGTTAAAGACCAGATTCACCTGCAGCAACAAGAAAACAACGAAGAGTCTTCTGAAATGCTCCAAGTGGATCACTACCAAGACGAGCCGCTGGTGACCGGGGGTTCAAGAGAGACCATCAGCTTCAGTGACTCCTCAGGTCCACCAATGTACGACTCAGAAGACTCCTCCTCTTATGTGCCTGAGGACCTGAGCATTGGGCACCATGGCAAGCTGGTAGTGAAGGAAGAGCCATTAGAAGAGGCTGTGTGTGAGATGGAAAACGCTGATGCAGAAAATGCTGGGCTTGAGGAACCCGGCGTGTGGCCATGCGAGAAATGCGGGAATCTTTTTAGCTCTCGCAAAGACCTGGAACGACACCAGGAGCTGCTCTGCCACATAAAACCATTCATCTGTCACATCTGCAACAAAGCCTTCAGGACCAACTTTCGCCTTTGGAGCCACTTTCAGTCTCACATGTCGACTGCTAACGAACCTGGAGCCAAAGAGATCGACAGACAACCCTCGCCTCCATCTCCATCCCCTCCAACGACCCCTCAGGACTCTGAACACCACTCGCCACAGGCCTCCGTGCTCAAGTCCACCCAGGCAGTGCCAGTGGCTGCAGCAGTGGCAGAGGAGTCCAGCAGCCCAGAGCCCTGTAGCTCATCAGTAAACAAGACGAAGAGGCCCGAACTTGAACGTCAATCCAGCAGCCGAAGCCCTCTGTCAAGGTCAAACAGCATGGAGAATCCAGTAGGCCCTCAGGAATCAGACACCCTCTTTTACCACGCTCCATCTCTCTCTGCCCTGACGTTTAAGAGGCAGTACATGTGCAAACTCTGCCACAGGACCTTCAAGACGGCCTTCAGTCTCTGGAGCCACGAGCAGAGTCACAGCCACATGTAAGCATCAGACAAGCAGTAGTTCCTTTTGAGAGACAATGTAAGAATTAACACACCTCAGCCTACAAAACGAAGACTTTGAATGTATAGCTTATTTGCTTGCCTCCAATGTCATATATTAAAGTGGCCATGTTCAGTAGAGGTGTAAACGTGAATGTGCAATCAAGTGCTAGATTCCTCCGTGAGATGAGATGATTATAAATGGTTTATTTTTTTTCCAAATGAGATATAAGCATTGACCTATTTTAAATCTTTTGGTTGTCTACTTGTACTTCTGTGTGTAGGTGATGTTGAGAAAACAAGGTACAGAGTTGCATCTTTTCATTTTTCAGCTGTACCACTTTGTACAAGAGTTGTTCCAATACTGATACCAATACAAATTCCGATACTGATACCTGTGCCAGTATTGGATTTGCCTTAGATGCAATCTGAAATGTAGTATTAAGTAAAGACAGGTACACCAGTCAATGCATTGAGCAAATTCTGTTATTAAAGGTCACATATTCTCCTCCTCTTCAACCAGTTTAAATAAGTCTCAGAGCTCCTTAAAACATATCTGTGAAGTTTCTTGTAGTAAATCCACTCTGATCCTGTATTTGATGATGTTTATAAACCCCTCTATTTCAGCCCTGCTCAGAACAGGCTGTTTCTGTGTCTGTACCTTTAAATGTAAACGAGCTGTGTCTGACCACGCCCCCTCTCTGGAAGGGCTCGGGTGGCTTGGGCTTTCTTGCACCATGCTTTAATGTTTACGGTGAGAAGGCAGACTCAGAGGGCAGAACAAATACCTAGCTGTGGGAGTGTCACCCACCTGGGGGAGGGGTTACTGCCCTTTGTGATGTCATGAAGGGAAAATCACCAAACGGCCTGTTTGAGTACACATTTTCTGAAAAGTGGAGCAAGGGAAAGACGGACAGGATGGACTTTTATAATCGGGGGTTCTTCAGGCAAACTAGAGACACATATTAGTGTTAGAGAAACATAGTAAAGGGTATTTTGCATAATATGTGACCTTTAAAATCAAGTTATTTATCTGGATATTAGTTCTTATTTGGCACTTAAAAACACTTGTCTATATTTAGCAATGATGTGTATAGTTCAATGGCTGCTAAAAAAAATTGTAATATCCAATTGTCTCTCATTTGTATTGGATTTGTGCTTGTACAGAAACAGATACAGAAGTTTAGGTGTTGGAAAAATTGGTATGGGAACATCTTTGTGTCTGAAGTAACGGTACACTGAAAACAGGAACAACTTAAAACATTGTTTTCTCTGATTGTTGGTGAAGTGCTTTAAAAATTTCAGAGGTTGGTGGTGAATTAACAAGTAGTGCTTTCGCTTTTGTATCAGATCTATCTCTTTGTGAGTGACATCCCTTAAAATAATATTGGTGGCCTGAATATTGTATTCAATATGCACTTTGTGTAACAGTTTGATTCTGTTATAGAGGGACAAAGTACAGAGTGTTGGCTTGCAGATGTAGAAATTACAAAAGTGGCCCAACATTTTTTTTTTCCAAATAATATTACGCAGTCTTTGCATTTGTTCTCTCATGTTTTGCCTTTTGTAATTTTGCTAAATGGTTGAATAAGACCTAAAAGTTACTTCTTGTAAAGTACATCAAACACATCCCAGGCAACCATTGTTTAAGCATTGCATCTCGTGTTGTAGCCTTCTTAGGTTGCTTCATTCAGCACTTAACATTTAGCTTCCTTATTGTTAGACCGGTTTATCAATTCAAGTATGTGTATACAAATGAACGAGGCAGTGCAATTATATGCCAGAAGATAAAAGGTTATATTTTCTTTCACGGGGAAATTATTGTTGAAAGTGTAAAAGGTGCTTTAAACAGATTACAAGTGAAATTTGGGAAACTGTATGTGGAAATAGGAGCCTGAGTTGACTTGATAGTTGATACCCTCCTAAATGAAATATTTGGCTTCTAACAGCAAATAGAAATAAATCTAAATCTCTGTGAAGTTTCTCTCAGTCATCCAGGTCGTAGTCATTCAAAGTGTGATCTGACAGACAAGTGGACATGGTTGAAAGTATTAAAGGTCACATATTCTCCTCCTCCTCAACCAGTTTAAATAAGTCTCAGAGCTCCACAAAACATATCTGTGAAGTTTCTTGTTCTAAATCCACTCTGATCCTGTATTTTACCATGTCTATAAACCCCTCTATTTCAGCCCTGCTCAGAACAGGCTGTTTCTGTGTCTGTACCTTTAAATGTAAATGAGCTGTGTCTGACCACACCCCCTCTCTGGAAGAGGATGCGGCTCTGACTTTCTCGCTCCATGACCTATTGTTTACGGTGAGAAGGCAGACTAAGAGGGCAGAACAAACACCTAGCTGTGGGAGTGTCACCCATCTGGGGGAGGGGTTACTGCCCTTTGTGATGTCATGAAGGGAAAACTCTAAACGACCTGTTTGAGCACACATTTTCTGAGAAGTGGAGCAGGGGAAAGACGGAGAGGATGGACTTTTTGATTTGTAGACAGACTAGGGACACATATTAGTGTTAGAAAAACATGGTGAGGTGTCTCTTGCATAATATGTGACCTTTTAAATATCGTATTTATCTTATAGGTGCTTGTCAGAACTCTTGAGTGTTTCATACGAACTTCAGCGATGTCCTGCTGCCTTTTGGATCAAGCTCTAAATTATCCTAAAATACTCATAACAGGCTTTTTTTTAAAGCACACTGCAGCATAGTATATCATTTCATAATCTAGGCTTTAACTCAAATCATGAAAATGAAAAGTACATGATCAATTGGTGTATCATTTAAGTTTTTACAATGCGATGCATCACAAGTCTGCCACCAAAGTGCAGCACCAGTGTTGTATGTACATATACTGGTTTGTGCAGTCAAACGAATAGAGTAATATACCGACCTTTACAATGAGGCCTTATGCAACATTTGACATATTTAGTCTCTCTTATTTCACATATAAAAAGCACAATAAAGTTTCAGATGACTTATGACTCAGGCTTTTCAAAGGTGGTGGAGTGAAGAGAAAGGAGGCGCGAGGAAGCAAACGTTTTATTCTACCAATGAGCAGAGTGTTCCTGCTTCCTAAGATTTATTATAACGAATGTGTTTTGATTGTATTCCAGCTGTTTCACAATTGTATTCTTGTATAGTATATACTTAACTGCTTTCAGCTTGATGGATTAGGACTTTGTCATAAATTATTACGATTGTGATGTATTTGGGAGAAGCTGCATTCAAAGAGTGCTCCACACAAACATTGGGGATTTGTTGTTCCTCTCATCGATGAGCTGTATTGTGATGTTTTGATTCTTTGGAGAACTTCTGTAATGATGATAGTGCTCTTATTTTCTTGTGATGAAAAACTTCCTGAAAGTTTCACAGAAATGATTACAATTATGTATATGGAAGTGTTTGTATCTTCGATTTTGTACCGATTTTGTTAGAAAACAAAAGTTTGATCTTTTTAGTATTCTGTGCTCTCACTGCAATAATGAATATTTGTATCTGCATCAGTTGCTTTATTGTTGCTTTTGGAGACTTGCAGCTGTTTTGTGTTTAGGGTTTTCTACAGTTTTTGTGCTTAATTTCTGTAATAAAGAGTAACAATGGAGTATATATATATATATACAACCATCTGTAGTATTTGCCTTTTATTTTTCAGCACAAAAACAAACCACCGCTGATTCAAGTCTTTATTAACTTTAAGATTTCCATTAACCCTCATTAAGCTTGTTTGGTGCTACTTATGTGAAACTTACATATTGATGTTCTGAATGCAATATTTCCTCTGTTACACTTCTACTTAAAGGTGGAGTCAGTAGAGATGTTGGTAAACACAACATTCAACCTGGGCCCCTCCTCCCAGGCTCATTGTCAGCAGAAGTGCACACACTTACTGCAGGGTTAGCGTACGTTTACTGCTCGTATCTGCACTGCAAGCTACTTGTGAATATCACATTTATTGTGATGGAAAAGCCGATAATTTAGCATGCTAGCACAAGCTAACAGCTGTGTCTTGCACCTGCCTGTCCAACAGAAAGCAGGGCAACTCTTAAGTCTGCAGGTGAAAGCCAACCCGAAAGTACACCCTCATTTTGGAACGAGCTTTAAATGCGTAACTTTTACCTCTGATTATATTTCCTCTTCTTTTGCTGCATTCATGTTCTCCTAGAAGGGTCCCAGTTTCCGAGTTGTGAAGTCGTTCTTGCGACTTCATAATCATAAAAGTATCTAGCTGGTTTCCCTGAAGTTGCCAACCCCGAGTTTAAATATTTGTGTTACAAAAGTATTGCATACATTCTGGTTAAGCACTGTTAACTAGCAGCCAGTCATCAAAGTGAGTGCTGTGTGCGGACGCACAAGTCATCCTGTTGGCAAACGACCCCGAGCCGAGGGGGAGATCGGGGGGTGTTTTTCAAGCTGAGAGCTGGAAACTAAGGAGTGAACTCGGGAGGCGTTTGTTTTAATTTGGAAAAATTGCAAACTGGAAATCCTGTCCTGCCCATAAGTGAGGTCACGATCCCTGAAAATGTGTGCAGGGAGGAAATTGAGGAAACTGTGTTTTTTCAAACATCCACAGCATTTTCATTAAAAGAAATGAGATTTCTTTTTCTTACATGGTGATGTCCTGTGACTTCCTCTTTGCCAGCAGTTTTTTTCTCATCTCAAATGTGATGATACAAGTGTGAATGTTTGAAGGAGCTATGGTTGTCAACTAAATACCCCATTATTTACAATTAAAACATTTATTGCTTAAGATGAACAATAAGTTACACATTTGACATCAGCAACGCAGGTTCTTAAAGAATTTAAAAGATAAAAATTGTTAATAATTTCCCTGTCATAGTTGCATTCCTAGATGGTTGGAGGAATCCATAATGATGAAGAGAATACTAAAAAATCAAAATATATGTAAAATCAACATTACATAATCAAGAATCTTAAGGTGCAAACAAAAACCGAACTATAGCAGATATATCAGAAGCAACAGATGCGTTTGCTTTGCTGACGCTGCGATGTTTTTCCATGTTTTAAAAGGAGACTGCATGACTACAGAGGCAGTTATGAATCATCCAGATCTTTTTTTCTCTCTGTCCTCGAGCATCCTCACAGTGCCAGAGTGTCTTTGATCAGCCTTCTCATGGTTGTGCTCACAGAGGTGCCCAGAGAGTCAGTGATCTGAAATGTGATTTTGTAGAGATAGGGCTGCACATCCTTGAGACTGGTGTCAAACACGTTGTCCACTTCGGACTGGGTGGGCATCTTTGGCAGGTACTCGTGGCGGTTAATAACCTCGACAACGTTGATGACCTTCTCGCCCAGCTTCTCGCCCACTTTCTCCCTGCAGATCTGTCTCTCCTGCTCGTTGGCCAGGTTCACAACGTTGACCTTGATGCTCCACACTTCCCAGGGGATACACTCGTCAGAAAAGGGCCAGCGGGACTTCTTCTTCTGGTAAAACTCGAGTGAGATTTGCCCCATGCCATCACTGCCTGAGATGCTTAAGGCATCCTGCAACCAAGGACATGTTATTTTAATTCACAACAGTCTTAAAAATAAAAGACAGGACGATGCATAGGATCAATACAAAACCACAATTTACTGAATTGCAAAAAATATACATAAATGCTTTGCTAAAGAGAGGCAAATGTAAGTATATGCACATTTCAAGTTTACTTTTACTTTAAATTTTATTTACCATTTTGTTTTGTACCTTTTGCACTATTTAGAATTTATTACTGTAAATATTATTTATCTTATTTTACCTTATTTTATTATTTTGGTGGGACGGAGACAAACGCAATTTCGATTCCACTGTATGTGTGGCATATTTTGAAATTGACAATAAAGTTGACTTTGACTATATCTCCAGAGCTAGAATAGGTACTGTTAATAATTTGATTAAACCAAGACTATTCCATTTTCAGACACATCAAGTAACTTTAGACTGTAGAAACTAGGCTTGTGAAGCCTCAAAGATTTCACCAGCACTACTCCAGCTAGTTTGCTTTAAGTATTGTTTTCATAGCATCATAATAAGCTACGTGAAATCTCTGCAGGCTTCCTTATAATGCACTCGTCAAATTACAGGCCTGCAAAAGCATTACAGTCAACAATCACAGACCGAAACCAACAATTACCTTGAACTCAGACACAGCTTTCCTGATCACTCTGTCCAGCTCTTCCGAGGACACCCTGACGAAGCTAAAGTCGATGAAGTCGCAGTCGATGTCCAGTGTCCCCACCGTCCCGATGGAGTAGGTGCCTTCCTTCTTGTAGTGAAACTTCCCGGTGCTTCGATGCAGTAAAATGGTGTGCAGCAGGGCCAGCATCGATTCTTCGACCTGCCTCGCCTCCACGGTCACCTCGAGCACTTCTGAGCGGCAATTCATGGCAAAATTATGATTATGTCCATTTACAGGCGACGACACAGGCAGGGAGATATGGCTACTGTAGCCTCGATCGTTTGTTTACCTCTCCGAAGGGGCGGAGCCTTATCCACACTGTGTGTTCAAGTACTTACATACATAAAATACTCTCTTTTTTCACCAAGACTCCCCTACCTCCAGGTGTAATGTGTACGGAATAAGTAAAGAGGCATTGTAACATGAGCTAGCCCTCTAACTAGCTAGCTAGCAAGCTCAGTGTTTGGTAGAAAAATCACGATGACGCGGTGTAATCTACGGCAAGTAGTGTAGTTCAAACCAACCCGTTTGAGTTTTTTTTATCTAATTGTGTTAATAAGGTTTACTTTCATGACAAAGCAAGCAATAGTATTACTGGTTTTATGATACTTTCTGAGAATCATAATTAGCCTAAATGGAATTGGACAAACGCTGGTTGCAAGAAAACAACAATAAAAGTTTCGCATTTTTCGTGGTGCATTCTGGGATACGTTGTTTTTTTTGCCACATATCCGTTTCAACAAGGCAACTTTTTACAGTAACCCTGCATTCATGTGCAACTCTGATGCTCGGAGTTCCCAAGTTAAAAAGTCGTTCTTTTGATTTCAGTGTGTTTATGAGCTTTAAGTCGTAATATTAATTGAACTGGTGGTATAATAAAAAAAAGTTTTGATTTTAATAGCCCCGATTACAATCCGACGACAAATAAATCAAAATTATCTGAAATATAGAATCCATTAAAAGTTCATTACCATCTAAATTTAATCTATTTTCGTCTTTGATAATTTTCATAATATGACATCAAGCTCATCAAGTCTGCGAGATGGGTAACAACATTTTCTCCTACTTTCCGAGTTGTTTTTCCAACTTAAGGGTGCGTTAACTGGTCATTCCCAGTGAGCAACTAATTTTTCCGATTATTTTGACAGCCCATGAATGCATGGTGAGCTGAACCTGACGATCTACGGTAAGTCGCGGGGCACAAAACAGCCGTTTTAGATAATATGGCAATAACTGTGGATTGTTAACGGGATTCCCGTTATCTACTGTAGAACTAGAGTGTATCTCTGATTAAATTAATCTCCACTGGGTACAAAAGTACACAAATCAAGTGTCAGTTTTGGAAATTCGCCTTGTTTTTCGCGGCCGTAGGACACCAACTTTGCCGCAGTGCATTCTGGGAGATACAGTCTGTGCCACATATCCGTTTCGAGAAGGCAAGTTTGAGCAGTCCGACAAGTCGAGCCGTAAAGGACTCCACTCCTCACTTCCAGGATGTTTCCCCGGGACTCGTACTCAAAAAACTGGATATTATTTGAAGGAGCTTAACAGCAGACTGTGGAGAATGATCACCTTCGGGACACTTTGGTGGCGCTTTAGCTAACGAAGAATAGCTACTTAATAAGCGAGCCGTGGAGAAGATTAGCTAACTAAGCTAACGACCATATTCAATGAGGGGAGGGAAGATATTGACCTTTTCTGCAGGTTAAGAGAATACAGTTTGATCATGTGTTTGGTCTGTTTAACCAACTTTGGTAATACGACACCTCTGTGTGGCGTTTAAAGGCTGCAGCGGAGTTCTGCATTATGGATAACAATAAACATAGTTTACATTGGGGGTTGAGATTAGTGCAAATATCAGATTCATTGATTTAGCCGATCCCTGGACAAATACATACTATGCGGTAGCCAGGTCATTTCTCAGAGGAGGTGTGTTAAGCCGTGATCATCATCTGCGAAGAATGTCCGACTTAGAAAGTTCATATTTTGGTTTGGAGGATCCGCAGTGGCTGTGTATGGTCACACTTTTCCTCGCATCCGTCGTTACTCTACTGCTGTATTTCATACAGTATTTCCAGCATCGCCGCGTAGGAGACGAGCGGGGAGCAGGAGAGGACAATGAAGCCGCCTCTCTGCTGGGATGGGCTCTGTCACTGAGGAGCTGGAAGAGTCAGTGGAGAGGGGTCTGGTGCAGGGCTCTGAACCAAGAG
Organism: Labrus bergylta; assembly: GCF_963930695.1. Taxonomy (NCBI): domain Eukaryota; kingdom Metazoa; phylum Chordata; class Actinopteri; order Labriformes; family Labridae; genus Labrus; species Labrus bergylta. Next base: position 24,274,759 of record NC_089208.1, on the reverse strand, counting down.
TCCAGGAAGCGTGGGGTAAGTCTCATGACCACAATGAACTCTGTGAGCTGTGGCAGCCAGGCCAGGTGACTCCAATAAAGACAGCGCACCTTGTCATGTGATGTAAACTGGAGAACGCAATATTGTTTTCTGCATAGGAATAACAAAAACAAAGTCAAATCAACATGAGCCAGCTGCACACTGTCAACATGCACATGAAAAGTTACATAAAAATACACCACCTGTACCTGTTTGTGAAATAATCTCGACTGCTTAATTTGTGATAGTGGGGGACTGCGTTCGCGCTCTCCCTTGATTTTCTTTAATTTTTTAATGTTTTTAATTATTTTTATTTATTTAATTTTAATTATTTTTTGGGCGGCAGTAGCTCAGTCTGTAGGGACTTGGGTTGGGAATTGGAGGGTCGCCGGTTCAAGTCCCGGTACGGACCAAAAATGGAAGTTGGTCTGGTAGCTGGAGAAGTGCTAGATCACTTCCTGAGCACTGCCGAGGTGCCCTTGAGCAAGGCACCAAACCCCCTCCCCACCATCAGCTTAGGAGCGCCTGCTGTGGGCTGCTCTGTCACTCTGACATCTCTCCATTAGTGCATGTCCACAGGATCCTGTTTGTGTGCATGTGTGTGTATTTCAGCCTATGTGTGTGGTGCATGACTTACAAAGTGTAAAAACTGAAATTTCCCCTTGCGGGGATCAATAAAGTAAATCTTAAAAAGGAATAATATGAAATAAATGCTCCTTTAATGAAGTAAGAAAAATAGAAAGTGTTCCTTTCCTGCGTCATGCCGTGTATTTTGCAGGAAGTTTTTTGAGTTTTTCACAAGGCGGAGCAGGGTGAAGAGGGACAGAGAGTGAGAGGGGATAAAAGCAGACTGGAGGCTGTACAGAAGAAACCTATAATACAATACTACTGTCCCCCAGGGGAACATTAGTTGTCACAGCCTCGCACAGTTGGTACACAGGTATACATTTATAAACACGAAGCAACACATGGACAAAGAGAGAGACTAGTCAGCGGGGAGGCTTTTTAAGTTAATGTTATTTTAACAAGCCATAAACTATATGATGGATATATATATATGAACATATATGGATATTTATTAAAAACTTGATACTCCCAGCCTTATCGTCTCTTTTGTAAACATTAGTCACATTTTGACTCAATCAATCTTTACTTGTATAGTGCCAGTTCATAACAGATGTTATCTAAGACACTTTACAAAAGAGCAGGTAAAAGACCTTCCTCTTTGTTCTATTATCTACACCCAACATTTATCCAATCATGAGCACTGAGCAACACTTAGCGAAGTTAAAGTTACAAGGAAAAAGGTCCGTTCAGGGTGACTGTTTGCACTCAACAGAAACACTCTTGCACCACATCCGATCCATCTGCATCACATTTCTCGCTTGCTTGGAATTTTCAAGTCCGAACATCTGCACTGTTGTTGCCAATGTGACGGCTCATTGCTCATTCATTGGCAGCTTTACTTTCCCTTTTTCCCTGCCTTGTGTTAGAGGGTTTATTTTCCATTTTGCTTTATTATTTCTGTCTTGTGTTCTTCCTCCTCAGGGTCCTGTTTTGTTAACTTTTGAAGAAGATGATGTTGAGGCCACTGAGCTCGTTGTCAGAAAAGTGTCCAGCTTTCAAAAGTCTGCCAGGAACAAGGTACACACTCAACATATCTTCTAACTTCTTTTTGATAATAAAGTGGAAGAGTTTTCCTTCACAGCAAAATTCCCTTTTTTCTTGATCTGCACAGTATCATAACATTTCCTATAAGTAGATAGTTGTTTTAGTGTAAATATCAGCTGTGTCTGTATGTGTTGGGGTACAAAGCAGGGGCAAGCTGACGTCTAACTGGGGCTCCATATGATTGGTTTAATGTTTGCATGCTCAGTGAGGTGATTGGTCAATTTGGACAAACTCAGACTTCAAATTGCTCTTCGAAACGTGTTTTTAGCTCGTGTCTCCAAGGTCATGACAGTACCATTTTTGGTCCACACTACGTTTACTGTATCTTTAACGCTGTTTCGGTTTCTGTCTTGCCAACAATCAATGATTATTTTCCGGGAGACTTCTCGATCAATCGCCCTCTTGTTGAGCTCTGGCGCTTCCTCTGCCTCTTCCCAAAATAATATACTTTGTTCTCCACGGCAGCTTCAGCATTCGTCTTTTTTTGCAGTGGACACCTATAGATTTCTAATCTCCTTGTTTATGTTCTCCTCTGACCGAGCCTGTCCTACAAATCAATCTCATCCCTCCTTAATTTAGTGCAGAGGAAACTACTCTACGACCAGTGCTGCATAGAGCCGCAGGGTACAAGAACTGACTCATCAACTCACTGTCTGCTATAGCATGTCTCCACTTTAATTAGATTTGTTGAATCAGTGTGCTCGGCATCTTGGTCCACATGCTTTTTTATTTAAAGTGAAACAACACAAAAAAAAAGGACACTGTACACTTCTGCGATGCTTCTTTTTTTTTATCTGTCATGCAGGTTACGTGCCAACCTGCTGCAGACTTTGTAAACAAACTGGCATCACAGGGCTTTTTTTTTTAGAGAGGTCAGATAGGGGCGGATTGCTTTCTGGGTTGCTGTTGTCGGCTTTGTAGTGCTCCATTTGCAAACTCAGCCCTTTCTTTGTGATCATCACGATATGTTCTGAAAAACCAGGTGCTATGTTGTCGAGTGCAGGGAGTTTAATGAACAGAGGCTTATTTTTACCCCCATGGAGGGAACGTGTGTGCGCGTGCGTGCTCTAAGAGGCTTACATAGCTGTCAGGCTCAGCACTGAGAAGAAGCAGGCAGGCAGGAATGTACTAACACCTATGTTTATGTTAAGGTTTCCCCTCAGAGCCAGCTACACACACACACACACACACACACACACACACACACACACACACACACACACACACACACACACACACACACACACACACACACACACACACACACTCTGATTGGTAGGGGATGAAAATGTTTCTGGTTGGAGACAGTTCCCCATCCTGTGATGATTCTCTCTTCCAGATGCATTCCAGTGCAGTGAAGGTGATTTATTGGACTCACAGATGATTGAATGTGCTCATAATGTCGTTGGAAGCACATGTTTTTCACTTTTCACAGTTCAGTTCAGTGTGAGCTGCTGCTGAGGCACATCGTTTTCTCTTTGTTTTGTGATGAGTTTTAGCAACAGTCAGGGGTGTCACATCTCACTTGTTTTTATTTCCGTTTTTGTTTGTGCCAAGCTTTTTGTTGCTTAAGACTCCACACACACACACACACACACACACACACACACACACACACACACACGTATGAGCAGTTAATTTGACACATGTATGGACATACGCTGTTTTCACACATGCACTCCTGAACATTTCAGGACAGTCTGCCTCTGAAATCTTTCTGAGATGCTTTTTCACACATTTCTCTCACAGTGTCATGTTTCCTGTCTGATGGGTGTTGAGAGGGGATTTCTGACAAGGCAAGAAATTACATAAAAAGACGCAGCAGAAATCTAAGACGGGGGATGAAGTCCGACAGTCCGACACTATATAAACAGTTTTGTTTTTCTGTATATCGATGCTTTGTGTACTTGGACGTATCCACAAAGTATGAAGCCGCTTCTTTACATGCACAAAGTTCCCTCAGGTTGCTAAACAGTTGCTTGACATAAATCTAATCATCCCCGCCCACTCACTAGAAGTAAATTTTTCTGAAAATTCCCCGCTGCTTTCACACACTGGCTCAGCCCGATGTCACGCAGAAATGACACCAGGGGGGCTTGCAAATTAACACCTGGGTAAAGCCGGTAGTTCACATTTGCAGCTCACACTGAATATCTGGGGACATTTTCAAGAGTTTAGTAAAGCTGTGAAAAAAAGTTCTTATTTGTTTATCTAGTTTAAAGTACGGAGGGATTCATCTTAAGCTAATCGTTAATATTTCAAAGCAAAAACATTCATCCAAATCTTCATCTTTATAACTGATTTAAAGCCCTGTGTGCAGTAAAGATGTACCCATAGATTTGAAAGATTAGAGGTCATAAAATATCTTAAAGTCTTCTTTACATGTGAGCCTGTGAGTCTTAAACTTTGAATGTCACATGGCCTGAGACATGTGATAAGATGTTTTTAATTTTAGTGGATCTGCTTGTTCTCGTGATAATTCACGGCATTAATGTCAGCGTCATCAAAAACTGTGAACACAAGAGAGAAGATGGGGAAATGCAAGTTGAAGGAAATTTGGCTTCAGTATGAAAAAAAAAAAATGGAGGATGGTTGCCAGGGGCGATTATGAACGTTTGAGGCGATTTGCAAGATGTGCAAACTGCAGGACATTGAAAGTCAAAGCTGCTGAGTCCATCATGAAGTCTGAAAACACTGATGCCATGGTTTCAACAAATTGTTTCCATTTTCTTTGTTGGGGTCTTTAACAAATCTAAACCTTTGTTTAAATAGTGTGCAGCAGCCACTCTGTATTAGTGAGCTGTGAGTGTTTCCCTCTGTAAAGTGCTCTTGTCGTTTAGGCTCATAAGACTAATGCCTCGCTCTGTCTTCCCATCAGGCCGCTTCCTGCAGTGTGGTTGGAGAGCAGCTTCAGTTCTCCGTCAGCGCAGCGTCGTCATCCATGTCTCCAACCAATCCTCGGAGATACACAGTGTGTGTATCCCCGCTGGAGCTGCAGGTAAATGCTCTGCAGCTTGTAAAGTGAATGACAATGAAACAATACTCATTTGTTCTCTGTGAGTATCCCTTTAACAAAGTTACACCTTCTGTAAGTCACTGTGGTTCAGTTTAATGAGCGGTTTTATTGAACAGGATGTGCTGCCCGGCATTAGATCACTGCTGGCTGGAGGCTTAGATTAAATGGTCGGGATATCTTTCTGTGCTTGGCAAACGTCCCGAAGACCTCATTAAAATCACTGTCAGGCCCTTTCCCTGTATGCCTGCCATGCTTTGGCTACATTCACTTTGAAGAGGGCCGCTCATGATTGATGGAACTCTGAAGTTATGACTAACAGCTACTTGTTCCCGACTGGAAATTACACAGATTCATTTCATTTACAATACTTGAATCTGACAGGGTGATTTTTTTCACTCCTCCTTGTTAAAGCTAGCGGTGTTTAAAGGAAGCAGAGTCATGGGTGATGTGTACTGTATGTTTTAAAGGGAAGCGTGCATTAAGCCGAGCTTAGCTTTCACTCTGTCCTTAGCTCAGTGTTAATTCTTCACCCGTGTGTTTGGATAAAAGCAGCTATACAGGCTAACCCAATTGTATTAAAGGCTATTTATAAACCAATAAGGTGCTTCTCATCCTTCCTGAGCTCATTGTACCATAAATACAAGCTGCAGCGAGAGGCCGTAAGGCTAAAGTCAGGATTAGGGCCGGGGGGAGGTTTTGTTTTGGTTGTGGATCAGCTGTTGTTGCAGGAACATAAAGGAAGCCTCTCGTCTCCTTTTCACTCTGATGATGGCAGCTTTAGTCTGGAACGGTCAGAGAGCCTCTTTAAAACGTCTCCATCCATCCATCCACTGGATCATTTGTTTGCTCTTTACAGAGATCCGTGCTAGAATAGCCCCGTCTAATGATGTCCTGATGTAATGCGAGGGGACAGGAGCTCTGGGCAGTTACTGTACGTGACAGTACACTGTGGTGGTGGTGGTGTGCTGCTGCTTAGTGTACTTTGCCTTTGAACACACTGCTGCACCGCATGGCCTGCTTACATGTCATCAGGGACGTTCATGTGACTTTGCAGTTTTCATCTTTGAAATGCAAACACAATATTTACATGAGTTTGTGTGGTTTCACAACAGGCAGGACTCAAGCTCAAGTCCATTCACCATTTGTGATAATTGTGGAGGACGTCTGGTGTTTTTTGATCCAGTGAGAATCTACGATGTCTTTAATTTGTAATGTACAACATCCAGGGCAATTTACCCCCCTTATGTCAGCACACACAGAGGTCCTCTTATAGTCGTGATCCCGTCTGAAACGGGGTGGTTTTTGTTGTTTTTTAAAGAAGGTTTCTGCTGACCCTCTGTTTAATGCTTTTCAAACCTTTACATCATCATTTTGCACAAGACCTTCCTTTAACATGCTCTCCCCCCAGCACCACTCCTCACCTAAACCAGTATTTCCAGTAGTTCAAAACAGGCCTGACAATGAGTCTCTCCCACTCTGTTACAATGAAGAAGAAGATATTGTTGTCTGGATGTTATCAGGAGTTTATCTGTGAGATCTGGCTCAGAGAGAGAGAGAGAAAGCCTCTTTCATCCTCATGTTGAATTACAAGTCAGTTTGTAGACGACGATGTTCCAGCTTCCCCTTTCTGTTTGACAGGAAGAAGGGGAGGAAGCGGGTACCTTAGTCAGCACTAGGTGTTGTGGCTGGGAGTCTTTTCCTATGGGCCCAGTTGTCCCGTACCGTACTTAAGTACTTAAGAACGATTGCGCCCCCCCCCCCCCAATCACACTGACTAGCCAGTTATGATCACGGTTACCTCTTGTATATAACGTTGTAACTTGTAATACAACACATTACATATTTATGAAGTGTGCTTATGTTACAAGACAGACAGACTAGGAAACAAATTTAAAAAAGGATGTGCGGTCGAGTCTGCATCCGCACATCGGAGAACAACACAGAGAACATGACCGCTACTCTACTGACTTTGAGTCATGTTAGTCAGATACAGACAGAACACTCCGGATGTCTTCCTAATAAAGGCTGTTTACGTTGTTTACCCACTTGCTTGTTCTTGTGCATGAACTGTACCGTGCTGAAGCACACCTCGTCCAAGCGTTCAGAGGAAGTGCACGGATTGGAGCGCTCACAGTAGTCAAACGAGCGGGACTTTGGGGTTGAAGCGGGCTTAGGCATGGTACTGATTGCCTTGTGTAAATGCACTTTGAGTGTCAAACAAGGAGAGGAGTCCATTAAATTATATTCTGAACGTCTAAGGTCCTTCTCTGAGAGCTCCGACCTCCATTTGTGGAGCATTTGAAGCGCAACAGTTTCCTTCTTCTTTACCATTACAACTATCATCTGTTCATAAAGCCTGATGAAACGGTGTATTAGTCTGCTGTATGAACTACACTGCACTCTGGAGTTTGTTTATTGTAGCAAACAGAGTGACAACTGTCTGCTTCATTAATCATCAGTGAGTTCCTAATGCACCTGGTAGATCTGCATATTACATTTACATTTTTAGATCAGTTGAAGGGAAAGAGACCGACCCAATACGACAGGTAAATACAAGCTCGATTTAAAGACAACTGGACATAGTTGCAGACTTTGAAGACATTTCACCTCCTCTCTAAGGCTTCTTCACTTCTAAACTAACTGGCTGTGGATCATTAGCATGCTGATGATCAAGGGGGGGGGGGGGTCACATGAGAGTCGTGAGCTGAGTCGTTGATTGCCTAGAGTAGTAAACATCCTAGATCATCTGTGGGACGTTAGGGTCACATGCTCCAAGGTAGCGCCGGGGCTTCAGTGGAGAGAATTCACAACAGCATTGTAGGTTGATGATAGACGGTGTCTCAGACCAGAGGCCGACCGGAGCGCCTTGTTCCTCTGATGAGGCCTTTGTTTGGCATCACAGAGGCGGCTGTTCAGTGTAACGCTGGATTCCAGGCATGCTGGGACAGGATGGCCCGCTCTGTTTTCTGCCTTTCTCTCGTTTCCTGTCAGCTCTCTCTCTCATATTTTCTCTCTCTCTCTGTCAGCTGAGCGAGGTGTTGACGTACACCTTTGTGACCTCTTCTACTTAACCCTTGTCCTGTTTGTCAGGCTGAGCTGAGAGCCGTTGCGTAAATCTGCTGTGGGATGTAAGGACGGTGTTAAAAGCCTTGGCACCAGTTTTTGTCTTTTGAAGATTTAAAACAGAAGCAAGGAAGTTTCAGGGTTTTATTATGCTGTTGAGTAAACAGGCAGTGGTTTAAATGAGAGTATAGAGCTACACTAAAAAATGAAAATCAACTAAATATATACATAATAACCGATAAGACCCACAGATTTCAGCAGGCACACAGTCTCTTATTGTACTTCATTCCTCACAACTGTTCTCCCATCAGATCACACAGAAGACTAATTGTATGCTCAATAAAATCAGCATGCTACTGGTTTCAGCCAATTAAAGCTTTCAATTTAATCTGGGATTGGTCCTAATTAACGTTTCTTGTGATCCTGATGAGATGAAAGTATTCTTAAACTGCCTGAGCTGGTGACTTTTTGGATGGTATACAGACGTGTATTTATGTATCTGTAGGAGCTATTTATTTGTGCCACTACAGTCTCCTTGTAAACTGTTCTGATTTTCTCTCCTCTGTGTTCATCAGCTTGATCTGCAGATGCAAGAAGCTGAGGATGAGGTGAAGGTGAGCTGGGGAGTGTCTCACCAAGAGGCAGGAGAGCTGCGAGTCACGCCCAATTTCCCACAGGTAAATGTAGGACCTCAGATAATGTCATTGACTAGAGGTGGGGAAAAAAAATCGAAGTACAGTATGTAAAAATGAAGATTTTTCTCTTCTAAGATTTAAAATCGGGTGCCAAAAATCGATTTACAAAAAACAAAACTTTTTGTTTTTTGGGGCTAATCAGTCACTTCTGCTAAATAGACAAATAGAGCAACAAGAAATTCAGCCAGTCTCCAGATGACTGGAGTAGATCCTGATGTACCAATTCAAAAATAGACTTTGAATCCAGAATCATTCTGAAACGAAAATCGATTCTGAATTGAATCGTGACTCCAAGAGTCGAAATCAAATCAAATCATGAGACACCCAAAGATTCCCAGCCATATCTTTCACCTGCTGTCTGTTTAAATGCACCTTCAGCTAAGATTTCAAGAAGTAACAGTTCAGTTAATGATCAGTACAACATTAACATTTAAGTTGAGGTGCACATTGTTTCTTTTAACCTACAGACAAAGAGGTCTTTTTTTGTTGAATCCAATAAATAAGGTTGATATATGTTGATGATTTTCCTCTCTGTCAGGACAATGCAAACACGGTCAGTGTAGCGGCAGTAAAGGAGCAGTTGAAGCAGCTGCTGTGTGCGACGCGTCCCTCTGTGCTGCTGAGCTGCAGGCCTGCTCAGGCCTCAGAGGTCCAGGTGAGTGCATGACTCATTTCTGATGTATGACATCTTCACTGCTGCAACACAAGAACGCCACGCAGACAAGTGTGTGCAAGTCCATCATGTCAAGTCACGAAATGAAAATTGAACAGATAGACCTTAAAGTAGCCTATTCTGTATCAGTTTCATTTTTACTTGTTCCCCTTATGTTAATGTTCAAACTTTCCAAGTCAATGAGTCAACATTTCAACACATTCTTTTGCACACACTTACTAAACCTGACCACATTCTCGTACCGTTTGGAGTGTCCCATCAGTTTTATTTAAAGTTTCAACCACAACTGCTATGCTAGGCTCTTATCATGGCAAAGTAACTTATTGTTAAGATCACATATTCTCCTCCTCTTCAACCAGTTTGAATAAGTCTCAGAGCTCTTCAAAACATGTGTGTGAAGTGTCTTGTTCTAAATCCACTCTGATCCTGTATTTTACCATGTCTATAAACCCCTCTATTTCAGCCCTGCTCAGAACAGGCTGTTTCTGTGTCTGTACCTTTAAATATGTAAATGAGCTGTGTCTGACCACGCCCCCTCTCTGGAAGGACTTGGGTGTCTCGGGCTTTCTCGCTCCATGTCCTATTGTTTAGCCTTGACATAATGACATTGATAGCCTCCTCCGGCTGTTTTGAACTCACTTGTAAACAAAGCAAAGCAGTAAGCTGCTGTCTAAATTGAGTGAATGTTAGACTAAATTCTGATGTTAAGTTCTTGATGTGTAAATAAACAGCTTTTTGCTAAAAGTTCCCTTTGAAAATGTAAAAGGTCTTTCGGACTTTACGTCTATGCCGTGTTCAAAACAGTTTTTGACTGCCCCCTAGTGGCATATAAATCAGATTTTGCAGGTTGAATCGGTTCTTTCATATCTCAGCCTTTAAAGAGCATTATGGGTAATTCTGTCTCAAGGGTTATTGTCCTCATGTTTGACTTTGTGATCGACTGTGTCGCTGTGAAATATGAATCAACTTGAGCGTGTAATCCTGCTCACCGCACAGTTTACTAAAGTCTAACTGATGTATAAAGGCTTTATTATGCTGATGTGCTTTTACAGACATGATTTCACTGAGGCGCCCTTTACCCAGACATCACGCCATGTCATGTGTTTTTTATCTGATAATAATGTCGTCACATTTTTAGTAAAGTGTCGTTTGGATCCTGGGAGTTAAAGACAGAGTCAGTAGCTCTTTCCTAAAAAGTAAAAATACAGAATGATACAAAAGTAATGCCACTCACTCATCACTTCTGAGGCTCCATACAAGTGTGGTGGTGACTGTGTCTGCAGAGACCCTGTCCTCTAACTGGATTTTCATGTTTTGTCTTTCTTGACTCGTGGCGTTTGGAGCGGGGGTGTTTCCCTCAGCCAATGACAGCACACAGGTGTGTTTAGACGTGGATACAAATCAGTGACTGGACAAAATTCAAACCAGCAAAGAAGAGAAAATATAGTCACAGTGAGGCGAAATGACAAAGCAGACAAAGTTCATTTGAACCTTCGGTTGGCTTTCACTCACGGGCTTGGAGTTGGTCTGCTTTGGGTTGGACAGACAGGTGTCAAACACCGGCGGTTAGCTTGTGCTGACTTGCTAAGTTATCACTTTTACATTAAAACAAATATAATATTCTCAGGTAGCCTTCAGTGTAGGTACCAGCAGTGAACGTAGAGCCTGCAGTGAGTGTGTGTTTCTGTTTTTGATGACCCCGGGAGGAGAGGCCTAGTTTGAATGTTGTGTTTACAAGCTGAAACCGATAATGCTACTGACTCCTCCTTTAAAGCCCTGCAGGAAACATGACAAGTTCTGTTGAGTGCATTGTCAATACATCCCTCCTAAAATGTTTACCAGACTTTAGGCTTGACCGTCCCTCCCACTGAGACACAACAGAGTCTCAGGTTTCAACTAATTCTATTCTTTATTCAATTATAGATTATTTCCTGACTGACCAAAAGTGATCTCTTGAAATGTTTGAATTTTCCTTCATCTCAGGAAATGTTTAATGATTGGCCGTCCATTTACTTATCATCTAATAGTTACATCAGCAGCTGAGATTACCCCACTGTCACCTCAATCCCTGTAATTACAAGGTTGAAAATAATCAGGCCGATCGGTCTTCAGGTTTATTAACAGTGAAGTCCGAATGTGGGAGCCTTTCCGTACTATTAATACCAGTAAGCCTTCAGGTCAAACCTGGCCTCTTATTACCAGGAAATCAATCCCAGCTTTTTATCTGGACCTTCAAAGTAAAACAGACGACTTGTAATGCAAATTCAGCTGAGTGATAACGAGAACCACATGCAAATCACAGGGAGGCTCACCGTCTGTCCCCGGGGATGGTTTCATAGCACCTTACTTTCATGTACCTAGGGTTAATAATATGTTTCATCACACAGAATATTATGGATAACACAGTTTAATTCCCCTCTACATTGTCCCCCATCAGCATGACCCTTTTGTAAACAATGCTATTCCAACATGCAAAGTATGTTTAGATTTCTTTCTGGGTTTATCACAAATTATAACACCAACATAAACTATAAAAACAACAACATGGAAACATATACTTACAAAAATGACAATTAGAATAGGAAAAACAAAACCTCACCATTACCATTAAAACACTGTCAGTAACTTCTGAATGTAAATAAATGATCTGACTGATTGATGGTTTGTACGGTCATGTCTTTGCATTGTGTCCCCTCTTTCAGAAAAAGTTGGAACAGGGTACTTTGTTTACATTTTTGCTGTTAATGTTGCACCCAACAGATCAACATTCATTTACTTTTACTTTCTTTTTTTTCAACAGGCAGCGCACAACAACGTGGTTTCACCCCCCAAACCCCCCCGCGCCCACGACTGGAAGCTGCTGGTGAAGAACATCAGGGTGACACTGAATCAGGAGGACGATGCTGCAGGTTGGACTCTGACATTTAGAGTCACTAAAGTTCTTATGAAACAGATTTAACCAACGTCTTACATGTTTTTGTTTGTTTAACTCTAAAACCTGACCTCACTCACAAGTCGTCAGTTCCCATCATCACAGATATTGCTTCTTTAAAATAATAGGAGAAATACAGTATATGTAACTCTGACACCTAGAGTTTAAAATGGGTACTACAGTCAGAATTCAAAATATTGTAGAGAGCTGTCTCTTCCCCCCCCTGCTCTCCTCCTCTCTAGAGTCGATGCTCATGCAGGTTGCCATGTGGTGAACACTGAAGCTTCAGTGTTTAGCCAGCTCTGTAGCTCTTCAGTAACTCATCTTCTTCCAGAAGATTATCGAGTACAGAAGGCGACTTTAAAGCAAAAGTAAAGAGTTTCTATTTTGATGTTTTCTGAACCAAAGAGAATTAATTAGCTGAGTGATTTCCATGTTTCTAAACTCCACCCATAACCCTATTCCAAAAAAATCACATCACCTGAGGTCCAGAACAGTTGTCTGAGGTTACTTTTATTCCAATAGGATTAATTTTTTGTTCAATTCAAAAGATCTTTTTCTCAGACTTTTGGGACTCATCTCAAATAACTGACATAAATTCTGTCTTATCTGATCAACTTTAAGTTTATTAGTTTTTCCTCATATCCCTTCTATATGTATTGCTTTAGAGACTCCCTCGGCCTCTCCTTTGTCTGCTTTGTCTTCTTTTGTCCAGAGACTGTGCTGATAGAAAGGCTGCTTGTTTGCCAGTTGGCTGTTCAAGGTGCTAATCTGTTGGTCAAAGCTGAACAACGTTGGCAGTGCAGTCGTAGAACACCCACATGAGTATCGCTACACCACTCGCACATTAGTGAGATTCCCCTATGTTGAGAGTGAAAACAAATCACCAGGGTGTTGTCAGACATGAAACTTGTGTTGATGATTTCCTGTTAAACATGCTGACAAGTGATGAAGTCTCTGATCTTCTTCAACTACTGTGTTTGGTTAATGTCAGCGTTGAGTCATTCTCTAGTTGTGACGCGTCTGTTCTCAGGACTCCAGACATCCTCTTTAAGTACCCTGCACAACACTTGATATGGTTCAGCAGAGACATGACACAGCGTTCAACACTTTAATATCTGTTTTCCTTCCTTCAAGTGGAGAACAGTTATACTTAGCTGAGTTTCACTTGTGAGACTTCCTGTGAGCGCCAGAAGCCAGAGCTGATGCAGCGATGATCCCTCTTTAAAAATATTACAATACTGATTTTAAAAATGGAGGAACTCATACGTCTATGTTTTGATCAAGTTAGTTATTTTATTGACTTTTTTTTAAACTGAAACTGTATTTATTTAGAACCTTTTCAAACAAAGTCACAAACTGCATCACAACAACAAATACAACAGAAGTGGATACATTGACAAGATAAAGGCATTAAAAGAACTTTCTGGCAAGACAAAACTGAAATAGAGCAATATGTAACTCTGACACCTAGTGTTTAAAATGGGTGCTGCAGTCCAAATTCGAAACATTGTAGAGAGCTGTTTGCCACCGCCCACTCCCCCATAGAGTCGAAGGTCACACAGGTCACCATGTGGTGGACACAGAAGCTTCAGTGTTTATCCAGCTCTCCATCAGTCTGTAAACCTTTCTGTGTTCTAACCTCTCTCCATTTTTCAAAAGCATCTCCAACATTGATCCTAGTTTGAGCACGTTTCTGCTCGTGGAGCTTATTAGAAACATGCAGAGGCTTTTTACGGTACAATCACTTCTATCTGAACTTAGAGATGCACCGATCCACTTTTTATCAGTTCCGACCCGATTCCAATACATGTACATGTACCATTACGGATAATGATTCTGATATTTTTACATCATAACTAATAATGTTATTGTTGTTGTTGGTATCATGTGTAAGGCTACACAAAGCTGTAGTAAACCAGGCATTGCATTGTGCTGGCTTCACAAACAAACAGTAAGCAGCAACAACTGTCATGTTTTCAAATTAAAAGTTTGTAAGAAATGTACTTTTGATCATATAGAAGGAGCTGTTTTATCTCATCTTAATGTCGTCATGGAGACAATTTCTGGGCACTTCTTACAGTTCAGTCTGAACGTCTTCAAAGTGAATCACTTTGGCCTTTTAAAGTAATATTTTAGACCGTAAAACCATTACTCAAGCGCAGAATTAGCCAGTGTAATTAATCATGAAAGAATGAAGATTCAAATATGTCGTCAGCCATTTTTGCACCAATATGACTACCTCAAGTTAATCAGAAGGCTACTTTTACATTATTGCATGTATTATACCTTTATAAATCAACATATAAGTCTGATAGCTGGCTCTGGCTCTAGTCTTTAAGCTTCCTGCTGATGTAGTAATCACTAAGACGAGGTGCTTTCACAGCAGTAGAGTCTGGCTCGGGGCTCCATAAGACCGGATTTATCTCTTGTGCTGAGGAAGAGCTCTCACCCGTTACTTTAGGAGTGTCCTCTAACCTCTGCATAATTCATCATTCCTACAGCGTAAGCTAAACCTCCTCTTTGGCCACTACACTGAAGCAGTTGAATTGACCGAGCATAATTAACCTTGCAGCAGTAGATTAGATTTTTGTGTCTCTGACAGTGTTTGTGCTGTGTTTGCAGGCAGCATGAATCCTCTTTGTGTACTGAAGTTAGATGATCCTCCACAGAAGTTTAACACCTCAGTTTTAAAGAACACAACCAATCCTGCCTGGGACCAGCCCTTTATCTTGTAAGTGTTTACTTCAGAGATGTGTATGGTTATTTATCTGTGTGTCATCCACAGCTATAATACATGCTCTCTCTTTGTCCTGAAAATTATTCAAATTTTTTTTGTCTCACCAGTGAATTAAATGGACTTTCAAAAGAGCTCAATATTCAGCTGATGAATGATGGACAACCTCAAGAGAGTAAGGAAACCGCTTGCTTATTTTGATCTCTAGCTGTGCGGCCACATGATGATGTGATCGTGAGTGTTTTCTCCTCTTTCAGATTCCTTACTTGGTCAGGTGTCGGTGCCTTTCGATCTCGTAAAGAAGCATCCCAAAGGACAGCAAACATTTGCACTCATGACCAAAGACACAGTGACTGGATCACTTACTACTGACGTAAGGATTGTTACCTTAGCATCAACAGATCAAGTCTAATTCTTCTCATGTATATACGACCAGTGTATAATATTAAGTGATTTGTGTCCTTCAGTTTACCTTCCTGGAGCCCAGTGAGGTGAGGTCCTGGCACCCTCCTACCCCCGCCTCCAATAAGAGGGTGGAGATGGATCGTACCGTCATGCCCTGCGGCACCGTGGTCACCACCATCACCGCGGTGAAGAGCAAGCCCGGTCGCCCGCTCCCTCCAGGCCTAACCATAGGTACAGCCACTCAAACTAGTGATGTAAAAGAAGGACACTGCTGCATCTTTGAATGTCTCATTTCACTTTAACAAACTCTCAGACAGCTCAGCTGACGAGTCCAAAGTAATATCCACCTTATGACATCACACATTTACCTCTGAGCTGTTTGACTTTAGTTTGTGATCCCTAACCACTTCCTGTTTCTGTGCTTAAGCTATTGTTTAACCTACTATCTACCAGAAGTTCCTTACTTTTTTTCAAAATAAAAGCAGGGTTAAATTAAAAACAGCAAGTAAAGTACTCTCAGTTTAAGACTGTACAAAAATTCAAACTAAAAGCCCAACTATTATTTTTAAATGTGAAATAATGAAATTTAGAATTTATTGCAATGAACTATGGAAATTCCCCAATTATTTTTTAAATAAAAAAATGTAAAGGTTTGACGGCCCTAGTTAAAATGGTGTACTGGACTCATTTCAGCTTTAAGTCTAGAGATGAAAACACATGAAACTTTGAATTAAAATGACATGAGTGAAACTTGTAAAAATACTTTTTAAACTGAACACAACAAAAGTAAATGACACATCAGATGTTTAATTAATCAAACGTTAAATTAATGGAAGAATGTATTATATGTTGATGGCTCTTCTTCGTGGAAAACATTTTGACACAGGTTAAAAAAAACAAACGTGGATGCAGGTTTGATTCTGTTCAGCTCCTTTGGTTTTAAGCTCCTTGTATTTTATAAGGACAGTTAAATAGAAATGATCCATCAGCCATGTTAAGAGTAGGGCTGCATGTTGTCAGTCATACACATGTTTGTCATATTCTAACAACTGATATTTTGAACTTCCATATTACCTGTTAAGAAGTTAATTCAGGAAACTTTGTTCTCCCTCAGATCCTGCCGTTAAATCTGCGTCCATCAAGCCCAAGCTGTCGGGTCGTCGAGTGTCAGAGCAGCCGTGTGTGCTGGGGCTCACGGTCAATAAGGCTCTGTCCTCTTCTGATACTGAGCTGCTGATGCTCAACGGCACCGACCCGGTGGCCGAGGCGGCCATCAGACAACTGCACCAGTCTGCCAAACAGAAGCTCAAATCACCGGTGAAAAAGAGTACCATCATCATCTCTGGCATTGCAAAGGTAAGGAGGTGGCTCACGAAGGAACTGGTCACTGAGACACAGTACGGTTTAATTTGTATCTCTGTTTAACCAGATGAAACAATCACTGTACAAGGAATTGATTTAAAAAATTGGACTTCCCAGACACCATTGTCTCAGGACGATGAGCTCGCTCTGATGGCGGGCTACGCTGCAGCGATGGACGCCTCGATGTCAGAGGGCAGCTCCACTCAGGATGTAACCACGGCGATAGCGACGGGGGCCAGCAGCCCTCCAGATGAGTCTGAGCCCCAGGAGGGCCCCAGTGGAATCGGCCGGCCTCCAGACGACTGGGAGAGCCAAACCGGGGAGACTCTTGACCATACCTCGCTGTCCATGTGTGTGTCTGAGGCCAGCTGCAAGAAGACCCGAGGTGAGTGCTCACGGGGCGGAGTTACTAACCACCTGAAGCCACAAGTACCTGTGGATAACAATGTTTTATTTCATAAAGCTACGCTTTAAATGCTCCCACAACACATTGTCTCAAAGGCAGAACTTGATACGTTTTCTTCTTCTGGATGTTTGAATTGTAACCTGTTGCTCCTTCGTCTGTTTTCTTTTCTCTTTGTTTGAACTTTCTCTTTGTGAACATCACTGCCATCTTAGAGGAAAGCAGTGATAAGCTCACATTAAGTCCAGAAGAGTAAGTCATTACCTTGTCCTCTATGTGTAGTCTCCTGTAGCTATCAGTAGACTAGATAACAAGTGGAAGTTGTTTAGATATTAGCACATCATGTAGTAGTTATATTTTAAAACATTTACAAGAACTCAGGGTTTTACAAAACATTTAAGTACCTGCAATATAATAAACTGACTAGTAGGACATTTTATGCACTTTGAACAGATTACATTTTATAGGGCTTTCACACTCGCAGAAAACTCCAGAAAAACTCCTGATACTTCCAGGAGGAGCTGCATGTGTGAACGCAAACAGACAGACTTTTCACTCAGACTTCACCCGGAGTTCCTCCTGCCTACCCTTTAGTATTTTTTTCTGCATTAAGTCCAAGTGAGCTGACATAAGAACGCAGCAGGATATCATAGTGAGAGGTGGGAGTGACGTTTGTATCCTGTGACTGCTGCACGGTGCACAGACTGTCTGCACGCCACTGCTACGATAATTAAACGGCTGCGTTGTGTTTTCTGTTCTCCAGTTTGTTCTCCTCTGCTCCTTTGCTCACATTGTTGTTCCATTGAACTACACGTAGCATTGACATAAAGTCAACTTTCTCATTATAGCATCATATACCAGAATCTGTTGCTTCAGCGCTACTTCCACTTTGTTTCTTTTACGTCACGTCTTCTTAAGGAGACCCCCCCTTCCCCCATCACATCAGTGTCACTTTACACATTATGCTCTTTAAATTCAGGGGCTGCAAGCCCAAAATATCTGATGTTTTCCTCCTTTAATGTGATCAAAACAGTATGATGCCATCAACTGATACAGCCGTTACAAAGGGAAGATTAATACTCAATCAGTCAATTTTCTTTTGTATAGTGCCAATTCATAACAAATCTTATCTCAAGTAACTTTACCAACTGAGCCACAGCCACCCCGTAAGGTCTTTTGTAGAGGTGGTCTTCTTACAACTGGAGGGTTGGTGGTTCGGTCCCCAGCTCCTGCAGCCACATGTCTGATGTGTCCTTGGGCAAGACACTTAACACCAAGTTGCTCCCGTGTATGAATGTGATTAGTAACTTCTGATGGTGACTTTACAGAGCAGCTTCTGCAGCGTGTGAATGTGAAGGTGTGACCTGCGGTGTGAAAGCACTTTACAATCTCAAGTTCATTTACCATGTACATACTTTTTGTAATATGTTACAAAAGAGCAGGTAAAGACCTTACTCTTTGTTATACAATCTACAAAGACCCAACGTTAATCCATCATTAGCACTTTAGCAAAGTTGCAGCAGCAAGGCTCGAGCAAAACCAATCTAAAGTGAGATCGCTATAATATTTTCCTCCAACACTTCCTGTCCTTTTTTCACGATCAATAACCAACAATTTGCATTCTACACAATTTCTGTGCCATAGCTGCTTCAGCTGTTTTTAACCCGCTGCTACTTCAGAAACTGATATGAGTGAATGTTGCCAGAAGTCTTATTTGAAGTCATCACTCTCAATATTTACTGTAAACTCTCTTACAGGCAGCTTCCTGCAGAAGAGTGCCAAGCTCTTCTTCCGGCGGCGTCACCAGCGCAAGGAGCCGGGGATGAGCCAGTCGCACAACGACCTGGTCTACCTGGAGTCTCCGGCTGCGGTGGAGCGAGCCAGCCGAACAGCCACGATCAGCCGCATGCTCAGCCGCAAGAGCAAGAACAAGAGCAAAGCTAACGGCTCTACCTCCACGGGGGAACCACACGAGTGAACCCTACCCTGCTCACCCATCAGTCCCTCCTACAGCAGCTACCACCTCCACCTCAAACATGCACTGGCAAACCTCCTGGCTCACCTGCTCCCCCTACTGGCCGGCCTGCATACTGCGGCTCATGCATTGTGAATGGGAAAGCTTTGCAGACGTAAAAAAATAAATCCTCTTTTACTGCCGTTTCCTTCCACTACAAAGGAAGTGTGTGCATGTGTAGATGAAGGTCTCCACTCTTGGATTAATGGCTTCCAGAGGATATTATATAGCATGTTTGTTTTATTTGATTTTATGCAATGTTTTGAACTTTTTATTTTTATTTTATTTTTTTAATCGCTTTGTGGCCTTGTTACCGACAGAAGAGACTGCCGGTGTGGGCTGTAACTCTTTACCTCACTGAGTGTGACGAGGAAACTCTCCCTGCTGTAAACCGTACGTTTCCTTACGGTGGACTGACAGGACCAAAGATGAAGAGAAGAGTGGTGTTTGTATGATTTGCACACTTGTAGTACCTTTAATTTAAAGTGCAATGACAGGAGCTACTCATGTGATCGAGATTTAAAAAAAAAAAAAAAACATTCACAAAGGGAGATGATCTTTTCACTCCAAGTGGGAGATAGTAACACGACTACTTTTTTTGACACTAATACTATGAAATATAGTATTTATATCCATTCATTTGAAATGCTTCTAATTGTATTCTAATTACGCCAGACATGAGAAACAGCTGTATGAAATGTGCATAAAATAGGGGAAACAGGAATAAAAACGTCAGCCTTATGTCTAACAAAGATTTCAGAAACGGTAGATTCTGATTGTCATGCAAACCCCCGCTACAAACTGAAGTTAACGACCACCCGAAAAGTAGGAGAGAAGTAGTGACACTGTGGCTAAAAGTTCAGCTATATGTGAGTGTTTTGTTTACTTCTCTGCAGTGTTTTTCAAAGATATGCAACCGTCTTCCTCGTCTTCCTTCCTGCACACTACTGTTATCAGCAGGGTTGTTAATGTGTCAAAAGGGAAATGAATGAAACTTTCTAATCCAGGGACTGTGACGTTACACTCAGCCATACTTGTCGCTTTACGCACTAATGAAATTTGTTCTGTATTCTTGTGTCAACCCTGCAACTCTCCAGTCTTTTTCTTAAAAGATGTAGCTTTGGACACATGAGCAAGAGAAAGTGTGAATGCATTTAGGAGTAAACAAATAACCCTGGCTGCTTTTTTTTTTATCCAGCTAATGATTGTATTTCCTTTTTTTTAAGCAGCTTGTTGCAGACATGTCTGTACATCATTTTAACTACTGTTTCTAAGAGAAATGATGCTTCACAGTGACGGACAGATCGCCTTACAGTCATTCTGAGGACGTCACCAGCTCTCTTCTTCCTTGACTTGATGTGACTTTTGGCCACTGTGTTCCTGCAACATCTGCATAAGACCATAATCTAGAAGCCTATGCACATAACATATCTGATAACAGAGTGTTTACATTGTGAGACTATCAGAAATAAAAATAAAAAAACACTCACTTGCTGTTCATGGCCGCGCTCTCATGCACCATCATTGTCTGTTTTAAGAGCATATTCACACCAGGAAGAAGAATTCTGTCACCATCCAAACCCTGAGAGAAGGAGGGAAACACGAGTTGTTTTAAATATTCTCAGCGTCAGATTGTTGCTCATGAAATGAAGCCTGCAGGCATCAGGCATACTGAATGCCTTCAGTAAGCAGTAGGGCTCTATGTGATTAATAAACTGCTTCCTGATGTGTTTTTATTAGCATCTGCTCTGTGTGCAGACACATTTGTTGCAGGAAGTCGGTCATTTTCCCTACAGGGATTGTAACTAATCTGCATATATTATTTCATTTCCAGTAATAAACTATTGATTGAGTAACAGAGATTGTGGTGCCACTCTAAATATCCACGCTATAGTAAACTCTTCCGGGTGATCCTTTAACTCCATGTGCTGTTTCACTGCTTTTATTTTACACTTGTATTTTACACTATTTTACAGATTGTATTCTGATGCACGGTTGGTTCACATTATAGCATTATTCTGTCTTTGTTTGACAGATGTTGAAGTTCATCTTTATTTTTCTTGACTTGTTGCTTTTTCTCCCCATGTTTGATCCGCAAACTGTTTCAACACTAAATGCATCAGGCCTCTAACCTGCCTTTATTTGTCACTACATATGGCAACATCAGGCCAGTAACAGGGAATGGGGCTCTTAAAGGTCACATATTGTCCAAAATCCACTTAAACATTTGTTCGTAACACTAACGTGTCCCTGGTCTGTCTACAAACCCCCCAATGATGAGAAAAGTCCATCCTCTCCGTCTTTCCCCTGCTCCACTTTTCAGAAAATGTGTGCTCAAACAGGCCGTTTGGAGATTTTCCCTTCATGACATCACAAAGGGCAGTAACCCCTCCCCCAGGAGGGTGACACTCCTACAGCTAGGTGTTTGTTCTGCCTTCTGAGTCTGCCTCCTCACCGTAAACAATAGAGCGAGAAAGGTACAGACACAGAAACAGCCTGTTCTGAGCAGGGCTGAAATAGAGGGGTTTATAGACATGATCAAATACAGGATCAGAGTGGATTTAGAACAAGACACTTCACAGACATGTTTTGTGGAGCTCTGAGACTTATTTAAACTGGTTGAGATTTTACGTTGTATCCGCTTCTAGCATTATTGTGCATTGTCCACGTAATTCAGTATCTGTGTTATGAAATATTTAACTCTGAATTTCAATTCTCTTCTGGTTTGTTTCAGCATGCTTTTATTTTATTTAGCATTAGAACTGTTTTCTTAAAAGTTTATCTGAATGGAATTAAGTGGATATATTTTCAATGCCCCGTTTTTAGGACCGGATTACTAAGAAAGAGACTTATATAAATGGGAATTCAGTTTAAACTTTAAAATGCTCAGTCACTGATTATTAACTAAGTAAATGATTACACTGTGAAAGGGGCCTTACTTATATAAATTCTGCAGATATTTTTTTCTGCTCTGTTACTTTTACATTTAGTAAAATCTGTAGACTTCATGAATAAGTAGGTGTTACGTGGATAAGCCAAATGAGTAGCCTACTACTAATTCTGTATTCTACTTAAATAAGTAACGTTTAAACGTTTAGACATTTTTGTAGTAATTACCTTGAAACAATAAGGAGACGTTAATGATGTTAATTTTGGTATATCTAACTTCAGTGCAGCGTTTAATTGTCTAATTATTGCCTGGTAAGGCCATATTTGAGCCATTCCAACGACGCCTACATTTCCCATAATGCACTTGGCTTGGTTCGTTTCCGGTCCTGCGCCGTTTCTGGAGCGGATTGGAACCCGGAGTCAGGATTCGATAAATGAAGGGTCTTTTGCAGAAAAGGTAACGTGTTTTCCTTCTACTGTACGTCGCTTATCGACTAAATAGCGACGCAGTTTTGTAGCGAAAGTGCAGACGGTTGGTCCGGGACACTCCGGGGTTTCCTGAGCCGCCTCCCAGGCCGACTGCGAGGCGTTCAAGAGCGTCGACTCCGGTTTGGTGGTTAGCGTCTCCGGTCCATCCGCCATGCCGACTGTTCTTTGTTACATTGTACAGAAGAGGAGCCGCTCAGATCGGAGTTAAAACCCGGCTGGAGTTTGGGAGCGACTCAAATCCTGGATCCCTTTTCCTGCCCGGACTGCATTTGATAATATGCACGTCCACATTGTATCTTTTACACCAGAAACCAGTTATTGTTGTTATAAAACACTGCTGTGTTGATCCCGGAGGTCTGATGCATTCAGGGAACCTGGACTGTCCCGGGTTAACTGTGAAGATACAGCCTCTGAAGTTCAGTCACACGCAAACACACTCTTACAAGTAGTTCCTTTGTAAAAATGCACATTTCTGTAATGTATTATCACTGCATAACACATGTTACTAACTTACAACATAACAGTGTTGCTAAGCAACCACAATGATATGCTGTGAGAATATTACACTTACCTTTCCCTCCATGTTTTAGGTTGTCATAATGGCTGAGCAGACATCAGATGAGCTGATCTGTGAGTATGGATTTAGCTCTGTCTGTAAGTTTCTGACACATCGTGTGGGGGGGGGGGGGGGGGGCTTTGTTTTGTTGACAGGTGTGCTGTGTGTGTGTGTTTCAGGGTGTGAGGACTGTGGGCAGTACCATGACTCTGAGTGTCCTGAACTGGGACCACTGGTGACCGTCCAGGACTCCTTCGTCCTCAGCCGGGCCAGGTGAATGAAAAGTCATGGTGCAGTCTGAACTTCACTCAAAGTAGTCTTTTTATTCATCTGTTTTCGAGCCCGGACAATATTAAATATATGCCTCTGACAAATATGTATCAGAGTACATGATTTCTGATAAGCGCTTGTTATTACATTTCTAATAGAACATATATCTCAGGAGTGATTTAAAAACAGTGTGATCACACAGTATGTCTAACAGAGCACACCACAGTGACACCATGGTTTACATTACCCTCAGCCACCCTCAGCACATGTTGCTGAACATCTCACCTAATTGTCACCACAAAAATGATCGACAGTGTGTAATAATTTGTGACACACCGTCGACCACTTCTTACTTTATAGTGAATTATTATAATGTTACATATTGTAGAGATGATCTGAAATGATTGTTTTCATTTTACAATAACATTGTGTCACACAAAGTTCAATAGGAAAGAACGCCATATTAAATAATTGATAATATTGATAATATTGGTTATTATTAGAGACAAATAAGGACGACAAGTTTGACAAAGGTACAGCCACCTGAACTTTAGATTTAAAAGTAAACTCTTTAAGATTGTATCAACAGCAGGGGAAATAGTGGGCAAACCACAGAAACCTGTCTCAACTATTCACTGATAGGATAAGGAAGTATGCGAGGAGTCTCCTAGAAGATAATTCCCAGTCCTCTGGGTTAGGGTTAGGGCAACTTTAAAAGTATCTAAGAAGTAATTTATTCCAAGTGAGATAAGCATTCTTAACCTTACAAAATGTCTGATGAGATCTAAACAATGGCATGATGTTTTTAAAGTAGCAGTATGTAACTCTGACACCTAGTGTTTAAAATGTGTACTGCAGTCCAAATTCAAAACATTGCAAAGAGCTGTCTCCCCCCGCCCCCTCCTCTCTAGAGTCGATGCTCACGCAGGTTGCCATGTGGTGAACACTGAAGCTTCAGTGTTTATCCAGCTCTGCATCAGTCTGTAAACCTTTCTGTGTTCTAACCTCTCTCCATTTTTCAAAATCATCTCCAATATTGATCCTAGTTTGAGCACGTTTCTGCTCGTGGAGCTTATTAGAAACACACAGAGGCTTTTTAGGTCGAGTACAATCACTTCTATCTGAACCACTTCTCTTGCCCTCTTCCATCACTGCAACACCTGTTGGTTTGACCTGATAACTGCTCTCATATCTGACAAACCGAGGGGCGTCCAAAACGGCCGTGTGGGGGTGTCTTAAAACCGCCTACCTTCTCTGGTCCAAACAAATCCAGAGCATTCAGGACCAGAATCTAAAGTTAGAAGGAGGACATACTGGCTGCTGCATTGTTGTCAGAGAAGCCAGCACTTCAACATAGCATGTTTCCTTAATGTCTGATCATACAGTAAGATACCTTTATCATTTAATTCAGCAGAGATCTTACATATCTCTGCTCTGTTTTTAGATCGTATTGCCCTCCTGAATGTTTTTATACTACTATATGTATCTGGAGAGCTAAAGGCAAATGTGCACCCGTGGTGGACAATAAAGTTTTGTTTTCGTCTACATAAAAAAACAGAGCTACATGTGCGGTACTAGAGAGCACTGTAGCGACTCGCAAGGCTCCCATCTTCATTTTGGGCCAATCATAAAAATAATAAAAGTGGACCATCTGTATCTGATAGGTTAAAAATATCATGAGTCATGAATTACCTGACAGACTTCCACAATGGTAACACTTGTGCATCACAGGATGAAGATCAATGATCAAAGTCTTTGTTGTATATAAATTTAAAATCCTTATTCCTCTGTTTCAGGTCGTCTTTACCAAACAGCCTGGAGATCAGACAGGCGGCTGATGGAGGGGAGGGGGTGTTTGTCATGCGCCGGCTGGTCAAGAGGACCCGGTTCGGCCCGTTTGAGGCGAAGAGGGTCCCCCACCTGGAGAGAGAGGGAGCGTTTCCTCTAAAGGTGCAGACTTAAGAATCCTGATAAGACACTGTTGAAGCTGTATTCTGTTTTTTTTTTTTAAAAGGCTCGTTGTGTTTTACTTCCTCTGTTGATCCTTCAACACTCAGATCTTCCAAAAGGATGGGCTGGTGGTTTGTTTTGACTCCAGCAGTGAAGAAGACTGTAACTGGATGATGCTGGTGCGACCTGCCAGAGACCACAAACACCAGAATCTGACGGCCTACCAGCAGGACGATGACGTGTACTTCAACACCTCACAGGTACGGCCAACTGTCGTAAATGTGACGCTGTCAGAGCTGCTGATGATGGCCTGGAACGAAATGGACTCATTTTGTCATTCAGCTCGTTCCTCATTTTATGGAAGCTATTTATTTTACATTAAAACATATCAGTAAATAAAGTAAGTAAAGTGTGTTTTCAGCCTGGCTCGTCTTGAGTCTTTCCTCAATAATATTACTTATATACAATAATTATTTACATTTAAACATAGGAAGCATTCCTCTTACATGCTACAAAGGATATTCAAAAATAAAGTAATTACCGTAAAATCTGGTGTATAAGAGGCACTTAAATTACTTATTTTTCATCCAAAAAGTTGGCTGCGTCCTGTACACTGGAGCGACCAATATACAAGTGTAAAAAGCTGACACACGTGCAGTCACCATCATCCACTGTCGCTCCCATTCATTGTGTATTACAAGCTGAACTGGGATACATAGCAACGCAGACCAGGCTGACAGCGCCACTTTTTAACTGATTTTCTCTGTCATGAGGTCATAATCCTGCATTTAAATCAAATAAAAGGTGGTATGTTGTTCAGTAAATGAACCTTGTGTTGTGCTGGTTTGATTGAAAAGACTCCACAATTAGAGCATAAAGGTTCTAATGACTACTAACTTGTCCCGATGTCTCATTTTGAAAGGGCCTCATTGTTTTCTAATAGAAGATTCTTCTTTATTTTTGTCTTCAGGATGTGCTGCCAGGATCAGAGCTGAGGGTTTGGTATGGAGCGTTCTACGCCAAGAAGATGGAGAGGCCCATGCTGAAGCCTCCACTTCCACCTCCACCAGTTCAAGCAGGTAGTTAACATTACAGCACGGGTTGACACAGCCAGTCACTACATCTTCTTCCTGTCATAATGCATCACTCTATCAAACTGTAAACACTAGCTAGAAAAGGGGTTGTATGCTAACTTTAGCATGTGTCTAACAGCTAAGAAGATATTAGACATGTTACTTTATTTTGAGATACGGCTGCGTTTCCATCACCCATTGTTCTGATTATGTTCCTGATCAATCTAGAGTAACTGAAATGATCCTTTATTGGTCAGATTTGGGGTTTTTAAATGGCTTGCATAAACAGAACTACAGTGCAACATCATATCAGCTTCAAGCTTCACACTCTGAGTTTGATGTCTCCTCTGAGGGTAAGAAAAAAGGCACCAGAGTCCATTTTATTAATTAGTTTTCTCTCTCTTATTTTAGAAGAGACGCCTTCGTCAGCTATATCAGAGACTTCAGATAAAACCAGAGCCCACATGCTATCAGCAGCTAAAGAAAACAATGCAGGTAGGATGATTAAAAACATCCAGCAAAACTTCTTAGTAATGTTTCTGATCTAATGGGGGGGGGGGGGGGTCAGTCCTTTCAAACATCTCAGCAGAGGTAATGCTGTGTCATGGTAACACACTCTGATTCATCTTCTTCCCTCTGATCGCAGGCAGCACGCTGAGTCATCTCGATGAGGTACAGACAGTAACGATGTCTCCAGTCGAAGAGAGTCTGGGCCCTGTTGAGGAGGAGGGAGACCCGCCTCCTGCAGCTCCATCAGGGCCCAGGAGAGGACCGGGCCGGGGGAGGAGAGCGAAGGGACGCAGGCTTGGAGCTGCAGCCGCCGCAAGCAAAAACAAAGGTGAGAGAGAGACAGGAAGAATAGCTTCTCTCTCGCTATGCTGAAGCTAATGTGGATCCAAATAAACAAACGAACAAAACAGGCAGACGAACAGGGGAAGAGTAGTTTTGTGATAGGAGCCTGTTTGTGAGGAGGCAAAGTCTTTTACCAAGATGACATAATGAGTTTATATTTCTTCCATCAATCACATCATCCTGTGATGGAACAGTAAAAGAACAGTGAGACATTTATCCCAGGAAACAGGAGACACTTGTTTTTCCACTGTTCTTATATTTCATAATAAAATGCAGGAAACTTGACCATTGAGACTTCATATGAAGGAAAAACTGGGATTTTTTTTCCATCAAATCAAATAAACCAAATATGTCATTTTGTTTATTTGAGTGCAAGCCTGATATTCCTGACATTGATGCTAATGTTAGTTTCTTTTTAGCGGGTGTTTACAGTCATCTGCCGTCTGCTGCAGCTCACAGTGGAGCACATTTCTCACACGTGGCCGAGTACTATGGTTTGAAAAGTGAGGATAAACACCACACTCACTCTACTGCTCATTTTGTGGCCAGTGACTTAAAGGTCACGTGGAACCGAACTTCAAGAGTGTCTAACAGCGTTTCACTAAGTGAAACACAAGACAGAAGGTGGGACATAACGTTAGGATGAACTTGATTGGATCATTAGCTTCGACAAAGCTTTTAATTGGTTGAAAATGAGTTCAGAGACCCATCATCAGTTGGATCCAAACTTCCATAAAATCTAGCACAAAGCACAGATTCCTCTCTGACCTTGGATTCCTGATGTGTTTAGATGTGAAGCCTCCAGTGCGGAGCTCGGAGCAGAAGGTGTCACGGTCGGCAGCAACATTAACAACAACAACAACAGCAGCCGCAGCAGAGAGCAGCAGCACGTCGAGTGCCGCAGACAACCCGGCCGTCCTGAAGAGACACAAAGTCAGAGAGCACAAGAGGGTGTACCGCTGCTCGCTCTGCAACAAGGTCTTCCAGAACAGCAGCAACCTCAACAGACACATCCGATCTCATGGTACGTGTGTGCAGATCACTTTGAGGGTTCATCATCTCCTTCTCTGTTAGGTGGGGGTTGTTGCTGCTGTATAAACTCAATGATGAAACAGACTGTGGATTATTCTACAGTTTAATCGGCCGAGGTCAGACAGTTACAACAGATCACAAGTTTAACAATCATGAACTGACTAAGTACTGACAAAGTTTCTATGTTCACAGACTTGCTTATATTCTGCTAGAAGGTACATCCTACACATTCTTGGCTACTTTGGTACATCTCTATAAGGCAAGAAGACCTCAGCTTGACTCGTAAATATCAGACATATATATTTCATTCTCAGCAAACCTTCGCTTACAACAGACAGTTGGCTCCAATCCAAATATAACTCTGAAGCTAGAGATGTTTTACATAGATATGGTTACAGCTTCAACCTAAGAGTTACTCTTAGATGGTAGAAAGATTTAAAGGGTTAATTCACAAAGTTACCAAAATGTATGAATTCATGAAAATTCGTACTAACATTCTCAGACTGCAAGGTGTGACGTAATGGCTGCAACATAATCACTAAGACATCCTCTTCAGGAGTTTCTTTAAGGCTCATGTGTTAAACTGTCTGATAACTTTGCAGACAGGATCCCTATAGAGATGGACAGAAAGGCTCTTAAATTATTTTCCAACACCAACCTCAATTCATAAAACTTTATTTTTCTACACAACACAAGTTGCACTTCAATGAATGCCTTCAGCAGTTACTTTGTGTTTTTCTCTTGTTTTATGCCTTGTTAGGGTTAAGGGTTATTCAAGCACACCCTCTGGAAAACACCAAAATCACTTCACTATAAAAACAAACAAACTGAATAAAGTAACACTAGACGAGCAGCTTGCATGGTCTGTATATAAAGATGGATGACACGCCTCCAACTCCTCGTTGTACGAGATTGTTCAGTATCATGGACACGATCCTGTTTGTCCTCTCAGGTGATAAGCTGTTCAAATGTGATGAATGTGACAAGTTGTTCAGCCGCAAGGAGAGTCTAAAGCAGCACATCTCTTACAAGCACAGCAAGACCATGGTGAGTAAGAATCCCCGACTGTTACCTCAGGAGGGTTCTGTTACTCTGCTTGTTAAATGTTTGTTAAACAATATGACATTTCTATTCGCTCCCACAGCCCGACATGGAGTACAAATATAAATGCAACACATGCGACAAATCCTTCCGCCTGGAAAATGCCTTAAAGTTTCACAACTGCCGCACAGGTAGGATGATGCTCTTTCTTTGTGTTTGTTGTGAAGTTTATCTGATTTTCAAAGTAAAATGTTACTTTTCTCATGAATGTCTTCTTCTTCTTCTCTCCAGATGACAAGACGTTCCAGTGTGACATCTGCTCGCGGTTCTTCTCCACAAACAGTAATCTGTCCAAGCACAAGAAGAAGCACGGTGAGAAGCTCTACTCCTGTGAAATCTGCAACAAGATGTTCTACCGCAAAGACGTCATGCAGGAGCACCACAGGAGGCACGGAGTGGGTGAGTCCCACACGGAGCAGAGCACACCGCTTTGTTTTTGTTCTTGTTTGGGCTGTTAATTTCATTTTCAGAAGAGAGATTTTTCATGTCGTGTGGGGAATTATACTTCCAGATTCAGGTGCATCTTTAAAAGGTTTTATTTTGTGAGATGTTAAAGCTCTCTGAACTACAAACATGTGTCATCTGTACAGGATCAAAGCACATGAAGAGAGAGGAGTTGGAGGCTAACGGAGAAGAAGGGACCAAGTACAGGAAAGAGCCGTCACCCTGTCCAATCTGTGGCAAGGTGAGCACATACTGGGGCTGTCTGCATTAACCCGTTCATTGCCATTAGTTAAGGTCCCTGTTACCCCTTCAGGCTCACCATAGATAGTGGTCCTCAGTGTCTCCCTGTAGTCTCAGTGATGGAAAAGAAGGACACTGCTGCTTCTCTGAATGTCTCATTTCACTTTAACAAACTCTCAGACAGCTCAGCTGACGAGTCCAAAGTCATATACACCTTATGACATCACACATTTACCTTTGTTAACGTTCCTTGGAGCTGTTTGACTTTAGTTTGATCAGTAACCAGTTCCTTTTTCCTGTGGCTGAGTTTATGGTGTAACCTTCGATCTGGAAGTTCATTATTTTATTTCAAAATAAAAGCAGGTTTGTGGGGCCCTGGTAGCCTAGTGGTTAGTGAGTGTGGCCCATGTACAGGGACAGAAGACCTCTGTAGTGGGCGGCCTGGGTTCAAGTCTGACCTGTGGCTCCTCCCCCGCATGTCATTCCCCACTTTCTCTCTCTCTCTCTCTCTCTCTCTCTCTCTCTGACTCTATCCACTGTCCTGTCTCTAAAATAAAGGCATAAAAAGCCTTCACCCGAAAAAGGGAGGTTTATATTATACTGCGACAGTATAATATTTCGAAATAAAAGCCTAACAAAAACTGTTTTTAATTTCAAAATATTGGAATTTCTAACATGCGATTAAAACAGTGATTAATCATGATTAACTTTTGAAATTGAGCGATTAATCCATATTAAAACGTTAATCATTTGACAGCCCAAATGCAGACACACAGCAGAAACCAAAAATAAAATGGTTTCCTTATGACAGCAGCTCCAACTGTGCATGAATCCTAGAGGTAGAAAAACAAACATGTTGAGTATGTGAGCAGAAGTATTTCATCATTTTAAAAATGTTTTGTGTGTGTGTACAGGTGTTCTCCTGCAGGAGTAACATGAACAAGCACTTGTTGACTCACGGTGATAAGAAGTACACCTGTGAGATCTGCGCTCGCAAGTTCTTCCGTGTGGACGTCCTGAGAGATCACATACATGTCCACTTTAAGGTAAGACGCACAATAGAGGAATTCACTTTTTATAATTTATAATGAAGAAAAACTCAACACGTAATATGTCTATATTCCTTAAAGGTCACATATTCTCCTCCTCTTCAAAAGTTTAAATAAGTCTCAGAGCTCCTCAAAACATGTCTGTGAAGTTTCTTGTTCTAAGTCCACTCTGATCCTGTATTTGATCATGTCCATAATCCCCTCTATTTCAGCCCTGCTCAGAACAGGCTGTTTCTGTGTCTGTACCTTTAAATATGTAAATGAGCCGTGTCTGACCACGCCCCCTCTCTGGAAGGGCTTGGGTTTCTTGGTCTTTCTCGCTCCATGTCCTATTGTTTATGGTGAGAAGGCAGACTCAGCGGGCAGAACAAACACCTAGCTGTGGGAGTGTCACCCACCTGGGGGAGGGGTTACTGCCCTTTGTGATGTCATGAAGGGAAAATCACCAAACGGCCTGTTTGAGCACACATTTTCTGAAAAGTGGAGCAGGGAAAAGACGGAGCGGATGGACTTGGATGTTGGATGCTATTAATAAGGCTTCATCACCATCTTTGAATTCCAGGACATCGCTCTGATGGATGAGCAGGAGAGAGAGAGCTTCATCAAGAAGATCGGCATCTCGGCAGATGACAGCGACGAAACCGACGATGATGAAGAGGAAGACGACCCAGAACACCACAAGTACAACTGCAAGAAATGTCAAGTAAGATTTGCCCTGATAGGCCTGACTTCAACACATAAACATTTACTTTATCTGAATATTCAAAGAGTTCTAAGAGTCCTGTTCAATAAACCAGACTATAGCCACATCATATTCATCATCATCCCACTTCTCCTGTCTGCAGCTGTCGTTTGCAAAAGGCAGAGAGTACCTGAAGCACATCATGGAGCAGCACAAGGAGAGGGGCTACGGCTGTGGGATCTGTAACCGACGCTTCGCTCTGAAGGCCACCTACAACGCTCACCTGGTCATCCACAGAGAGCAGCTGCCTGACCCTGCAGTGCAGAAGTAAGACCCTCCAGACTCTATTTTGATGGTTTTTACGATGTGGTTTTCAAGTTAGTTAGTGTCCTTTCAAAATAAGATAAAAGATTAGGATTGGGATAAGCCGACATCCCATATAGACTTATTGTTCAAAATATTAAAGAGACTTTTTTAAAATTGTTCTTAAGAGAGGAGTAACAAAAGAGGAGATTGGGAAAAAATGTATTCTAATCCATGAAACACGTGCAAAGGGTTAAATGGCATCTCTGTTCTCTGGTGCTGTTTGTTCAAATTTCAATGATACATTAAGCATCAGTCCTTTTTTGGAGAAATTTGCTCCTGTTCTGGCCTTACTGCAATAAGTGTCTAATTTACAACCACACAAAAATGAAGGTCAGCTGAGAGTTGGTGGTAACTGCACCGCACTATTTATAAGAGATGTCACACTCAGACTTTCCAGTGATCAGGAAAACGATTGTGCTTCTGCATAATGTAAAAATAAATTATCTGTAAGTAGAATCTGTAAATATGACTTTGACCTGACTATTATTAATAAAGTCAGCTGTTAAATCACTCTGGGGATGTCAGCTGCTCGACACTTCATCCAAACGTGGAGCTGTCCCGCAGGACGAGGATACACCTGTTGTTGTTTTTCTTCGAGTTGTCCTTTCTCGCTTAATCCAGGGAGGAAGCTTTGTTTTAAAAAGTGAATATTGCAGCTTCATTTTTGAAGTCTGGCCTGACAATTAACTTCCCCTGGCCTCAAAGCTCATCTTCTTTATTTGGAGAAAATTGTGCTGCGTCAGCATCAGCACTCAGCTCGGTGCAGAGTAAAGGTGTAAATAGCTTCTCCTCACATTTGGATGCAAAACAAGAGCAAACTGCGCCGAGCAGGACAACCTTTTTTTTTAGCATGTTTGTGCCTGAGTACCGAGAGAGTAGGAGCAAATGATGCAGAATTTTTGGATCCATTCTTAGTGAATGAGGCCCTCAGTGTGTCACTACAAAGCAGTTTAATGTCAGGACGCATTCAAGCTCAGGTGACTGCGGTAATATAGAAGAAGTGAAAGGTCTCCTTTTAACAGAAAATAAAGCAGTAAAGAATAATCCTCTGTTTTACAGATACATCCATCCATGTGAAGTCTGTGGACGAATCTTCAACAGTATCGGTAACCTTGAAAGGCACAAGATCATCCACACAGGTGAGCATCGGCCTGGAAGCTCTCAGTTATGACTCATCATCACATCATCATTTTAAACTGTTTGAATATTCACTTTAAAACACACAAAACATTTTTACAGTTCCTACTCACACAGTCTTCAGAGTTTTGTACAACTTACACTTGTTTTAGTTTATGCCTTTAACTCCCCGTGTTTTCATAGTACAGCAGATATCTCAATATGACAGCGACATGACGATGAGATATTTTGGGACTTAGTGAAAGAAGAGCGCGATATTTTGATGTTTTGACTTGTTAACATACATACATGTAACAGTTAAATAAGTCACATACAGACACACAATGACGATAAAGAAAACTGTTTTTAATTCCATGTGGTAATCGTGTGACTGCTTTGTCTGATCACACAGGGGTGAAGAGCCACAGCTGTGATAAGTGTAACAAATCATTCGCGAGGAAGGACATGCTGAAGGAGCACCTCAGGGTCCACGATGACATCAGAGACTTCCTGTGTGCAGAGTGTGGAAAAGGTCAGGACCTGGCTGCTGTATCAGACACCTCATAATGTCCTTTCACTGTGTAAATCTCCTGCACCATGAGCTGACATCACTTCATGTTTGGATTGTTGTCTTATGGAGTCCATGTTTTGGTGTGCAGGCATGAAGACAAAGCATGCTCTGAGGCACCACATGAAGCTTCACAAGGGCATCAAAGAGTACGAGTGTAAGGAGTGTAACCGCAAGTTTGCCCAGAAGGTCAACATGCTGAAACACTACAAGAGACACACGGGTGAGATGAAATGAGTTACAGATTGAAATGTAAGAGGTGAGAAGCTCGAGCATTCAGAGGATGTCCTCAGAAATCTCCTTTACAACCTAAGTGACTTATAGGGCTTTAACACTCCTGTAATATTTGCAGGAGGAGCTGTATGTGTGAACGCAAACAGCAGAGTTTTTCGCTCAGACTTTACCCAGAGTTTCTCCTGACAGAATCCTAGGATTTTTTCTGCAGAAATTCAGAGTGAGCTGAATAGAGAACACATTATCAGGAGAATTCAGCTCGAGCCAATAGGAGGGGGGAGTGAGGTTTGTATCCTGTATCTAGAGTCAGTGCATAGACTGCACGCCACCGCTATGATCTCTCTGTACACGTAATTAAATGGCTGCATTATGTTTCCTGTTCTCCAGTATGTTGTTCTCCACTCTTAGTTCAGATTGTGATTCTGTTGGACTACACATAGAATTGATATAAACACAAATATTGTCATTATAGCATTGTATAGCTGATTCTGCTGCTTCCTCCACTACTTTTGCATTGTTTTTTTACGTCATGTCTTACCTCGGGACTCTCTCTTTCTATTGGCTCGAGTTGAAATCTCCTGAGTATATGCTGCCGTGTTCAGACATCAGCTCACTCAGACTTTCTGCGGAAAGAATACTAGGGGTCTGGACGGAGAAACTCCAGGTAAAGTCTGTGCGCAAAATGCGGCTGTTTGCGTTCACACATAGACTAAAGCACCCCCAGGTTGGCCTAATCGCCGGAGTTTTTCAGGAGATTTCCGTATGTGTAAAAAAGGGTTTAAGTGAACATCCAGGTCAGGAGAATCTCCGAAGCAGTCCTCCTGAAATCATCCAGATATTTTCAGGAGTGCATGTGTGAAAACAGCTAATGAGTACAAAGTTTGAAGTGTGAGTGTGTCGTACTTCTGTTTGTCCTGCTTTATGTGTTTATTCTCTCGACCGTCTGCCTGCAGGTATAAAGGACTTCATGTGTGAGCTGTGTGGAAAGACGTTCAGTGAGAGGACGACGCTAGAAACACACAAACTCATCCACACAGGCAAGTGTCTCATGCTCGGAGGAGATCACAGCAGCAGGCTGAAACAAACATTCAGTCCTGTACACTGACTAAAACAAGACGAGCTAATTATGGGAGCCTGTAATTAAGCTCATAATTTAAAGCCAGAAGAGTTTCTGCTCAGACAAGAACCACCACCGCAAGATCCTGCAGCTAGAATTAAAAAGAAGCCACTTAGGACATGAAAGGACATGGAACCATAAAACACAAAGGGGGGGGGGGGCATCCAAACAAAGATGGACAAAAGAGGTTTAATAGAAATGTGTGTGTGTGATTGTGTAAGTAGATTTCCAAGTGTTTTAGATTTGACATGAACAACTGGATCTATTTAGACAGCTGATAAAGTATTTGCTCAGTTTGTTTGGCCGCCGGTGTTTCGAGATAAGCCTGCTAGAAACTCATGTCAGAAAGAGAAGAAACTAAAGTTCTTCTAATCTTTCACATGCAAATGAAGTCCTTCAAATCGTTAACTATCAACTGGTTGGAGGTTGAAGGAAATCCAGGGTAAAATAAAAAAATACTTAGCATCATCACTTTAAGCAGAGTTTTCTGAGACAACTTCACCAAGTACCAAGGTGCATAGAGAGGGAAAGGCTTGAAGGGGTCAAAAAGATCCAGCAGCACCTGAAGAATGAAAATCAACTTAATTAGACCGACATGTTTCAGCTCGCGGTCTTCATCAGGGTCTGAAGAAGGCCACTAGCCGAAACGCGTCAGTGTTGGGAGGTTGTTTCAAACATTACTGAGTTCTAAAGGTTAAACTGACCTGGTTTGCCTCTCTCTCTCTCTCTCTCTCTCTCTCTCTCTCCTTGCAGTGGGTAAGACTTGGACGTGTGCGACATGTGATAAGAAGTACCTGACGGAGTACATGCTGCAGAAACACGTCCACCTGACCCACGAGAAGGTGGAGGCTCAGTCCTGTCATCTCTGTGGGACCAAAGTGTCCACAAGGGCCTCCATGAACCGCCACCTGAGACGCAAACACCCCGAGGTGAGTGAAGACAGAAATCCTAAATCCCTACAGTCAACACGTTGAGATGCCATTGTTCACCTTTTGTGTTCAGGTGGTGTCTGTAAGGATGGATGAGTTTGACGATCTTCAGGAACCATCGACGATCAACGATTCATCCATCTGCATAGTGCAGGTGAGATAACTTCACACTACCTTCAAATATAAGTGAACCTTGTGAAGTCTAAACTCTGCATGCAGAGGGTGCTGAGGGTCTTCCAGGACGGCCTCTGCCTTGTGAGTGGCTCTTATTTTAAAAACATGGCAGAGAGGAAAGGGGTCTCACTCTGAAGGGTTTCCTCCGCAATAACAAACCCGCTCGCTAAACATAATCCTGCTTATTACAGAGATATTACTTATGAAATCAGTCTTTAGAAACACATTTTTTATTTATTTAAAAATGATTTATTTCTCCAGCTAAACAAATAGTCAGTTGAAATCTACAGATAGAGCTGTTTCCATAGCAACAGCTAACTCTGTAGCCTTCATAAAAATCGCTAAACTAGCTTTTGTTGCTCACATTAAACCGAACATTTTCACTGATGGGGAAAGTGAGACGAGGTGAACAGATCCAGGAGTCAGAGCAGCACTTGATTGAGTGTTTCTTCCTCGTCATGTCGGAGTCTGTCAACATTTTTCTGTTCCATTCAGCCGTCTTTAGACACCAGCGTATCCCGTTACATGTTCTGTTAAGTGTTCACTTCGTGTGCCCTCTTCAGTTCTGCAGCTTGTTATGCATGTTATGCTCTCAGCACTTCCCCCTAAAAATACCTAAAAGAAAAAGACCTATGAGAGCAAAAATGGGGTTTTCTCCAGCCCCAAACTGAAACAAGAAAGCCCAACAATCTAAACATTTATAGGACAAACAAATACCTGGATTTGGGAAGAAGATCACAAAATGGAGAAACAAAAGCTCCTCACCACATGCTGCCCAGAGAGTGTGTGTCAGCGTTTCTTCCTACCTGCTCCTTTTAAATCCCCCTCCTCCTCCCTGAGTGCAGCAAGCAGGAGGAGGGAGAACCAGAGAGACAACAGGGCCTCATGCAACAGTCCTGAAATTTGACTTTCATCACATAATGAAAGAATCAGAGGCTAAAATGATGCTAATGCCTGGCATCACAGTGTCTCATGTTCCTTATACAGTGTTCTTAACTTCCTTGTGAAGCGCTGCAGTAAGCTTGATGATCAATAAATCATGAACGGTCATATTGGAACATGAAGAGTTCCTGTTTATTCACAGTATGCGACGTCACTCGTGTACAATCACCCTGTATAAAGCTATCAATACGTGCGTTTCTCTGTTTCCCTTTGAACCTTCAATTAATACAACCGGTGTGATGGGTTTGAGTTTGTAGAAACAAAACATTTATTAAAGGGGACATATTATGAAGAATCCACTTGTACAGTGTTTTTGAACATATATTTGGGTAACCTGAGTGTCTACCGACCCACAAAATGTAAAATAAACCCATCCAGTCCTTTGTTTGTGGTCTGCATAAGTCTTACAAACAGAGAAAAATGCTCCGCTTCAAATGTGCTCTCCTTGCGATGTCACAGTTGGATTCTGGTAAAAAAAAAATCCCCCTCCCCTGGTATCTCCACCCACAAACTCCACTATAGCAAAACTTTAGCACAGGTCCCCCATTTTTATTCTTGCTAGCAAAGGAGTGATGTCTACGGGGAAAACTCAGTGGGGCTCATTGCATTTAAAGAGACACACACACCAAAACGGAGCGTTCTGAGAGAGCTGGTTTCTACAGGATCACAAACCTCCTCTGGTGCTTGATTCATGTTATATTTTGACCAAAGAACAGCACAGATGTTTCATTTAGACCACAGGGGACTGTTTGAAAAGGTGGAGAAGGGGGATAATATGTCATCTTTAAGATCTCAGTTTACAGAGGACTCTCATCCTGGTCTCTGTTCTCATTAAATATATTTGTCCTTCCTCCTCAGCCCTCTCTGACTCTGGAGAAAGACGGCCTGGCTCACGAGAGGCTCAGCCGACCTTCTCGACACCCGAAGAAGAAGCAGAGAGTCCAGGTGGAACCAGAGCTTTCCGAGTCAGATGAGTACGTCGATTTCACCGAGCCGAGGGCCGAGTCCATGACTGAATTCAACGCCGTCATCGTTGGAGACGAGACAGAGACCAGCTCTGCTGTGCAGAGTATCCAACAGGTACATACGAAGTGTTTCACAACACTATTGTCCTCTAGTCGTCATAACGTGTCTGATCTGCTTTTTCTCAAAGAGCAGAAGAAATCAGCCCAAAGTTTGCTTGCTGAGTTACCAGATGCCTCGAGACAGCAGCTGACCTCAACCTGCTGATGGCAAACCCAATTTAAAAAAAAAAAAAAAAAAAAAGGGAGCAGTGAATCGTTTCGTTGTTAAATTATGTTAACACAGTCCTGTTCTGTTTTCAGGGGGACTGGTTTACTTTTTTGTTGTGTATGAACAGATCTTGTTTTCATTTATTATAATATCTTAAGTTATCGAGGTGTAATAAAATGTCTCCCTTAAACAGAAATGATCCAATAAAATTTAACTGGGTTAAATTATAATGAAACGGATTAATTGACAGACGGTTTCTAAACATCACAGCATCAAGTTCACCAGAGGTTATAAAGGATGTTACACATTAAACTGAAGATTCAACAATAAATGAT
This sequence comes from Labrus bergylta, assembly GCF_963930695.1. Classification (NCBI taxonomy): domain Eukaryota; kingdom Metazoa; phylum Chordata; class Actinopteri; order Labriformes; family Labridae; genus Labrus; species Labrus bergylta. The sequence continues at coordinate 24,236,129 of NC_089208.1, read as the reverse complement.
AACACACTGAATACATTAGAAGGAAATACAGTCAACTCCAAGTGGAGACAAATTTAAAGGTCACATATTCTCCTCCTTTTTAAAAAGTTTAACTAAGTCTCAGAGCTCCTCAAAACATGTGTGTGAAGTGTCTTGTTCTAAATCCACTCTGATCCTGTATTTGATCATGTTCATAAACCCCTCTATTTCAGTCCTGTTCAGAACAGGCTGTTTCTGTGTCTGTACCTTTAAATGTAAATGAGCTGTGTCTGACCACGCCCCCTCTCTGGAAGGGCTCGGGTGTTTCGGTCTTTCTCGCTCCATGCCCTATTGTTTACAGTGAGAAGGCAGACTCAGAGGGCAGAACAAACACCTAGCTGTGGGAGTGTCACCCACCTGGGGGAGGGGTTACTGCCCTTTGTGATGTCATGAAGGGAAAATCTCCAAATGGCCTGTTTGAGCACACATTTTCTGAAAAGTGGAACAGGCAGAAGACGAAGAGGATGGCCTGCTCTTATAATTGGGGGGTTTGTAGACGGACAAGAGACACATATTAGTGTTTGTTGTAATTATCTGAAATGGCTTAGTAAAATGATGGATGATGTATTTCTTCTTCTGCTTTGATAACCAATAAATATTTGTTTATTTTTCAGGTGGTGGTCCTGGCGGATCCCAACGCTCCATCATCCTCCTCCCCCAACAGCTCCGTGGGTCTGACCAACATCACCGTCACACCCATCACAAGCCACACCCCTGCACAGTTCACCAGCCTGCAGCCCGTCGCCGTAGGTCACCTCACCGCCAGCGACCGGCCCCTCACCCTCGACAACTCCATCCTCACCGTCACCTTCGACGCCGTCAGCGGCTCCGCCATGATCCACAACCGGCCCGCCGAGCTCGTCCCGGAGACGGTGGGACCGGGCGGAGGGGCGACGCAGCAGTCCGTCGCCCACTTTATCAACGTCACCACGCTCGTCAATCCCCTGAGCCACCAGCTGGAGGCCCCCACGTTGGCCTGGAGGTCTGTAGCTGCAGCTGAGGGGGGCCAGGTGACCCCCGTCCTGGAGGGGGGTCAAGTGGAGGGTCAGGAGGGCCAGAATCAGGGACCAGAGCCAGGTCGGTCCGTCCAGAGCCAACCGCCCACCACGCAGCAGCAGAGTGGCTCGGCACAGCAGATGTTCAGCTACTGACACAGAGAGGGAGGTGCAGGTCACCTCACACACACACACACACACTGTAACATAGTAGACTTTATTGAACTGTACAAAGCGTCACACGGATGCCTCTCCGCCCCATGAAATGAATGAACACGTTTGTTATTCAGAAAAACAAAGTGGCTTTTATTCATCGACATGAAATTTAAAAAACGAGCCTGAACCCTCTCCTCTGGAAGATTTCCATTTTAAACCAAAGCTACACGATGAACATCAAACTGCCTTATTATCACTTTTCAAAACCTGCATGAACACAAATCTGCTGCTTCGAAAATCAGATCTGAAAATGTACCGACCTGTAAAAAAAAGAAGTGAAAGTGAAACCTCGTGTGTGAAGTCACGCTCAGCATATCCGTTTCAAGAGTCTCACGTATGAAATGTTATTTTCAAACGCTGTAAAACTGTAATTATTGTCTATGAACTGTCTGGAAGAATACTGGAAACCTTTTTCTACTGTTATTTTTTTATACAAATACCTTTTTGAAAACACCGGCTGTTTTTATTTGTGTCACTTTAACCTTTGTTTGTGTTGAATGTTGACGAATAGTCACGAGGGGAACATTTCAATCATTAAATGATGAGCATGATCTCATAACTAATGAACCTGTCACAGGGTAAAGAATGTCCTGCAAAGTCTAAATAAGGGCGTGTGTCACATACAGTCAGTTTTGATTTTAACTGTAGGTTTCAACTTTCTTCAAATCAATAAAAATAACAAGCGCGACAAACAACCCTTTTCAAGTTAAAGAAAAAGTGCACCACAAAACAAAAAGCAATAGGGTCGTCTCTGGATTGTCAGGGGTTTGATCCCCAGCTCCTGCAGCAACTTGTCTGATGTGTCCTTGGGCAAGACACTGAACCCTAAGCTGCTTCGTCAGCGACGTATGAATGGGATTAGTTGTGACCTGCGGAGTAAACGCGCGCTGAGTAGTCAGAAGACTAGAAAAGAAATATAGAAGCTCAAGTCCATTTACCATTTATTACTTTGTGTAGTTAGCTGCAAAACGAACGCAAATCGCTAAAGCAGTTCAAATTATTCTTTAATCAAAGCAGGTCATTTGAGTTTAAGATCTCGTTCATAAGGCTGACCTGTCCCAGAGGGCAGCAGCACACGTCCACTGAATAGGGTTCTCATATCCTCTAGAAGAGATTTAAGGAACCTTTCAGAGAGACCCTGGTCCTCTCCAGTGTAATGCAGCGCTGTGTCTTTATTTCTTTTATTAAAACGGTGGAAAAAAAGCAACAAAAAAAACCTTGAGTAGCTTACGAAAAAGACAAACAGACGCTAAGGTCCTCATAATCCTCATATCTGTTCCTTTCTTTACGATAGTGAGCCCAAACACAGCTGGTATAGAGACACAGTAACCCAGCTCTGACCTCCACAGGAAATAGAAATATTACACTTTAACCTGTGACACATTCAGGAACGTTTCTCAAATGAGATTCAGCACTCCTGGTCCTGGATGTTTCGGCCTCGTGCTGTTTGAGCACTCTTATGTTTAACACATGGTTCAATACTTTCAAAACAAAACACCAGCAGAGGGCGATAAAGACTGGCAACATCTTTTCACAGAGGGTCAAAAAACAGCATGAACAGATATATAAATACACCTGACTGAAACAATACAGCCAAGCAGTGATATGGCCACCAAACTCCTCCATTACAGAATAAACATCCCTGATTTAGGAGCTGGTGTCAGTGATACAGAAACAATAAATATATAAAACTAAACAGTAGTTGATAAACAGCATCATATTCTGCAGCTGCACTTTTCATTTGTCAGCAAACATACGTTCTTTAAAGTCGCCATGAAACAGAACTGTGAGAGTATCGATGTATCGTCACGTCGTGAACACCTGCTCAAGCACAACAACACGAGAAAAGAGTTAGGTGCCCGACTTGCCGACTTCACGTCATATTCGTCGTCCGACCTGTAACAGAGACCTTCCACACATTTGTTTTTCTCTTCGAGTTGAAAGCACAGAAGAACAACTTCCCGACTCTGAAACAGGGAGAATAGAAAGAGAATATGAATGCAGAAGTATTTCCAACTGAAACGTGATTGAACCAATAACACGATAGAAGGCGGGACATAACGGGGATGAATTTGATTGGATCGTTAGCTTTGATAAAGCTTTTTAATTGGTCTCGTAAACGTCCCAGAGTGCAGGATGAGTCATCAGACATTTCAAAGAGTTACAGGAAGATAAAATACAGTTATAAATACTCCGATAATGACTTAAAAAATGACTTAAAAAAACAGGAATGCTGGATTACAATCAGGAAAATGCATTTTGTCATTTAACAAGGGCTTCAAAAAGAAAAAACCAGAGAGGTTCACATTAAATGGAAACGGTTGCACAACAAATAATATATCAGAATATCTGAGCTGACATCACCTTTAACGATGAATCCTGACGTGCCTCCTCATGTGACGAACTGTCCAAAGCCGTGAAAGTGTCCTCCTGCTCCTCCTGCGTCATCAGTCAAGAGAACCACTACGTTATGATCCTACCCCTGATGATGTCGATGAAACGCTGTTTGCTCTTACAGCTTTTTTTAATTTCCTGAAATCAGTTTTTCTTTGCTGCTCTCTAAAACAGCTACAGGTGGAAGCCGTTACACGTTCAAGGTGGCAGCAAAGATCTGAGCGATTCTCTTGTTACAAGAAACACATCCTTCTCTTTGGGCTGTTTTTTGTGTTTTTCTTGGAGAGGTAGAAATGTTTCCTATGAGCGCTGGTGTCATTATTGTTTTGGTAATTTTTGTTATCGATTTGAACTCCAACACGTGCCGACTAATGAACTCAAACCAGTAAAACTCACTCGACTCAGATCTAAAGAAGGGGTTTTCCATCACACTGGGTAGAAAGTGGACTATCCTGATTTATTTTCCTGCAGATGAAAAGAGCCGATTTGATTAACACACCAATGACAGCCCCTGTTTCTTAATGATCAAGAGGCGTGATGCCACCCGAGAGAACACATTTACACTTTAAACGAGGGGTGGACGCGATCTTTAAAGGCCCTCTCGCTCTCACATGCAGAACACCTTTCACCTTCTAGCTGCAGCCTCGAGGGACAAACACTTAGCCAGCAGCCTGACATGAAGCCTGACCTCGTCTCAGACCCTCAAGATCTGCATTTTGTCTCAACGACATCCAAGATGAAGAATTTACACTCGGTCTTTATACCTCATCGTCCTGGTAACCTGATTAAAACGAGAGAGAGAGAGTCCTGTCGTCAAAAGAAGAGCTAAATTGTTTTTATCATCGAATGCGCCTGAAGTACACACACAGACACGCACAAGGCCATCAGGGACCCAGAGGCAACCGTTTTCATTGCAATACATTTCATTAAAATATAGTGACATACAGGCAAGACACAATTAGTTTCAGGGATAAAGGTTTTTATTTGAGTTTTCTTGTCGAGGGTTTGAATCCATGAAAACGTCTATGGGGATGTTTTTGTGAGGAGATTATTCCGATTTAGCTTTGATATGACATCACACTGACTTTACATAGAGAGTAAAAGTCAAATTTGTATTAAAACTATGAGTGGAAGCTGACGTGCTCACTGTGTGTCAGGGCCTTATGGTACTCTGTAATGGGGACATATTACTGGAAAAACCTACAGTGGACCAGCTTACCTTTGTGTGGTAGGGGAGTGGTGTCTGATGCGTACACACACAAGTAATTTAACTTCGGTGAACTGTGCTCTCTTATGTACAGGTACAACATTAAATATCAACAATAAACATAATAAGAAAAGACTAATATTTACATGATAAATATGAAACAGTGCGGTGGTGAATAGTGCAAAAGATGCTTAAGTAACATGATAATAAGTAAAATGCAGTTATGTGGCAGATGAGTCAATTAAGATGTCAATTACAGTATTTACATAAATAAGTGCATAGATTGATCATTTAAATTTAATAATATATATATATATATATATATATATTCAAAGTGACGGTTGATTTAGAAGCAGTTACAGATGTGTGGGAGAGGTTACGCTGCAAAGGTTAAAAAGAGTGGAAAACGCAGACTCGTTTCAGCCTCATTGGGTTAAAATGTGTCGTTTTAGGAGCAACATCAGGAGCAACGTACCTCCTCTGAAGTAGAATCTACTGCAGGCTGTGAAACGAAAATATATTTGTAGAGATGCACCGATTCTGGAAAATCCCGATGCGATGATCGACATAACAATTTAGCCGATTTTAATATTGATGTTTGTTTCATGACTTCTTGTGATGTCAGACTCCCACAATGACGACATTTTCTCTCATGTTAGAACATGAAAACAAGTCAGAGTTTGTTCAACAGGTGACTTCATCGTCTGCCCCCCAAAAATATTAGTTAGGTGAACTAGATGCCAGCATTAAATTAATTAGATCACAACAGATAAACATCGGCTCCTTCATCAGTTCAAGACGCATTATCTGCCGATGTGACGATGTCTGTCAGCAGGGACAATATCGTCCGATAACGATGTATCCCTATATATTTTAAATAACTGCAATTAAAAGTATAATATTGAACTGAATTAGTACAAAGCTCAAACTGAAGTCTCTCTTCACCCTCATCCAGAACAACTCTTTTAACCTGTGAGGGTCAGCGCTTCTTACAAACATTAAGACTTTGGTGTTTTTGAAATGTAGCGCTGTACTCACATTCAGTCGGTCACATATTCAAATTTAAAAATGATTACCTTCATCATCATCGTAGTGTACTTAAGCACCTACAGGAGACACGACTTAACTAAACCTGCTTGACCTAACACACACTCACACACAAAACACACACATAATGACGACCCCCAGCTACATAACAGAACATGGTGATCCTCTCTGTGCTGAAAAGATGAATCCACACATTCCCAAACAACCTGTTCAATATCACATACCCCCCCCCCCCCTCCCCCATTGTCACAAATGTCCCCCTCTTCTTACCTCAGGTGTTTTAGCTGCATAATGCTCTACAGTGGAACAAAGGTGTGTTTATGAAACGACACATTCCTCCGGATCATGACACACATTATCGTCTCCTCTTCACCGCAGATATGTGAGAAAGTTTAGCACTTAAGGGCAAACTGTAGCAGCATGGCTTCCTGAGTGGACTTTTCCACTTCTTCTGTGTTTTTCAAAAACCAGAAAGTGATGTCACAGCAGCAGGCACCTCCTCTCTTTTCACCTGAGCAGAGGGAGGGGCCTGGCTCTGAGCTTGTCAGGGGGAAAAACAAGGAAGAGCTCACATACGGGAAGGTCGGTGTGTGTGTGTGTTCACTTACCCAGATTGTGTCCTGGAGACAGATAGGAAAGGATTTCGCCCAGCCGCTGGGTCTCCCAACACGGATATGGACGTCCCGGATTCTCCTCACGGGAAAATGGGGCTTCTGAGGACCTTTGATTGCTCTGAGTTTGGCAGCTGGGAGAAAATAGGCTCAGGTGGATTTGGACAAGTATACAAAGTCCGGCACGTACAGTGGAAAACATGGCTGGCTATCAAGTGCCCTCCCTGCCTTCATATGGATGACAAGTAAGTTACACACACACACAGATAAACTCTGAATTCATATTGGTGAAAGGGAAGTGTGAAGGATTTTATCTAAACCTGCTCCTGTTAAAGCTCTAAAACAGTTAAGATCACTCTTCTTTTCCTCTCTTTTTTCATTTCCAGCTGTACACATTTGTCCTTCTCAAGCTCTTTTCTTTCAGATTTCTAAGTTTTAATGCCGTAAAAACGGACAGACAGCAGCTTAAATCATCCGGGGGGAAAAGTCATTGCCTCTGAGTCGTTGAAAGGTGAACACTATATGAAGTGTGTGTGAGTCACTCCCTCACTGCCAGTCTGGAGCCATAAAGTTAGTCTCAGCAGCCAACAAGAGAGACATTAAACCGCAGATATAAGGAGTCGCAGAGAGCATTGATATGCTGATTCATCCTCAGGGGTAAAGTGAGTCCACATTGCTCAGGGCCACATTTATTAAGTTATTCAAACACGACCCCAACATGAAAGGTTCACCTGTGACTTTCCCCCCAATCTGCTCTGTTGTTTTTATATGTCGGCCTCAGGGAGGGGCTGATTTAAATGGATGTACATGTGAATCAGGGGAGCAAGGTGGTCTTATACCCTCAAGGCAACACCAGAAATTACACAATCCCTTTAAAGTCCTCTCAAATGTTGCATAAATCTAATTTTTTGCTCTGCATGAATCTGCAAAAAAAAAAAGAAGAAATAGGCGTTTTATGAGTTTTTTCTGTGTGTTTGTCATCCGTCTTGATCGGTATGTAACTAGTCTGAACTTCTATGTGTCTTCTTTGAGTGTTGATCCTTGTGGCAGGGCAGAAATGGAAGTTTCCACTCTTTCTGCCTGTGTTATATAATGATTCCTCTGTGAAAAGTGTTAAAAAATTGAGGTTAAGCCAAGAGACAGAGCTACCTAACTTTGTAATTTGCTAATTGATCATTCTTTGGATTGCTTGGTATCAGAAAACAATCTCTCATCCAGTCACAACAACATATAAAACATTATCACCAACAAACAGGAAGTGGTGTTTTCAAAATAGAAGAGGCCGGACATCCTCTCTAGAACCTGTGTGTGCAGCTTGAAGCATCCGCTGACCCTGAATTGAAATCTAATCATCCATAAACACCTCGAAATACACAAACGTGTTCTCCAAAGAGTTTTAAAAACATCAAACTAACAAACATGAAGAGGTGATTTCATCATTTCCAATAAAAGGAAAAAGCCGCCTGACATCCTCTTAAACCTGCCAGGCAACTTAAAGCATCCGCTGACCCTGAACCGAAGATGTTATCGTCCTCAAACATCTGCAGAGTACATAAACAGCCATTAGACCGCAGCCTTCATTGACCCGCGCATAACATCCAGCAGCAGGGACTCAAAGCTGCCTTTGTGTGTCTGGGCTGCAGGCTGCAGGCTGCAGGCAGAGGGCTGTCGCTGTGTGGCACAGACAATGAGAGAAGCTGTCAGACCGGTCTGACCGGGCATCGCTCTCAGAGCAGGGACATTGTTGTTTGGTTCTGAGGAGCTGCTCAGGAGCACTTTGGATTAGATGGAGGGTTTAGCAAACAAGTGCTCGCCCTGTCTCCTAATCAGGTTTGATTATTGCTGCCCAGAAGATTGAGCCTCCTTCATTTGTGCAAACATCTAAAGAACAACTACAGAAGCTACAACTTAAAGACTTGACACTATAACAAACCTGATACACTTTGCATATAGTAGAGTATTTTCTGTTCTATATGATTTCACCTTATTAATGGTGGGAAAATCATTTGAGTTTTTCTTTTGAAGCTCATTTTTGATCTCTTTCATCCGTCCTCATTAAGAGTTTTTATGTTTAAAGCTGCAGATATGTGCTCTGAGGTCATGACTGACCTGCAGGCTTGTGTTTGAGGTATGTCAGCAGACCCGGAGGACTGATAAAGAGTTGTGCAAAGGTTGAGCAACAGAGAACAAGAGCTCTGTTTAACCCTCTCCCCATGCATGCCAGGTCGGCCTGGAATGTCCTTAAGGCCTTAAAAAAAACAAAAAAGCTGTGGACAGTTAAGAAAAGTGCAATACACATACTTTGGATGAGTGCTGGTAAATTAATGATAGATCTCTGCCTAGGAGGCCTCATTTGTAGCTAATTTGCATAGCTGGGAGCTCAGTTAGGATGACATGAAGTGTGCTGCTGGAATTTGGGTCAGGACAAATATTTCAGCTTCAAGGGAAAAGCATGACTTCAGAATAATTTGGTGAATGTTTGATAAAAATCTGTGAGCCTGTGAATGTAGAAGGACTTCTTAAAAACATAGACCGTCTATATGAAGCCTTCAGTTTGGAATTGAGGTCATCTCCATCTTGTTTTTGGAACTATAAGTGATGTTTGGATGCATGTATGCATTGTTACAGCTCTACGCTGGTTGACGGGCCAGCGTAGTGGCAGCTTTTTAGAAAATATCCGTCTGTGTTGTCCATTTTTCTCTAAAGAGGCCACAATGTAAACAATATACTCTATATACTTTAAACTAGTGCTTTAGATTATTGATTCATGAGGAAAAGAACTACTGACGTAATAATTCATAAATCTGACGACTTCTTTTTTTCAACCAATGAAGTCGCCCCCTGCTGTCCTTTGGAAGAATAGAGGTTTAAGTCACTTCAGTGTGTGCTGCACTTGGAATTAGAGCCGTTTTCACACATGCTCTCCTGAAAACTTATAGAAAATGTCAAACAGCTTATCCCTGAAATCTAGTGAATGAAGCAACAAAGTCTAGTGCTATGATGACAGTATTCAAAATGCTACGTGAAACTGAAATTACTCAGTGTAACCAAAAGAGCGGTGAACAACATAGCGAGTAGGAAGAGTACGAAGCTGCTTCATTACGCGCATGACGATTGCACCGGTTGTGAGCAGGATGCAGGAAGCTTCATAACCATAACCTTGCTCACTCACTCGCAGTACATGTTCCTGAATTTTTGGATGCATTGACTTGACATGGCTAACTAGGAAGTTTTACTAGAGGGCTGGCATGAACCTGGGCAGGTTGAAAAACTCTGCTGTTTGTGCATGTGTGAAAAGTGCTTTGTCTATGGTTAAAAACAAGCAAATACCTTTTTAAGAGGGGTTTGTTTGCACTTCTTTAAATTCCTTTACAACTGCAGCAAAAGAGTCTGCTTCTAAATTCCAATCAAATGTAACATAAAAATCCTCTAATCATTAACTCTGTAAACCACAGGGAGCGCTCCGAGCTGCTGGAGGAGGCTAAGAAGATGGAAGCAGCCAAGTTCAGATACATCCTGCCCGTGTACGGGATCTGTGAAGACCCTCAGGGCCTGGTCATGGAGTACATGGAGACCGGCTCCCTGGAGACCCTGCTGGCCACCGAAATGCTGCCCTGGGAGCTTCGCTTCCGCATCATCCACGAGACCGCCGTGGGGATGAACTTCCTGCACTGCATGAACCCTCCGCTGCTCCACCTGGACCTGAAGCCCGCCAACATCCTGCTGGATGCTCACTACCATGTCAAGGTAAGGAGTTCTCTGCGCATAGCTCTAACAAGTAAAGTCCAAACCAGTGGGTCTTCTTTTTTCAGTAACATATCCCCTCTGAAACATCCACAGCCAGTTAGATTAAATGAGGAAATCAGTGCCTCTAGAAACCACTTTAATACAGCCCTGCACCAAACAACAACCTGCAAACTGAACAGACACTTCATGAGATGCACTTTTTCATGCAGCTGTTTTTTTTTTACTAAGTTTCCTCCTCATATTCAGGCTATTGGTCGGCTCTGTTTAAGCTTTCTCTTTGTTGTCAGACTGTGATGCTGCAATGTTTCTGCCACAAACCAATATCCCTGTTGTTTTGTTTGTAACTCACAGGTAAAACTATCATTGCCCAACCAAACAGAGAAAAACAAACGCACATAAAGTTGAATGTGACTGCTTTCGTAGCACGATTTTAAAGTCTTTGTCAGCTATGGATTGTAATGAAAGAAGAAACAATTAAATTGCAGTTAATCGAGATTATTAAAGTAAAATTACAGTCAGTTTTTTTCAGTTGGTTAAAGTTTATATTTTGCTGCTTTAATACAGGAAATGCTTCATCTTAGTGTCCATTGTTTATCAGAGACGTGTGGTTAAAGGTCGTGGTGACCCAAGAATATATTTAGATTTCAGTTAAAGCCGATGTCCTGTTCTTAAGTTAGAGGAAAGGCTGCTGTCATCATATTGACTCAGATATACACTATAAAGTGTAAAATAAGGAAAATACATCTTTATTAATAATCTAACTGAAGGCAAAGTAAATTTATTTTAAAGCACCTTCTATACATAGATCAACTCAAAATGTTCTACAGAGTTAAAAACAGAACTTTGAAATCATTTAGAGCCTGGACAGAGATATGAGCAGAGAGCTGTCATTGGACTGTTCCCCCGGCAATTTAGAGTCACCAGTTAACCAAACGAGCATGTCTTTGGACTTCAGGAGGAAGAGAGAACATGCAAACTCCACACAGAAAGGCTCCTGTCAGACAGGGATTCGAACCAGGATCCTCCTCAGCGCTAACCACTGAACCACCATGTAGCCCTGAGATGTCGATATACAAAAGATTTGACATCATGCTTTAAGTAGTGATAAAAACATGAAGCGAAGCAGTAAAAAGAAGACGTCTCATCACTTATAAAGGAATAAATAGCAAATAATTAAGAAGGAACTTATGAATAAAATACTTTATTTCAAACCAAAAACTAAAATAAGATTAAAAATCAATTTAAAACAAAAGTAACAGTGTCCTAAAGGAGTAGGTAGAAGTAAAACGCATATGTCCCCTCCACCCCTTTCTCACTTTTCTTCTAGTAGTTCATAAATTATTCCAGAAATTTCTCTCATTTATTTACAACTAATATACAAACGTATCCCAAGTTTGTTTGCCACCTACAATAAATTAATTAAGAATGAACTTGAACGAGAGAAGAAGGGAGCGAACGTTCGAGAAGGCAGCAATAAAAATGTTTTTTGGCGTTTTATAGCTTCTATAGTGTTTGAATGATTTATGCTGTTAAAAGTTCGTTAAACAGTTCTGAGTGTTTCAGCCATGAGGAGGATTGTCTGGTCTCTGACTGTAAAAGCTGACAGCCTATCAGGCGCTCTGGGCAGACAGGTGTCTCTCTGCGGCCCTCGCTCTCAGCGCCTCGTCTGTTCTGAGAGCGAGGGCTGGGAACGCTCAATACCAGGATGTAAACACCTCACCTGGGCCTGTCTGGACAGGATGAATTCAGCTCCTGTTAAATCTCCCTCCTGTCACCGTGTGTGTGGGTGTGTGCGCTCTTTAACACTAACGTGGAGGCCTCTCCTCTGCTGCAGGCTCAGACACGGCTGTGCTGCCCTCATCACAGCACTAATAAGAGCTTAGTGTCACACTCACAGGGCAGAGTTGAGTCATCAGTGTCACGCTGCTTCATGAGAAAAGAAGTGTGCTTTGATGTGTTTGATGGTCTTATCTGTTCCCTCTCTGTCCCAGATTTCCGATTTTGGCCTGGCCCGCTGGAACGGTCTGTCACGGGCTGATGACATCAGCAGAGACGGCTTCTGCGGCACCATCGCCTACCTGCCGCCTGAGAGCATCATCCAGAAGGACCGAGTGTCAGACACCAAGCATGACGTCTACAGGTGAGGGCTTTGTTGTTCTTTTTAAAAAAGTTTGAATGCAACAGTTTTGAGGATGAATGTCGGTTTTTGTTGTGGGAAAGATGTTTGCTTCTTCCCTTCTGATGCATCAGAAAGTCTGACTCATACCAATCAACGTCATTGATCACATGTTGGATTTAAACGTGTTGCACCATGTATTCCACCTTAAATAGAAGCTCAATCTATCTTGATCAACTTTCTCAAAATGAGTAAATAAAGGTTGTGTGGCTCAGTGGTGGAGTCGGTCTTCTCTCAACTGGAAGGTCGAGGGTTCAATCCCCAGCTCCTGCAGCCACATGTCCAATGTGTTCTCGGACAAGACGCTCAACCCCAAGTTGCTCCCACTGCTTCGTCAGCGGTGTATGAATGTGTATGAATGGGATTAGTTAGTTTAGTTCTGATGGTCACTTTAAACAACAGCCTCTACCATCAGTGTGTGAATGTGTAGGTGTGACCTGCGGAGTAAAATCACTTTGAGTAGTCAGAAGACTAGAAAAGCGTTTTACAAGCTCAAAAAGGAGTAACTTTACCATTTACGATGTGTAAATATATTTACAACCACACCTCCATTTAATTGAATGCACTATAAGATTCATTCATGTGTTTTGTTTATAAATTAAACTATTTAAACAGTTAAGGAATTTCTGCTTGAAACTTAAAATGGTGTAATTTTCTTTTGTATATTTTTTGATATTCCTTCCTTCCACCTTTATAATTACATTTTTTTCTCTATTCCAGTTTCGCCATTGTAATATGGGGGATCCTGACGCAGAAGAAACCGTACCAAGGTGAGTTAAAACAAATTGAATGAATTCATTTACTGATGAGAAAGAGAAGAAAATACTGAGACTAAATTTAATGATACTTCATCATCTAGATAATTAGAAATAATAAGTCAAAATGAATGTTTCTAATCTTTACAGTTATAGCATATCATGTAGTGGCATTGTGTTTTTCTGAAAGACCGATTTAAAGCAACATGTTTTAACAATGAGAGCAAAATGGGACTCAAGAAAACATTTAAAGAAAAACCAAAATCAATACGAGCAAATTCATTCTTTAACTTGACCACAGGTGTGGTGCAGAATTTAGAAAACTCATCAAGCTGCAAATACAACAAAACACACCAACCAGGAAGAGATTCAAGATCTGAGATTTTATTGTACATGCTCGCAGTGAGGCAATGACTTACGCTTAACCATGATTCTCATCTGGTGGGTCGGGACTCAAAAGTGGGTTGCACTTCCAGATGTCTGCCAGGTGTTAAAAAAGTTGTGGCAAAAAGTCTTCACTGTGCTTTTATTTTGAAAAACATGTTTAGTAGGGTTGTTTATACATACACAGTAGGTGACGGTAATGCACCTTGATGCTGGTCATCTGCCGATAAACGACAAGAGAAGCATGACAAAATGCAAATATGATTCTGTAGAAATATGGGTTTCCTTCCATCGAGGACAAAAGGAACAACAAAGACCTCAGAGTGTTGTGAGCAGTTTCCGGTTTCTGACTCAGAAACCAGGGAGAGAGCAGTGGAGAATGACGTACTAACCGCTAGGCCACCGATGCTTTCTTAACATTTTTATTTTGTTCCATTTCTATGGAAAGGTTAGGTCCTGAGGCCGGACCATTTATTAGGAATTGTCTTAAATAATAACTCACAGCCAGCGTTAGACAGAGTTATGAGGTAATGTTACACATTCCTCTTGTGTTTCATAAATGTGATTTACATTGAACTTTGGCTTCTATTCCTCTTATAATTCATCTATTTTTAGCATTTTCCTGGCAGAGATGGCCTTTCATAATTTCCAGTAAAGGAGTAACTTTAGGTGAACACTCCGAGGTGTTTGTGTGTCTTTGTGTGTGTGCGTGTACAGGTGCTTTACTGTATTTGTTTACTCTGTGAATTCCTGAGCGTGCAGCTGAACAGGGCCAGACTGGCAAACACGGTTGTCTTTTTTTTCCCAGGCATATCAGATAGCAGTTCTTTTTTTTTTTTTTTAAGGGCCATGAGCCTGGATGAGGGTTATCCATGTTGGCACAGGCCCCGCCTATGTTGATCCAGACATAATTAAAAAGCGAGGAATGACCTGGCAACCACCCCTTTCCATCTTCCTCCTCCACCTTGCAGAGGGTATTAAGGCCACAATAGGAGATGAAGTACCTGTGATTAAGGCCTCTACCTGTTTGTTCTGAATCACTGACTGGGCCGATCCCACACGCTGATACAAAGAGGTCACAGCAGGAATTGTTAAGAGCTTTTACCTGCTGCTCCCATGGGAAACGACAGCACCCACTCCCTTATCAGAGCACACAGGAAGGTGGTGATAAATTGTGCATAACTGACTCGCTATACGGGCACTGGCGCCTACCAACACCATCGATTAAGTTGTCATGTTTAAGTATGTAACATTATGGATTATTTTAAAGTCATTTGTACTCCAAACTACAAGAAGATAAACCTTCAAATCAGATGTATGGACCCCACAAACATGAAACAACTTAACGTACTTATTGCATTTTATTTTTTAGGTATTTTTTGTAAAATATTTGGATTATTACATTGTAAAATGGATTGATGGCGGTATGGACCGAATTTATTCCAAACACTAAAATGATTGTGTTACAGCTGCAAATTTATCCAAACTCTGCACCGGAACAATAAATAATCATACCATGAGGAGAGAGACATGTAGTATACATTTATGGAAAAACAACAACTAAACATTGAGGAAGATTTAAACACATTAATGAGTATTTATGAAAAAAAACGTCATCTTCAATAAATATCATAAGATAAATGTCTATTTAATAACAGAAGAGCAAAAGGGAAGTCGACATGCAGTAATGCTGTGTGGCTCAGTTGGTAGAGTCAGTCGTCTCTAAACCAGAAGGTCGGAGGTTCGACCTCGAGCTCCTGCAGCCACATGTCCGATGAGTCAGGGGGCAAGGCACTTAACCCCAAATTGCTCCGGCTGCTTCGTGGGCGGCGTTTAAATGCAGATGTGTCCAGCTTTGTGATTAAATATAAAATGACTTGAAACTCGCAGATCTCTTTTCGCTTGAAGACTTTGGCTCGATCTTAAAGGACGTGTCAGGTCATCCTTGGGAAAGTGATCTTGATCTCAATGGGTTAATTAACTAGTTTAATAAAGGTTAAATAAAAACATAAACATTGAAAATGGAGTGATGAATATTGGATTTACAAGTGTTAAAACATGGTGTGCAGTTTCATAACTGAAGTATGTGACTTTTTTCTTCCTGCAGGAGAGAATAACATCCTTCAGATCATGGTGAAGGTGGTGAAGGGGGTCCGTCCAGACCTGGGTGCAGTGCCTCGCTCTAGACCGTCAGCCTGTACAGGCTTCCTGAGTCTCATGATGCGCTGCTGGGCCACAAAACCTGATGCCAGACCCAGCTTCCAGGGTAAATCACGCCTCTCCATTACAACAAATGCCAACCTTTTTTTCCTCTCATGATTAGAACAAGTAATCGGATCCTTTAACGAGAAGCTGTGAGTTGAACATGTATTTAGAATCTGATCGCAGGGGGTCGGTTAAATAACGGCTTTTTGTCTCCTGCTTTTAGTGCAGCTTTTCTTCCCTTTTGTTTTTCTCTAATCCTTTCCTTGTTGGTCCTGAAACCTGACCCAGAGCTGTTGTCCTTTCAGAAATCACGTCTGAAGCTGAGGAACTGTGCTCTAAACCTCAAGAGGAGCCCAAGATGCCATCTTTATCCACATCTGAGCCCGAGCCAATGTCCCCCAAAGCACTCACTAGTGACCAGGTACGAAAAAGAGCTGTGTCTTTAAGATGTTATGTTCTTACTTTTGAACTAAATTGATGGTGTAAACCAAATGACAATTTCCAGCGCTGTAAAAGGAAGCCAATGCGGAAGTGCAAAATCTGCAGTTTCTACAGCAGAAATTAACATGTTTAGAGCCTGGTTAAAAAAACGGTCAAAAAATGGTCATATCTTGATGACTCATCAGTTTTGATTTGCTGAAGGATATGTGTTATCAACAGACAGGCAGGCGCGATGTAACGGTTTGTCAGGAGGTTTAAAACCCACCTCAGCTCCAGCTCTCAGCCTGTCGTTAGGTTGACTGAAAGTTAGTTTGACTGAAAGTTAGTTTGAGACAGGATTTCCAGCATGGAGACCGCCATCAATGGGACTCCAGAGCCCCCTGCAGTAACAGACGGGTGACGTCACTCAGGCATTGTCCATTAATATTTACAGTCTGTGGTGTAAACCTGTTTTCTAATAATGATAAAGCAATGAAGATGTTCTTTTTAGTTTCTTACACACACACACAGCAGTGACCCACTTGTGTTTTTTGTTGCTTTGCTCGACCGTCATTCTTCCTTAAAGTGTGAAAAGTGACTCTTAAGTTGTTTCAAATAATATGTAACTAAACTCTCAGACAAGATGGAGGCTTATCTCTTTAAGCGCTCCAGACATGGTAATGACTTTTGAAGTCATATGTTGGTAAATATTTGATCAAGAGGAACAGTTGCATCACAAAGGAGGAATGTTGACTGATGGGTTTAACCTGTGTGCTGCTGTGTCATTTCCGTCCTCGCCTTTTGTGTACGTGACTAGAAACAAACATCCTGCTCATCACAGGTGACGGATGTTTGTGTGTTCAACTTATGTCTTATGTCAAGTGGATTTCACTGGACATAACTTATGTTCACCAGATAATTGCCATACCAACATTCAACGTGCCGTTTCCCTTTCGCTTCTGTGGAGAGCAGCAGTGACATTGCAGACATTTTCTTCTCATGACGTCATGCTCAGGCTAGCTAGCTAAATAGTTTTTGTGATCTAACACTACTTTGTAAAGTATAAATGAAAGGAGATCTGACAAAATAGATTGATAGTGAACATTTGGAAGTAGGTTAGTAGGTACCAACAGGAAATTTACATCAGCTAACATTAGCCTTTCACTACACGTGTTTTATCTGATTTCAGCACCCGTTTTTATAATTTGTATGCATATTTTATCAACTTACATGCAAGTCTTCATTTAAAGAAATAAATCTTATATTGAACATATTCCCAAGAGGGTCCATGTTGCTGTGACGTCACACTCAGGGTGGGAAGCCTAAATGTTGTTGTTGTTTTGTTACCGTTATGCTCCAGGTTTAATTCATGTTAGCGTTGTAAATCTGAGCAACTGTTTTCTGTTCAAAGCTTCCCGATTGATGAGAAAGTACACTGACAATAGATACTGAAACTCAGAGACACTCCAGCCATATTATAAGTTAAAAAACATATTTAATAACCTGTTATCTACCGCTAACGTTAGCATTCAGCCACTTCCTAGTTAACATTTTTGTTTAAGAATCACTGACACGATAGGAAAGGCGTTTAATAATATGGCAAAATTATTTGAGTCTGAGGTCAAACTTTATTTTTTTTATACCCAGCTCCCTCTTTGTACTGGAATACATTTGTGCTTCCCTCACTGAGCGAGTCACCAGAGCAAAATGGCGGCTATGTGAATTCACTGCATACCTCACCTTAAACCTAATGTGCAGCGCTCAAGTGTGCTTATCACCTGTGGCTATTTGTTTCACAGGTTAAAGACAACAAGCCTGTGCGTCCAAAGTCAGCCATGTTGCCAGATAAAGACTACAGCCTGTCTGAGCTGCTGAGCCAGGTGGATTCTGGGATTTCCAGGAGTTTTGATCGAGTGAAAGAGGAGAGCTGCCACAGCAAAGAGAACACCTGCAAGAGACTGTCGGGCATCTCTTCAGCCGACTCCGCCTTCTCCTCCCAAGACTCCATCACTCTGTCATTTGAGAAAGAAAACACATGTGGTAAGAGCTGATCGAAGACCGACACCTGGAACGATTTCAGTTAAATGTACGATTGACTCAAGTTTCTTTGTTTCACGTTCTAGATTCTGCTGAGGTCCAGAAGAGAAAGCTGTGTGAGGCCATCAGAATCAAAGACACCGCCAAGCTAATGAAGATCCTCCAGCCTCAGGATGTCGATCTCCTTCTCGACGGCGGAGGTAGCCTGCTCCATCATGCCATCACCATGACCAATGAAGAGGCTGTCAAGTTCCTCCTCCTGAACAACGCCAATCCCAACCTTGCCAACACCCGTGGCTCCACCCCTCTGCACCTGGCCACGGAGCGGCACCTGAAGCCGCTGGCAGAACTCCTGCTGGGCCGCCGCAGCACCAACGTCAACGCCAAGGACGAGGACCAGTACACCGCTCTGCACTGGGCTGCACAGAACGGGGACGAGGCCATCACGCGCCTGCTGCTGGACCGCGGGGCAAACATCAACGAGGCCGACGGTCAGGGACGCACGCCGGCTCACGTGGCCTGCCAGCACGGCCAGGAGAACGTGATCCGAGTGCTGCTGAGCCGCGGCGCTGATGTTCGAATCAAAGGGAAGGACAACTGGACGGCACTCCACCTGGCGGCCTGGCAGGGTCACCTGGGCATCGTGAAGCTGCTTGTGAAGCAAGCAGGTGCAGACGTGGACGGGCAGACGACAGACGGACGCACGCCGCTACACCTAGCATCCCAAAGGGGGCAGTACAGAGTGGCGAGGATCCTGATTGAACTAGGAGCAGATATCCACACGACATCTGCCGGGTTAAACACACAGCTGCATGTGGCGGCAGAGACAGGTCACACCAGCACCTCTCGCCTTCTGATCAAACACAAGGCGGACATCCACGCCCAGAACGCCAAGGGATTCACCCCTCTCCATGTGGCCTCCCAACGAGGTCACCTCGCCACCGTGAAGATGTTAATAGAAGAAGGAGCAGACCCCCAGAGATCCAACCAGGCCCTCCGCACCCCTGGCCACCTGGCAGCGGAGAACGGACACTGTGAAGTCCTGAAAGAGCTGCTCCTCCACTGCCCAGAAGGTGGTGCTCTGTTAGACGAGCAGGGGCTCAGTCCGTTACACCTGGCTGTGCAGGGCGGATACTCGAACATCATCACCATGCTGCTGCCACAGGACTGCAAGGACTTAATCACTGACAGCTCGGTGACACCAGCAGCTGAAGAGCCCGCACAGCCCTCAGAGGTAAAGCCGCTCCAGAGGAAAGTCGTGATCCTCAAACTGACCGAGCACCACGACGACTGTCCACAACCGAGTGGATCACAGTGTGCCACAGCACCCTGCTAACGAAAACAGAGACCCTGCGAGAACTATCTTTTGTGCCATTTTGATACTCCTCTTTTCTCGTGTCACTCAGACCTTAAGAGACTCTTTTAGGACTTAAATGCCCTTTCCTTTAATGTAAATATGTACACTGTAAATAGAAAGTATAAATACTCTGTTGTGTTTTTTATTCAGACTTTGTTTACTTTTTTACTTAACAAGCACCGTTTTTTTTTTTTTTTTACTCAACAAGCACACAATTATCATGAGGACAGCTGAGACCTGTGGGGACTTCTTAATACACTGAACTGCAGCTGGTTTTCCTGTAGGTTATATTTAATAGAGCACAAACTTTGGTCATCAGAGAAAAAGTTTGACATTCAGTGTTCTGTACCTGTTACATATCAGTGCTTCATCATCCATTAAACCGTTTAAAACCTTTTCAAGTTTGACCTGGTTGCCTTTTTCTTTTTTTTTTTTTATCTTCATGAATAGGAAATTGATCTGCCAATTTCCAAAAGTCAAGGTAAATGAGAAGACAGTATAAGCCAGTTCAATTTGATGTAACTACTTCCTTATAGTTGATTCAAACACATTTGAAGCTGACATTAAACATCGTCATTTTAGAGAAGATTCCAGGAGAGAAAAATGTCTTTATTTTCTACCAAACTGGCCTCTTTTTTTCTTCTTTTTTTCCCATCCATCCATCCATTATCTTTCCCGCTTTTTCCCGCTCTGGGTCGCAGGGGGGCTGGAGCTGATCCCCGCTGTCATTGGGCGAGAGACAGGGTACACAGGGCTGACATGTAATGTAATAGAATGTAATTTAGGGTGACCAATTAACCTAACGTGTCTTTGGACTGTGGGAGGAAGATGGAAAACCCTTGCATGCACAGGGAGAAGATCCAAACTCCACACAGAGAGGTCCTGTCCGACGGGGATTCGAACCAGGAACCCCCTCGCTGTGAGGAAACCACTGCACCACTGTGGGAGTCTCTCTAAAGGCCACTATCATGTTATTGCCTTTTTGCAATACCCTGCCCTTGTGAGATTGTTTATTTATTAAATTTCATTTGTTTACAGGTACACATGCAATAAATATTGCTTCAGATGTCAAATACAAAGTCGATGCCATGCATGTGGCTAATATGCATTCCCTGACTCTGGCTCAGCTTTAAGGTTTAAAACAGAGGTATGTTTGACGTGTAGTTGAGAAATATGTTTCTGTCATTTTGAGCTCTGCATTTGAGTTTGAACCAAATCTAAGCCTATGGTCACTGAAAAGGGGGGATATGTATCAACCTTTCAAAACGTAAGTAACACTAAGAAAGGAAAAAGGACACTTACAACTACTTACCACAAACAAATGTAAGACAACTTTGAAACAAATTTGTTGTTATTCAATGTCATACTATCTTTCTGTTCCTGCAGGCGTTGTCTCATTTTAGTCGATGTTTCTCAGAGGGAGTGTGTAGCTCCACCTGTGTGTGTAGCTCCACCTGTGTGTGCACATGAATTATCAGCCCTTGATGTCAGGCAGAGGCAGCGTGTCTGCATCTGCAGCCTCACCTGTAGTATTATCATTATTGTTATTATGATGGTGATGATATCTCAGCTCCAGACCCCACAGAGCATGCTCAGGTTGGCACAGACCATGGGAACTGCCCCTGAGGGGGATCACAGGCTGCAGGATGATGGATGGGGGGGAGAAGGGGTAGCTGATGATCTACCTGCAAACCCAGCCTGTTGGCTAATTCCTTCAAGACCACTTTAATTTTTCATCACTCAACATGCCATCGCCAACGCCTCAAGGGCTCGGCTTTTTGGAATCGGAGAGCCTGAGTGTGTGTGGCTGGTGATTGTAATAGTCCTGTTTTTATAGCACGTGTTTGCAGAGAGGGAAGAAAATGACTGGTGAAACATGTACAATCTGAGCCCTGTGTTTTGTGTGCACAGTGCTCCATGCTGTGTGTTGCTCGGTGATGTGTCAGCTCGAGTTTTGAGGAAGATAAAGGCTGTACTGTTGCCCAATCTCATTGTCTATCTCCTGTCAAGACTGCTGTTATGTTTGATGGACTGGTAGGTTTGGTTTGTGTTTTACAGAGACAATATCCAGCATTGTGTTCTGGGCTGCAGTTATCTCATCTATTCACAAAAACAGGAACCTTCATCCTGATATGATTTAAATCACAACTCTTCAAATGTTGTTTGATTCAAACAGTTCCCCACATTCTGAAACTTAGAAAGGCTGCCAAACATTTTTACTTTCACTTTACTTTAAACAGTGGCCTAGTGGTTTCTTGTTAAGTTGTGTTTAAGTGTTGGTACTCTCCTGTACATAGTTGATATAGTCATTAAAATGTCAATAAAAAAACCTTAAAATTCACAATTTTAAAAAATGTATCTCAGTTGGGGCGCCGACGGCCTATGTGGTTAGTGCAAGCGCCCCAATGTACTGACGCTTCAGTCCTCCAGGCTGGTGGCTCGGTTCAGGTTTGACCTGTGGCTCCTTTCCCCGCATGTCCTTCTCTACTCTCTCTGTCCCCGATTGCTGACCCTATCCACTGTCCTATCTCTCAGATAGCGACCCAAATAGCCCAAAAATAAACCTTCCAAAAAAACTGTATCCTAGTTGTTCTGTCCCTTTTCCAATCTTTGGTTTTATCGCTCATTATCAACATTTTGTTCCAAAGAGTCAAAAAAGCCTTCCCAGATATATTTTAAAAACTCTTCCCTTTTCTTTGGTGATGTACTAGCTATTCAGTGGCATCACAATATATCATCCTGAATTTATTAATTTATACTTTGGTTTGGACACATTTTAAGAGACTGGAGTGGATCAATATACTCCTCTCAGTGATGTCTTGGGTAAATGCAGAGAATTATAATTTATTACAAACCAGGTATATTCACTTTGGCTATTTACTCACATGTACAGTGAACCGTGTTCCTTCATCTCTTTATTATAACTCTGTTTTGAAGTATGGGAATTTTTATTTGTTCTCCCACAAGCCTAAAAAGTACCCAAAAAGTATTTTTATGTCCACGTCACTGACATGCAGCTGAATGCATTATTTATATTTGCTCTTAAAATTTTGGTTTGAGACACTATTTAAAAGTCTGTATCATTTTTATTTTTGTTGATTTGTTTGTTGGTTATCAAAGAATATCACTGCAGCCATGCTTTATTTCAGAGATAGTTGTCTAAAATATTCACACCAGAACTTTAGAGGTTTCAATTCTACTCTGTTGTTGAAATGTTGCTTGAAATTCTTACTACAAATAATTCAATGTGTTCCTTTCTTCTACAACAACAACAACAAACATGTTTTGGCATTTTAGTAACCGGTTGTAAGATTGATGTTTAAGGAGGAAAAATAATGGGCCCAACAGTGAGCCTTGAGGAACCCCACAAGAAACTTTTGATTCAGCTGTATTGAGATGATATATCTCGGCATACTTGACTATAACCAGGTTGACCAAGAGTTCTCAACCTGTCTGCCAGTGAGGCAAACAAGCAAATATGCCAACATAC
This sequence comes from Labrus bergylta, assembly GCF_963930695.1. Classification (NCBI taxonomy): domain Eukaryota; kingdom Metazoa; phylum Chordata; class Actinopteri; order Labriformes; family Labridae; genus Labrus; species Labrus bergylta. The sequence continues at coordinate 24,213,070 of NC_089208.1, read as the reverse complement.
ACATTGTGTAAGTTTGTACATAAAGACAACTGTAGTGTCTACTGCATTGTTCACTCCTTAAGAGTATTAGTTATTCCTATGTAATCTTGTCCTCTTGTGTGTGTAGTCATCATTTGTTTTCGTGTTGTTTTAGCAATAAAGGAACATGACTCAACACGTGGACTGCATTTCATTTGTCTGTACCTTTGACATAGTTATTCATTTACTTTGCTGACTGTTCATCTCTCGTCAGTTTGTAGTTTACTCTGTGTAGTACAGCTCGAGGAAACGTGGATTAGGTCAGTCCCCACCAACGTATTAGTCACCTGCAGAAGGCCTCAGGTGAAGGAAAGCAGCCCGGGGGAAACACTGCAGACAATTATGAGAAACAGAATCAGGTGGGGGGGGGATTTTTTACAAGCAGGAGCTTTGTTTCACCTACCATGTTTAGATGGTCAAACTTGATTCTTCTTTCCTTTGTACACTCCGCTGCACATTGTTGCTAACCACAATGTTGTGTTCAACATAGGAAGTAACAAAGAAGTACTGCTATTAGGTACCATTTCATGCAACTTTAACTTTCAACAACAAACTGTACATCTCTGAAACATTGCACCTTTTAGATCACTACATTTACTCAGGGTCAATGGTTCTTCTTGTAACAAAACTTCATAGATGTCAATAGATTTCCTAAAAAACTGCAGATAAACAGATATTTTTAGAGTTGTAAAGTATGAAAGAAAGACACAAGAAAATACACTCTTACAAAAACAAGACAGATTTGAAAACTGAGAACAGGGCAAGATATAAATTGAACAGGGCTGTGAGTATTTCTGCCCTGAGTTGAGGATTTGTTTTCTTGGGATGCTTTACCTAAACACCCTTCACACCCTTTTTCACTTCACATTATGATAAGGTAAAATACCTTCTATTTGTTATATTATCTACAAAGACCCACCATGAATCCATCATGAGCACTAAGCAACATTTAGAAAAGTTAGAGTGGAGAGGAGAAATGTCCTTTAAGAGGCAGAAACCTCGATCAGAACCAGACTCATGATGAGCATCGATCTGATGAGACTGTGTTGGGCTTGTAGAGTGGGATAGAGGGAGATGCAGGAAGAAGGGTTAAGACAAACAGAGCAACAATAATAATGAACGAGACAAATTTCTTGCATGTTTAAATCTACTTAAATACATAAATCAGATGTTGATTGTGATTCTGATCAATCCAGCATTCAACAACAACTATTACTTTGACCGATGATTTAAAAGCTTTGAAATGAAAATACAGCCAATGACTTGGTTGTTGTCGTTGTCGTCAATATGTGGGTGACATTATTAAGACAGTCATGAGATTGATGAATAACCATGGTTACTTAATCTAAAGTATTTTAACAGAAGCAGCTTATTAAGAAAACTACAACCAAGGGATATTCAATATGAAGCGTCTATAACACACCACATTAAATACATTCTAATATATGTATATGTAGTTTCATGAAAAAAATAGCCACTAAACTTTATTACAGGAAGAGTCGTAATCCTGAAGTGTCTGGAGGATTGCAAGACGTCCTTCTTGTCAGACCAGGTGTCTGATTACTTCTTTGTTTGACTGATGGGGACTTTTCCATTTGGCTGAGTCACACCTCAGCTCTGACGGACTAACGACTGAGCCCTTGGTTACCACACAACCATTACTGATGTGATGCAAGACCCTTGTCAGGATTGAGGGGTGAATAAAAATGCCACTTTAAGGGCTTTAATCGGGATTTTCACAACGAAAATCAAATTGAAATATTTCTGGAAAGCACTGATTTATTCTTTTTCCTCAATTACTCTTCAGCTGCAGCCTCTAAGAAAACAAAAGCAGCAGCCAAAGGAAACATCTGTTAAAGGCTGTGTGACTGGTTGCCAGCTGAATAGAGCTCATACTGAGTGCTGTTGGCTGTTTTTTTGTCTTATTTTAACCTCACAGAACTCGCTGAACGAGATCTGACACTCATAAAACGCAAAACAAGCTGCAACATGTGGCTGCAGAGTCAGAGTGGAAACATGGATGTGGGCGCACATAGCAGGGACAGATAAGAAGATTTATTGCCGCTAAGTGACGGGTGAATGCACCATTGTAATTGTCACATAAAGAAAATCAATAATAAACATGAGAGGCATATTGTTTAGGTTCATTAATCAGAGGGGAGCATTTCTTTGTGTTAGTTATTGAGGAGCTCGTTTGTAAGCTTAGCTCTGCAATCTACCAATTCACACTAACAGAAGTCGAACCGTAATGGAGGAAGCTACATGAAGTCAGGTTACAAATAAAATGTAATGAAGTAAATGCTCAAAATTGCCAAAGGTGTTTGTTTCTGTTACAGGTCAACATAAATCACGACTTTAATCAACTCCATTTTTTATGGAAGAGTGTAAGGAATATCAGGTTTTGTATGGTACAAAATGTCATCAGTGTCACACACACACACACACACACACACACACACTCTGTCCAGACACTAGAGTGCAGTCGCGGGTGCCAGGTAAGCCAGGTAAGAGTGTCGTCCAACTGTTCCATGTTTGGGCGGCTGTGGCTCAGTTGGTAGAGTCGGTTGTAGGGTTCCATCCCCGGCCCCTGCAGCCACATGTCTGATGTGTCCTTGGGCAAGACACTTAACCCCAAGTTGCTCCATCAGCAACAGAATTAGCAAATACTGATGGACACTTTTACAAAGCAGCCTCTACCGTGTCAAAGGGCTTTGAGAGTTCAGAAGACTGGAAAAGTGCTTTACAAGCTGAAGTCCATTTAACATTTAAACCTATCCTACCTGTACAAGACAATCCCTTTAGGATTTTTCAGTCGGATATAAAAGGAATGATGCATAGATTGTTGTTTTATTGACACAACTGTTTGTTGTTTAATTACAGAACAACTTAATTTCACTTCTTGAATCACCATTCATAAATGAATTAAACATTTGGCAAGCCTGTTAAAGTCCACTTTTCCATCACATGCAGATTGTTCCTCTACTCTGGTTACGAACTACTCTGAGGCCAATTTGGGCTTTTGACTCTGTAACCTGGTACCTCGGTCAAAATTGTTTGCCAAGATTGGAAAAGAAGTTATCTGAAGAGGTTAAATCTGCTGAATCATCACTACGCATGAAAAAGGTTAAAGTCCACAGTGACCGGGTAATAATCTCTAGCAGTATGCTGCCTCTTTGTCACCCTCCTGTCCTGTGTGTTCATCGAGCAGCGTGTCAGGATCTGTACACATGACATCAGTCTTGGCACCATTGATGCCAGCTTTGCAAATAATAGATGTGTTCATGATTTCAAATCAAGTCTGACCTGTAGAAGCACTATCATGATGCATTATGCTGTCTGCTTATTTTGACGGAAGTAGGGCTCATGTTTACATTTTTAATACAGAGTTTTAGTCCTCAAATATATTCATCTAGGTTGTCCTGTTTATTCAGGATGTCAGAGAATGTCTTTGATAACAGCTTCATTCTGCCTGCCTGCAAACACGAGGCCTCCCTGTAATTGTATGATTCAGATACACAAAGAAGTTTGCTGCAGGGGCCAGAGGGCCACACAAAGGGAGCCTTGACTGAACACAAGCAGCACAATATGAAGGGCTAGCCTATGAATTGGCAGTTTTTTCTGCTCTCTGGTCAATGACATGAAGAGAGCAGTTATGGACCAAGGATTTAGAGTGTGTAGCCTGTTTTATTTCTCGCTTCATTTTGCAATTATCTTCATAGATGTAGAAATAGGTTACATATCTAGGACAGGGCGGCGCACACAAAAATGACTGTGACCTTTGACCATGCACTATTAGTGTTGCAATCATTATAATTAAACTTTACTTCCTGGCATCTAAAACTTGAGGCAGTTTTGGTGGAAGTTGTGATGCTACTCTTTGGCCAGAAGATGGCGCAAACTCTTTCTGAGAGCACCGGCTCTGTATATCTCAGAGGATCATTACACAGCCACAGTCCAGGGCATGATGATGACTTTTTTTTTTTTTTTTTTTTACTGCAGTCAAGATGCAGAGTGGCCTCTGACATTATTACCTGCTTAAGCCCTGAAATACAACAGCACACGAAGCACACAGAACATAGGAAGTGTAAACTACCACAGGACAGGACACACAGCTGCACCTTACAGCAGACCACCATTACAGAGGATAATGGCTTCCGGATGCTAAGGCCTGGTATGAGATATCACGGCATTTCATTACTTTACACAGGACTCTTTTTTAAAGGACAAGCTTGAACTATTTAAACTGGTTTTTCACCTCCACAAAAGATTGTGCAAGACACACACAAAACAAACAGCTAAATTGTCAATACAGAATCACAGCGTTTCTCTTTCTGTGGTTTCATTTGGACCGAGCTTTTCAGCCAGAGTAAATTCTCAGTGGATGAATGACAACACTATAGGATGTATATTTGTTGCTGTGCAGATGTGACAATGAATCCGAGTTTTACTGACAGACATTTTAGCATCACAAACATTAATCACTAGGCTTAAATCAACTCTGTTTTGTATAGTGCCAATTCATAACAAATGTTATCTCAAGACACTTTACAAAGATGCAGGTAAAGGACCTTACCTTTTGAACATTATCTACAAAGAACCAACATTATTCCATCATGACCATTAAATAACATTTAGCAAAGTTACAGTAGAGAGGAAAAACCTCCTTCAAGAGGCAGAACCAGACTGGTTTTGAACAGCAATCTGATGAGACTGTGCTGGGCTTGGAAAATGGGATAGAGGGAGATGCAGGAAGAAGGAGAAGGACAGAGACAAACAGAGCAACAACAATTAACAAGATAGACGTACAGCTTCACAATACTATTTTAATAGTATGTGTAGAATTAGCAGCAACAACTAAGTAATTCAAAAACATCAGGAATCAACGCTTCTGAAACAAAATAAATTTCAAAGAATTCATAATCAGGATGTTAACAGAAAGTTTTTATTTAGTTTTTGGACAGGCTATTTATTTGTTTATGGATTTGAATTTCATGTATTTGATTGTGGATGGGTTGCCTATGGGAGCCACGTTTATTCCCAACCTGTATAGATAACCTCCTACTCCACCACTATTAAAGTAGACTTTGTCTAACAGTTACAACTTTTAAGGATGTGGGCCTAAATTAACCCGATAGGGCAAAGGAAACAATTATCGGTCAGAGCCATTACGATGGCTGTTCCTCTCCATCTGTCGCGGGAATTCCCCACGTGTCACTTCGTCTGAAGAATGAAAACAAAAACAAAAAGCTGACAATGGTAGATTCCTTTTCATTAAATTTGCACAACCACAGTTAATACATTTAACACGGAGTAAATGTTCAAAATAGGATACTTTGTGCCTATTGCTTACGAGAGTTTAAAGCCCAAACACCATGTTATGGAAATGTTTTGATGACATTCGGAATACTTCACTTTTTAACACATTTAACCGTAGGGGTGTACTCACGGCAAGTGCTGTCAGAGGAGGCTTATAAAATTACAAGAATCTATTTTTATTCAGAAACTTCAACTACGTATTTCACAACTATTAACAACGATTTTTGTGTTTAGCAAAAGGGAACGTAAGTGATTTAATAAAGTGGTGATTGATGTCGTCCACCCCTTTGTATAAACTAGTGGTACATTCCGCTGTGAGTGGAGAGAAGCTCCTGTAGCTTCTGAGGCTTTGCCGTGACGCGCGGAGGTTCGTGTGCTCGCTGAGGCGAAGAAGAAACTAAGGTGTCCACGCCAAGGGATAAGCGGGTTAAAGACACCGTTTAAGACAAAGGTTAGTTTCATAAAGTATTGTTTTTATAAAGTAGCGACTCGGTCTTTTCTTTTAACGGGATACCTCGCTGTATTACAGCGGAGAATAACGGTCACGAATCAGCCTGAGCAGTAACTCGGAGGATGCTGCTAGCTTCACTTCTGGTTAGCATGTGTTTAACTGTGTGCGTAGAGAGATAAACAAGTTATGTTTGGCGAAGTAACATTCAACATGCATGAAATACTTTGAGCTGTTATCATCAAAAAGAAAAACACGATAGCGACGGTTAACCTCCGTGTCTGTGTGTGTAAATGAAGCGGGGAAAAGTTGAGCCTTGTGTTGTTTTCTTTATGTCCACTAACAAAGATGTGTAGTACTAAAGTGTTTTAACTTAAACGACCTGGAGTCAATGCAGTCAAAGCGATAAAATGCAGATTATTTCACCTTAACTAGCATTAAAGAGCAACTGAATAAGTCTTTGAAATGTTAACTCTGCTTCCTCAGACCTTCATGGTTTCTTTATTATGTGGTCAAACACTGCAGGAAGCAGACTCTTGCCATGCTAATGACCTATAGCATCCTTAGCCGCTTAATGTAAATACAACAAAGGGTATATAGCTTCAACATGTCTTTATATACATTTTGCTTTTCAGGTTTTTGGCAAATCTTTGTCCTTAAACATTTGTCTTCAAGGTGAATTGATAGCCTACCATAAAACTTAAATTAATTGCCTGTGCCTTTATTTACTTTATTCTATGAAACGATGACCCTGCCTGTTTTTGGGACAGGCCTCAATACCAGACAGACCTTCAACTATTTTCAAACAAAATTTGGGATGACCCTGATGAAGACCACAAGCCGAAACGCATCTTAAATTAAATGAATAAAGTTGATCTGTTGCTGGAGCTTTTTGACCTTTTCAAACAAAAATTGTACACAACAAAGATGGGACAGACTATGCAATTGTGATATTACACCAGTAAGAAAAAAATAAAATTAACTTAGCAAAAAGTTAGGATATCCACAAACAAAACAAGTTAAAAAAAAAAAAATCTATAATTTGATCTTGCTTTTTAAATGCCAAAGTGCTGCATGGCTGGTACACATGCCAGCGTCATTATTTCCTTCATGGACAGATGTTGAAGAATTGTTTTGTATCTTCTGGCTTTTTCTCCATATTTGTAATCTGCTAACCAATCAACACTAAATGCATAGGGGCCTCTAATTGTGACCTGCCTTTATTTGTCAATACGTGCTGCTACATCAGACTAGTGAAAGGGACTGGGCCTTAAATTGGGATGGAGTTTTATTTGTTTTTGATTGTTTCTTTTGGCATAAGTAGGAAAATATATTCAATTTAGAAAGGTGTCTGATTTTCCAGATACAAATGATAATAGAGCATGTCTGACATATTTTGGCATCAGTTTTGAGTATTTACCTCAAAAACTTGTTATTGGTCATACTGGTGTGCACATGATTAATGATGACCCATAAATGAAAAGATGAATGACACAGCTGAGCTACCACCTTATGGTCTCTTGCAATATGATTTCCACACTGTCACCAATATTACCAAATGTGTTGTGGGGAAAGACACCAGGGCAGATGTTTATCTTTCCTTTTCGCTCTGAAAAGTTTGTACTTTCTGACAGTTGAGACTTTATGGACGTTACACAGCTGAACAAATGTCTGTACCACAGCTTGTTGAACATATTTCAGTCCACACATTCGTACTAAAATAACTTTCACTGCAAAGAAGTTCTCGAAAGCAAAGCAGTCACACCCAGAGGAAGCGGAGTCGAGAAGCATTACATCTTTTAATATGCTCTAAATGTTTTGAGGTTAACCCTTCCGTTTTTACTTCAAATCATCATACCATCTTAAGTGTTGCGTTGTTTCTTTGTAGCTGACATCAGATTTCAGTCCCCAAACTAGCCCTGGCTAGAAATTTTAAAATGTAGACTTCCTCTTTTACTGTATTGTGTATAAACCAAAAATATCCCCTCCCCCTTACATCATCCAAAAATGCATTTTTAATAAGTTTATTTGAAAGTGTGACCTAAATAGAAAATTTCAGCCTGGTGGTTTTGAATTGATATTTAGCCATGTTCTCCTTTTTAACTGGTTGTTTTTCTCCCAGAGGCAGCATGGATGAAGAGGAGAAGTTTGTGAACATTGATCTGAACGACGACAATATCTGCAGTGTCTGCAAGCTAGAGACGGACACGGGAACCTTATCTTTCTGCCATGTCTGCTTTGAACTGAGCATTGAAGGTAAGAAACATAAGAGGGGGAGCGACTATTTGTTCACCATAGTGAAGAGCAAACACAGCGATGTTGAGATGGAAATTAGCTCTTCATATAAAGTTTATTTGTGCTGTCTGAGGTTCCAAAGTAACCTGCAGGATATAGTATGCAGTCTGACTTCTTAATTATGTTTTTCTAACCACAGTGTGACCTCTTCATGCCTTTTAACTACCAAACATGCACACACTTACTTGAATGAAAATTCACCTTCATCCCAAGTGTTTTCATGGGCTAGCTTCGTATAGAAACAGTCTTATGTGGGTAGATTAGCTGCCAAGCGTCTTCAGTATTTAGATCACACAATAAATGACTTTTGCAGAAAAATCTGAGCTGTAATATAGCCTCAGAAGCTTTCATATTTGTTGACGTCTCATATGATTGCCTGGCTCCACACACACACACACACACACACTCTTCTTTTATCCTCTTCACGAACATTGTATGGAATATATGTGTGGGGTAATGGGCCTGTTGGACCAAAGCCCTCTCGAAAGCAGGCCACTATGATTCTGCTGTTTGATGTGCCACTCCAACTCAAGAGCATGTGTTTGAAGTTTTTTCATCTCTTAATTAACGAGTGGCCTATTTGAAGAAGAATGGGAAATCAGAAGAGGATTAGATATGCCTCTCATTCAGCCCTCGTCTCACAGATCTCACAAAGGCTGTCTAATACGATGGTGAATTGTGTGTGTGTGTATGTGTGCACAGCATGGTTGTGTACGATTTGTACATCAGCATCATAAAGCTGACTAAGAACTCCTAGAGTGGTATATCATTCTGTTGACAGGGGGAGGAAATGCATATGCATAAAGATTTATAGCTCTTTTCTATGCTGGTATAAGAGAACTGGATACGGGGGGTATTGATTAATCACCCTGTTCTTTGTGCGCAGTAAAATAGTCTTTATTCTTCAGTCTCAGACGAGCACAAATAGAAAGTTACTCAACTGAAAGTTGTGTTTTTAGTGCTTTCAAGCACATTAATCTTCATTCAACATAAAATTATCCAAACATGGCAGAATGAGGCAGTCTGTCTTTCTTGGCATGTACATCCATCAACGCCAGAAGCCTGAATACAGCTTCTATTAAACACTTTACTACTTATTTAACAAACATGCGTAATGTGGGAACAGGCCGTGGACTTTATATATAGATGTCTTAACCTCCTACCGTTGTAGAAATGTGAAGCCAAAACACCCTCGCCAAGATGCTGGCATATTACGCATTTGGAGCCAGAGTATGTGCATTAGGGATCAACTAGTGGAGCCACGGTATTGACATCCCAGCAGCTCCTTTAACCAAAAAGTGAAAACCTACAAAAAGAAGTTCAGTGCCTCAAGGGTTAACTTGAGGCTGGCTGCAAAAACCAAGGAATTCTGATAAGGTCCCAGATAAAAACGTCCATATTCACAGCTGAAATAAACATGTTTACTGCCTGTTGCAAAGAATGATTATGGTGTGGGGGGCATATTGTAGATGTTTTCCAGGCCGCCTCAGCTTCACCTACTACTACATGGAATGTAAGGTTGAGATAGCATTTTCAATAGCCAGCATTGGACTTCATAGCACTTATTTTGAAATGAATTGGTGAGGTCACTAAGATGATATGCACATATTATAAATTATAATAAAATGTCAAAGATCCCTAAGGTCAATACAGTCCAAAGCAGAACAGATGAGTGTGTAGGTTTTAAGCATCACTCATGGTGATAGAAATATCAAAGAGTCTTTTGTTAGTGTGTTTTATTTATTTTGTTTCTTTTTATATCAACACATTACAAATTAAAACTAATGTTAATGACCATTGGGGCATTAACAGCACAATAAGCGCTAACCTGAATTAAATACCAAGAAAGGTTAGTTTTTTTATAGTTTGAATCATGTCCCATTTGTTGACATGGGGGAGGTGGGCTTTATGACTTGCACTGCAGCAAACCAATAGAGGGAACTCCAAATGCTTTGGCTTCACTTTCAGGGACTGTCATGTTGTCCATCTCTTTATACTGTCTTTGATTGAAACCAAAAGTGTAGATGATCACTCGCCTTGTTTTACTCCTGAAAGTATGACAATGGAGCTTGTTTTCTGTTTTTTTGTTTGTTGAACATGACCTGCATCATCCCCCTTGTAGTTGTTCTGAATGGAGGGTCAATCAATTTTGTTTTTTTAATTAGCTTGCACAGATTAGGAAATACATGAATTTGTTTGGCAAGAAAGAATGTCTTCATCCTGACTCTGTACGTCATCAAGCCATGCTGAACAATTGCTTCGTGTTTCTTCTAAACGCTCCTTATGTAACTGGTTATCTGTATAATATGTAGCGTAGTGCCTCTATCTATAACTTAAATACTCATTGCTCCCTCAGCAGTAGGATGTTGTGCACACTTTGGCATGTTAAAAAACTTAATGTCTTAGAGGTAATAATCCAACAAAGACGGGATGCTTTTTGGGCTAATTTAGGGTGCCCTTGATTGCTCCATTTAGTTTTCCAGCCAGGATGAAAACAAGCATCCTTGGTACTGTTAGTAACAGACAAGACCCCTCAAACATTAAAACCATTGTGAAATCTTCAGTTTTTATGATAAAGCCTATGTGTGGCTGTGAAGTGGCTGTTATGTAACTGTGGGGTCTGGGGGGAGAAGTGGAGCATTTGCAGACATGCACGTGTTTCTGATGCAGCTGAGCGAATCATGGTGGGAGGGGAGCTTGCCAAGCTGAATGTGGTCACTTTAGACACGGCTGGTTGGACACTAAGGCCGAGCCGTGTGCCTGCTGACTGCTCATGTACACATAAAAGCGATACCAGTCATTTGTCCTATGCCATCCCTCATTAAAGTAGAGGAGAGCAAAAATCCGATCAGCACAAATGCAGATAGAGTGTGCATAAAGTATAAAAAGGTAAGAATGCTTACAAAAAATAACCCTCCCAGATTCTTTCTGTCCTAAAGATATCATGCAATCTCAAGGGTGAAATATAGCTGCTGAATATTCATTGCTGTCTAGATCTATGCTGCTGGTTTTGAATATTTATAAGAAGCAATTGATGCAGAATGGCTTCTTGTGTTGTTTTTTTAAACCGGGAGGGTATATTGCACCAGACAAATCAAAATGGTGTCACGGATAAAGGCCCTCAGTTTTTATTGCTCTATACACCAACTGAGTATCAACAGAATTATAGAGTATTTTTATGAGGATTGTTAAGGGAAATGTCTCGTCACCCTGAAGAATATCTACACAGCTTTTAACCTGCATTGACTATTCAAAAGGAAGTCTTTTGTAGAGACCCTGCTCGAGTCAGAATTTATATCCTGCTGTAATCACTGCTGTTACTCGAGCACGAGTTACTGTTCACAAATTGTTGAGAAACATTTAACACATAAATACACAGTAAATAAATATAACAATAAACATGTGAATACCTCTATACGTAGTGATGCTGTTTACATTAGTCATTGCACGGTTATCAGAAAAAGTCTGTGTAAGAAAAGGTTGCTGGTGAAGGAAGTTTAAAGGGACATAGCAGCTAACGTGGTTACTTTAAATTAACTGGTTATTATTTGACATTATTTATTCGCCCAACATATTTGATGGGCTGTTAATTTGTATTAAATCGCCCTAATTCTGAATTATTCTTATTTCATTTCATTTCATTTTACACCAAAGATAGATTACAAAAAAGAATGGTGAAAATCAAAGCCGCTGAAGCCAAAATATCCTGGTTTTAATCCTCATAAAGCTTCCTAAATCGCCACTTCTTTGAAAACTGACCTAGAGGTTAGGTCACGCCCATTAGGGCTGAAGTCCTCTAAGCGGACAACATGGGTTCAAGTCCGACCTGTGGCTCCTTTGCGGCTTCGTCATTCCCAATTTCCTTCTCTAGCCACTATTTTATCGAATAAAGGCAGAAAAGCCCAAAAACAAATTTTAAGAAGAGAGGATCACGATAAAATCCATGTAGACAAAAGTTCTAAGCATTGGACATTGTTGCTTGATATGGATGGATAAAACACAAAAGTCACAATAGCCAGTTAGTCTAGGGATATCGCTGTCAGTGAAGAAAGTGGGTGTCCTCTTTAGAGCAGAGTAAAATGAGTACAATCAGTTGGCATGAAAGCACAACTGAAATTAAACTACCTTCAAAAGATGAGGAAATTGTTGGCAAAAAAACTGTAATATGTTGTTGTCAGTTACATAGCAGTCAGCGGCAGCTCGACTAGAAGACTTTGTCTGCAGAGCTTGGAAAGACACAGCTTTTTGGGAGTAACTGGTTCATTTAGTGTTTTTAATGGTTTTAATTACTTTGTTAGTTTGTGTTGTGGTGGAAGAGACCCAAGCGGATAATTCAGCTCTCGTTAAAAACCCTGTGAATTCTTACCACTGAAGGAATCTTAAAATCAGAGAAGCCAAGCTCCTTCCAAAATGTTATCAGCATCACAGCTTGCAGCCATATATATATATATATATATATATATATGTATATGTATGTGTGTGTTTTTATCTCCAAACTTTACCTCCTCCAGAGTCACAAACAACATTATAAAGATGTATTCGCAGATTAAGTAGTACCCCTCATGATGATTCAATTAAACTTCATGTGTAAAACCAGTGGAGTGTCCCTTCTAATGTCTGAAATAACATTTTATTGGAACCACACATTGCTGTTGTGGTATTGCTCAGCTCTAACAGACGGCAGCTGTGTAGTTTTGTCACAGCAGAGAGCAAACCCATTATGAGTTAACTGCTTATACTTAGATATTCATTCTACCCACCACTTCGCCCAAGCTCTGCTCAGAGATTTGCAAGTAAACGGGGATGTTCAGACTTGTCTCTGTCAACGTCAGCTGCTGACACACACAGGACTCTCAGATAAAAGTAGACAGAGCTGTATGCTAACTTGTGCACCAACTCAACTTCTATTGAACTAAACTATTTATCATCTTCAGATTTCAATAGGTTGAATATGAAGGCAAGGCGCTTATGTTGACGGTACAGAGTTGTTCCCTATCGAGGCTTCAGCCCACAGAAGCACCAGGTGCAGAATGTGAAGGCTGTCTGTAGAGAAAAATCGTTGAGAGCAGTTTGAGGCACGATAAGTGTTCAGGAAGCGCAGCCTTTGTTCTACCTCCAAGTGGTTGTTTCCTGAGGAAACTGCTTTGGCCTGTGTGCTGGTTCCATCCAGAAAGTACCCAACAGAAGTTGTCTATTTGTATGTTGCACAATCTCTTCAGAACTGGGCATTTCTTACTTACAGACCTTTCTTTTCTTTGTTCTTGTTTTACCATCTGAGCTTTGTACCACACATGGTTACACAGCCTTGAGCGTCAACACAACAGTATATAGCAGAGAACAACAGAGCTGCTGCAGTTAACACACCAAATCACCAAGAGCCTCTCCAGCTAGTCTCCTGTTATTGTACTTCTTCCCTGGAAGTGATGAAGCAGTTTCATGCTCTAGGAATCCATGGGTTTCTAACAAAAATGTAATCTTCTTAATGACTGTCTAACCTCACACAAAACCAGACCTTTATTATACATGTGACACCAAAGATCTTAAGATAGCGGTTAAGTAAGGCACAAGAGGCAGCCCTCCCATCCAGCCAAAGATGAAACCAACCTGTTTTTTAAAATGTGTCCTGGCTGATCTGAGAACAAGTGGACAGCTCTTCAGTGATAAGTTAGTTAATACTTGACATACTGTACACATTGCATCTCCAGTAATCACATGTAATTGGATATCACATCCCTGCCATAGGCAAATATACATATTCGACATTGTCATTATATAAAAGGGGAGGAGCTTGGCAATATTGACAGGTGTGTGGATGTAAAATAAAACAGTTCTTTGATCATGAAGCCTGATGGTACTCTACAGTTTTGTGGTTTTTAAGTCAGGTCTAAAACCTTAACTGCAGATTTCTAATAAAATTGAGAACTAGTGTCCTCCAAAAGGCTGCACTATTATAGGCTTTACTAAACTTAACATTAGGACTCACCCTGTTTATGTAAACAGATAATATAAATCTCTTGAATAACAACTAGATGCTGTATCTTTTGGTAACATTAGGTTTCCATCATAGCAACAGAGCAGGAATACATTTGTACATGGGGGAGATAAACATGAAAACAAAACAAATTCAACGCGTTGATAATCAGAAAGTATCATGCTTGTTTGGAGCAGAAAGTGAACAGGAGGGACTTGATGCTGCTGTTATTGAACAAAGTGCTCCGGGATCTTTTTGCATCAAATTTTCCTGTCCTTGTGATGACACATTTACAAATTTACACAGCTTACAGAGCACCTCGTAGTTCGGCCTCTATGTAAAATGTTTCCAACCCTTATAAGCAGCTTACTCTCTGGGGATTGCTTGGACAAATAAGCATTGATGTATTTTCTGAATCGATGTCCTTGATATGTTGCTCAAGTCCTAGGTCATGTCTTTCAGGTAGGCACAGGAGCTGCCTAGGCCTCTTTCCTCAGCCCTGCACAGGATTGTTCATTATTTAAATCAGCTGACCCCTATTGAATAAATATTTGACCCATTTTTTGTGTGAACACTCCTCTCTAATTTATAGATTGAGTCTTCACGTCCTGTGAATGACACAAGAAAGGCTTAAAACTCAAGAAATGTAATGAAACAAAACAGAAAAGAGTTAAACCCGGCAGGTTAGGTGCATTATCAACACTCCTGTGTGGGGACTAGACATTATTATGTTGTCCAGGACACATTTCACATTTGTTTGCACACTGCTGAAAGAATGTGACCACGACGTGCAGCACTTACCACCTCCACATGTGGTGTGAGCATTAGCCTCTGTCTTGGGTGGATTCACACATGCACTTTCTTTAAGCCATCTGTCGGATCAGCCATACTACTTAAATGTCAGGTGTAAATGTGGACCCAAAAAACCGCAGTGGGTTGACAATTGCACAGTATATATGCATGTATATTTAATGTGCAATACACATTGTGTCTCTGTTACTTGAATGCATGTTGTCTGTGGATGTCTGTATGTTTGTGCACTTTAAGGTAAAGCCTTTCTTATTTTGTTGTCAAAATGTATAATAATTATCAATGCTTTCTAGTTTCTTTTCTATTTAGGACATGCTAGACAGTTGTGCATTTTATTCTTCCATTGACATTAATAAACATTAAAAGTTTGTATTTTAGGAAAATATTCACCAAGTAAATTGGCACATTGAGGGGATGGCGCTCTTTCTTAGCCTGTAAACACCAACAGTATCGAAATGTGAGATTGATGACAGTATAATATATTAATCTGACTTTTACTCTTCAGGAATGAGTGTTGAGTGCAGCATATATCAATCTAGAGAGCTTCTTTTTTTTTTTTTCTATGTACTGGCCTTACTGGATGTGACAAGCTGTGCTTCCTAAAACCCTGAGAGATCTGAAGCTGGTGTGTAAGTTTTCAGTGTTTCAACCTTCGTTTTTGTACACAGATATTTTCCTCCAATGGTCTTCTGGTCTCCTCTGACACTGCGTCAGAGGCCAGACGTCTGTTCAGCTGCCAGGTTAAGCTAATTCCCGCACCACCATTCCTTTATTTTCTTACATAGTACAGGCAGAGTTTTGCTGAAGTCTTGGAGATACTAGCAGGAGTACATGCAGAAAATTCTTGCAGCAGGAGTTAGGAATGATTCAGTTAGAGCTGATTCTGGTTGCTGCTCGACAGAGGCTATTGTAGCGTGTTCTCATAAACAGCTCATTCATTGAGGCTGAACTCTTCACCCCAGGGTGCAGAGAGGCCTAATTATGTTGACTGTGGTAGCTATATGTTTGAACACAGTAGGGGTCCAGAGGTTTTCTGAACGTTCTGCTCTTCTGTGCCCACTGGTTCCTTTCTTATTTGGCTGTTGAACTCGTGTGAATAAGTAACATTTATCATAATCTACTTTATCTACTCAAATAGAAATAATAGTTTTTTTGTTTTTTTTACCGCCTTAAACTCTGACATTAATTACTTTTTCTCTGTTTGTTTTTTGAAGCCCTAAACTAACATATTTACATTGTAAGCTGCTGACAGACACCAGCGTCATTTACTTTTGGGTAAAGGTAGTTATCGTCTTCCCTCCTCGAGTGGTGAGTGGTAAGACCGCACAGCCGCCACAGCTCAGGTTGCCCTGTATCTCTGTTACACTCTCTATTAACTTTTAATTGTGGTATCTGTTGTTGATGTCATTTTGTTTTTTTTAAATCCCCATTTGGCATAAGAAAGCTGATGTGTGTGTGCAACTGTGAAGAGAGTCTTGTTTTTATGTTTCAGTGATCTTTGGGTAAAATAACCGAAACAGATGGTATAGCTATCAGGTTCATTCAATTTACATGTTCAATTCTAACTCAGCATGTTAATTAATCAGGTGTTATGTATAATTTGGGATCTTGTTGTTTTCTAACACTTTTATTTGTTTAAATATTTTAATGGTACAAAATGCCAAAGACAAAAAAAGGAACAGGAAGATGAAGGTTTCATCCCCTAGAGCTCATAGTCCGTCTCTTCCAGTTTTTTTGTATAATTTTCCAATCGCAGTCTGAGGGAAAATAACAGTTTCTGTGTATGTGTTATTCAGTGCAGTTATGTCTGTTATGCTGCTGAAAATGTGTGTTGGTTAAAAGGTGGTTAGAGTTCACATGTCATTGAGTTCACTCTTGTTTTCATGAGCTGCCTGTTGGTGTCCAAGCTGTCCAATGCAGCTGCTGACTACACATTCCTCCAGGCTGTGCCATGTAGCCCTATTTGACACCTTTCCACAAGTGACCTCTACTCCACTTGTCCCAGCTCCTCTGAAGTGTGTCATGGATCCTATGTCCATGCTCAGCACACACACTTAGGGTTTAGGGCATGATTCTCCAGGGCAAGAGAAAAGGAACGTGTCCGCATAACTCTGTACTCTGATAGTATTGAAACTTGTTTAACATTACGTCTGACACTTTCCTTAACTAGAGCTACTGTATTTCTGTTTTGATTGAAGCTCTGGCTCCTCTGATTCTTGTGGTGTTTTAATGTATTTGATTTCTGGAACCACTGATAATTATAGGACATACCATGTCTTTGTATTGTACTTTTTTTTATGAGGGTCTTTGATTTTGTTAGTATTCACTGAACAGATTAACCTTGACTCCCTACTCACAAAAGGGCAGAAAGAACAAGCCTCTCACTCATCAATGTTGTTGTATTCAGTTTCTCTAGCTGTTACAGCCGAACAATGTTAATTCACCTCCAGTGAGTGGGGTGTGTGTGGGGGGGTGTGTGCGGCTGCAGGCGGGCGCGTGCGGGGGTCCGTGCTTATGTGTGCAGCCATGAAAGACAGTAGCGCTAAGCTGCTTATAGCTGGAGTGAGGTCTTTGGCTGGTGGTGCACCGGCCTGTATGTGGGCCAATGATTTCTCTACTCTGCAAAGTGGTAGTCAGTGTGTTTTTGTGGTAGTCCAAAGACTGGGACTGATCGGATTATAACATGGCTGATGGAGAGACAGAAAGCTTCTGCAGCTACTAGTGAAGACATTTATTGGCCGCTCAGTAGGCTAAAATCTCTCACAAAAATCCACATTCCTTTACACACACACTGGTTCCTTCCATCCCAAATATAATCCATGTTAAGTCTTTCTTTGCACTAGGGTCAATATATGCATATGCTAAGAATAGCTCTCTGCAAATACAGTTGTGTAATGAGCTAATACCTTCCTATGTACTGAGGCATATAAGATCCATTAGTGCTGACTGTCCCACAGAATTGTTATATGATTAGAATGATATGTTATTTGCCCAGATCCTGCAGGCATAAAGCATCATTTCAAAGACATTCAAGGGAATGACCAGGGATCGAAACAATTGGAGGATATATTTCTGTCAAAACAACTGTCTCAGAAGATGATTTAACACTAAGAAAGAGTGACATTGTCTGTTATCTGTATTTAACAATAGGGCTTGGTAATGGTGGTGTGTGTCTGTACAAATGTACATATTCATGTTGTAGTCATGACTTATTGCTTCTTATGCTCATCTGTCTGCTGAGAGAGAGGCCTGTTGTGAACGTACCCAAGTGAGCTCTAAAATCTATACAGACAATAAGTGACTAATCCTTTCACCTCCGCCTCTGACACATACGCCTGTCTGCTGAGAAATGTAGGCCGTTAAAGGAAGGCCATCGCACAAACAAACACCTGTGCACACACTCTCACTAAAGCCTCATCTATTATCTCCTGCACAAACACAGTTTTCACTCTATTTCACCTCCACTTTCACTTTGTTTATCAAGCTCTGCTCCAGTTTCCTAGAGGTTATTTTTGATTTTGGTCCACTTGCTGCTTGTTAATTTCCTCTGTGCATTTTAAAATGGTAAGAGTGTGACCTGTTTTTAGTGGATCCAGGAAACATTATTTTCTCACCATTTGAATTATTCAACACAGGTCCATATATGCAGAACTTTTGTGCTTGGCAAAATATAAACACCATAATTTTTACTGTATTGATTCGTTTTTATTTATTTTTCTGTGTGTGGCTTTATTTAGATAGGACAGTTGATAGAGCAGGGAGAATGGGGAATGACATGTGGGAAAGGAGCCAAGGGTCAGAGTTGAACAGAGTTGATCCGGATATTTTAACACGCCGAAGTCGGACTGTTTTTGCTTCATGCGCCACTTAGCAGCTTTCATCGGAATGAACGGGACTCCGCCTTCAATGCGTTAACCATTTCTATCATACATCCATGCTCTGTACATAGGGCAAACAAATTACCCCCCCCCCCCCCCCCCCCCCCCATTTTTTTTTTTATAAAAAATTATAAAAAACTAAAGGAATCACTGCTGTGTGTGTCTGAGTCTGTGTGTTTGTGACGCTCCTGTTGCTTATTTACATGTCTTGGTTGGTAATGCAGTGTAAAATCACACACTTGGACACCAATATAAGGCTAGGGTGGCATACAGTGGCAAAGCATGGTTGCGATGCTGTTGCAGCCATACAATGGAAAAAGGTTAC
The DNA here is from genome assembly GCF_963930695.1 of Labrus bergylta. Classification (NCBI taxonomy): domain Eukaryota; kingdom Metazoa; phylum Chordata; class Actinopteri; order Labriformes; family Labridae; genus Labrus; species Labrus bergylta. The sequence continues at coordinate 24,194,009 of NC_089208.1, read as the reverse complement.
TCAGTTATATTAAAGTGTCCCTCCACCGTCTCTACAAGGCACAGGATGTCCAGTGAGGGGGATTGCTAGCTGAGCTGCAACTTCTATCCACATGATTTACATCATGTTACCATTTATGGTAGTTTTATTTTGGTTCACTCTTACCCTGGCTTCCAAACACTTTAACTTTTGTCTGTTTCAGAAGACATCCACTTTCCTCTCTGACAGCTCAAACAATGTTTTACAGTATGAAGTGGTCATGGTCTTTACATGCAATCAGAACACTGCGGATTAACTGGCTGTTGTTGCTATTCCTGTGTGTGATAGGCTGTTGGATTTTTTCATGTCCACAAAAAAAGATTTTATGACTGCTATCAACGGACGTTTTATTATGATCCCCAATCGAGGTATTTTATAGCCTTACTCTACTTCTGCTTTCTTTGATGAGAAGCTGAGAATGTTTGGTTTGTGGGCTCAAGGTTCACTGTCTGTTTAAACTGGCTTTGATATGGACTTAGACATATTTGTTATGTTTTCCCACAGTGTCATTCTTTTGAAAGAGTGGAGCTTGTCTCTGCATCTTCCTTATTGCTTGACAAGGACAAGTAGATAAAAAAATATATATATATATATTAATGAAGTGCTACTTCTTGCAGACTGAGACCTCTGTTCACCTCCTAAAATTTCCAAATATGCTTTATGTGTATGCATGGAGACAGGGTTAATCTATTATCCCTGCTATCTCAACGCTCCACTGGCTAATCCACTGCTCACTAAGCGGCTTTCCCTCAGGGATCGCTGCAGGTCAATCTGCCAGTTTAAGCTCGATTTCATACTCATTTACTTTTAGTTGCTGTGGCAAGTTCAATGGGTCAGTATTGCATTTCTCATTAGCTGCCTGGATAATTTGTTTATTTCTTACTATTTTATTTATCTTATTGATAAAGGTTTGAAACACTGACTCTTTGGAATCCAGGTAAAGATCATACATGATGACATTATTTATGAAGCTTATTTTGAAGTCCACATTACAAAGTGCTATAAAAAGGTGAATTACAATTGAGGGATAACATTAGCAGATTAGCAGAAGAAAGTGAAAACCCACACAGTGTATTGAGAAATTGATTATTTTATTGAGAAAAGAAATAAATCAAAGCTTAAAGGAAATGAATCTCAATTAAATCCGAGCAGGCTCTCTGATAAAAGTATGTGAGTTGATAGTGATTAGAATAAATGGTTTTGTTTGAGTGTCTATAGCCTTCAGTCATATTTCACTTGTTGACTCATTGCTTTCTGTCTGTGTGATTGCAGGCATCTCTTCTGCCACCTTGTTGCACTCAAAGTCCCTGCGAGGCCACAGAGACTGCTTTGAGAAATGTCACCTCATTGCCAACCAGAAGCTGTCGCGTTCCAAGGTGTCCAGAAGTGCCTACGAGGGCATGAAGCTGGCCTTCAGCCAGAAACTGAACCGCATCATCCAGTATGCCCAGAACAAAGACTCAGTCCCCTCTAATTGCCCCAGCAGACGGGGGGCCAAGCTGCTTTGTCAAGGTGACTGCAAGCTGCTACCACAGTCAGATGCCCAGGTTCCCAGGTACACGCCCCGCTGGGACACATGCAAAGCTACAGGGCTGCCAGATTACGCCATGGGAATGTTGGAGTGTCACACGGCGGAGGAGTTTGGGCTGCTGCAGGAGTCGTCGTCTGATGTTTGGTCCAGTGATGGCAGGAATGGTCTGCACAGCCGAATACCGTCGTCAGGAGGACAGACGCAGCTCAGACACCAGGGACACAGCAGAGATGAATGTAAGCACTAAGACGTTTTTTACTTTAGTAACTGACTCTGTGGTAAATTGAAGTAGTAATAGAAGTTACTGCCACAATCTGACCCACAGTCTCTATACCACAACAGCATCACTAACCCCCTGTTTGAAATACATCCAAACTGTTTGACCGTTGTTGTTAGCATCCTCCACACTATATTGGCTCCGCATAGCAAAATGCATAGGTCTACCAGCGAACTGTCGACAATGACGTGGCACACACAGGTGCTGCTGTAAACACAGAATATCAGTATAGAACTGGGTTGTATAGATCAGCCTTGAGGATCAGCTCCATGGATCAGTCTAATGTCACAGATACCCGATCTACCTATTTGGTTTAGTATCGGACCAATATCCATTACCAGGATTGAATCGCTGTCTGTCATCCTTAATCTCTGAACTCTCTCTGAAGAATTCAGAAACCTCCGAGCATTTATGTGTCAGAAGTCAGAAGACGAAACAGTAACACATTCCTAATCGCTCTGCCCTTCGTCCTCTTCTGTGTTGATCGGTGCTGAGAAAAGTTGTTTTTCTTATAACCCTGAGACACAGATTGTTCTTGGCTCCCTCGTATCACATCAGTACTAAAAGCTGATTATGAGTACAGTCTTCTCTAAAGGTGCCTACTATAAATTCTAATATTGTAAATGAGACATGACAGGCATTTGACAAGGTACACATTGCTTTTATTTTTGTGCATGTTTTTACTAAAGCTTGTCATCAACCTGCATTACTCAGTGCTCTGAATACTTTAAGCCTGCATATTTACAGACACAAGTGCATTTACATACATACAGGGGGTGTGGATGGGTGCTGCAGCATTTGTTTACTGGACCTGCTTGTGTCTCCGTCTATAGTTTAGTCATGGATGTATAGAAATGTATTCATTTGCCGTTGACTTAAACAGTACTATTTGCTCGATGATTGAGTTGATTTTTCTTAAGAAGCCCCCTGCTTTGAGGACTAAAGCCTCCGTACATGAGGGGCTACCTAAACATTAGGTCATCAGTGCCTCGTGATTGAGTTAATTTGCCAAACCCAAACAACTTAATTTTACAATTTGCGGTGGAAAAATGCTTGTATTCAAACTTACTCCTTGGAAAATGCTCAATTTGAATTATAATCTAGTGTTTACTTCACACTATCACTTGTGAAACACACATTAAAATACTAGAAAAGAATCGTAGGCCATACAGAACTAAATCTACAGACAGTGTTGATGCTTACAAACATCAAAACAACTCTTAGATAAGTGTTCGCTGAAGAGCAGATGTTTCTGAAACCTTTCCAGTACACATAGTGACCATGACGGAGCTGTGACTGAGCCAAATGCTGTGTACACTGGAGGTAAATAATCCCAACTGTTTTTTTCTTTTAGTGACCAAAATGAGTGTGGACGATCTCCATCAGCTGAACGGCCAGCTACTGATGCAGTTACAGAGTAAGTGGTCTTCACTTTATGTGTGTGAAGTTGTTCATTACGGCAGCGTAACACAGGCTTTGATATAAAGTTTGAATGATGAAGGTTTTAAAAGGAACGCCGTCGGTCGCCCTCGATCTGTAACGCTCATGTTTATAAATGCCCTTCATAGAGACTTGTTGCCTTCAGGTAAAAGCAGATTTAGTACTGAGTGTTCACACGCCATATTACAAATTCAGAACAGAAGACTTAATACAGCAGGCCTGATAAACACTGGAGGCCTTCTCTAGTCAACACATCATCTCCTCTCATGTGACAAGCTGTGTTGAATCGGCCACAGTGGAGTGTTCTCTGACGCACACCCTGCCTGTCTGTTCACTTCAGTCTGCAACACTTAGACTCATTGTTTTCTACACACAGTGACAGCTAAGAAACTCACATCAGGTCTCAGGCAAGTTACTTTTTTTTTACATCTGTAATTCAAGTACCCAGCAGATCCTGGGGTGGCGGCTTTAGCAGGGCAAGTATAAGATCCCAATCATCATGGAGCCGCATAGTTATTTTCTTTTTCACAGGGATCAGATTAACCAAACTGTCACTCTGGTTCATGTCAAGAGTGAAATAATGCAAGCCACTATAAATTCTCCTCTGACAAGTGAAGTCCTGTGGCGTACACATTCTTAGTCACCCTTCAGGAGCAACCGGGTCCATAAATAATCATAATATTACTCATGACAGAATGGGATAATATAGCTCTAAAATATTTAGGAAGACAACACATGACCTAGTTTTATGATCTACAGCAGAGATTTCCAAACTGTGCTGGATTACCACTGGTGATTCGATTGAGTGTTTTAATAAAGCCTGACAGTTTCACTCCCATTGTTCACAACCTGACAAAAACTGTCATTAATGGGTGTCAGTATTCTAGCCCCTAGAAGTCCTCCAGAGAAGCCTGCCCAACTTCAAATCTGACCTGTGGCTCCTTTCCTGAATGTCGTTCCCCACTCTCTCTCTCTCTCTCTCTCTCACACCCCGATTTCTGACTCTATCCTGTCTCTAAAAATAAAAGGTGTGAAAAGTCAAAAAAAAAAATAGAAATCTTCAAAAAGAAACGTCATTAATTTTGATTAACTAGAGAGAAAAATGATTGTACATTTTTGATATAATACAAGGGGTTAACAAAAGTTGTTGTTCATTTAAATATTACAGAAAATAAATGTGCTTGTCCAAACAGCACGCGATGCGAGCGTCAGCGTCAAAATTAGCCTGATTCTATTGTTACCTTTTGCAGAAAGAACGAGGAAAGAGGGTGCTCTTAAAAGCACTGACGCTCACTTTTCTTTCCCAACAGAGCTTGTTAGCTTGTTGTACAAAGGGGAGATAGTAATGCATTGAAAATATCCACATCATGATTGAAATTTTTGAGCTTTGACTTCAACACCAGAGACGTATCTGTCACTGAGTCAGCGGAATTTGATTAGACTACAAGGGCCAAAAAGCAGACTGGGAGCTCCACATATATAGACACACAATCACACGCTTCTGTTACGACCTCCTAAGGCCGTACAGAGAGGGGGAATCACTTTGTCCCCCATTGCGCCTCTCATTCAGATTGAAGGCGAAACGTCAAAGGGGTGTAAATATCGCTGCTTGAAACAGCAGTCTGAACAGGGTTATGTCTTCTTCTTCTTGTCCTCCTTCTTTGTCATCTTTTTCTTCATAGTCATTTTTTTGTCCTCCTTGCCCTTATTATTTTTTTGATATTGTTACTGCTGCTTTTACATTATTGTTGTTATTGTTTAGAAGTGTTGAGTGTCGTTTTATTTGTCACTGTGTTGGTATCTGTGTGGAAGGTGGTTCTTCAGAGGTTTGGTGGTAAATGGTCTGAAAATGTATATAACCTTTGACTTCTAGAACTGTCTCGTCAGAAAAAAACTACGTCCATGACTGTTTTGGTACACAAGCTGAGATCCCTGTCTAAAGTTTGATTAGTTCCTATCTCACACTGATGCATTGTCTGCCATGTTGTCTTTGCTTTCTGCTCCTTCATTAATCTTTGTTATTGCTTCTCTTAATCTAGTTTGTCTCTTTTGTTTGTTTGCCTGTGTAAAAGTTGACCTTGTGTCTGAATGAAAACAGCTGATTCTCATTCCTCTCTCTCTTTCTCTCTCTCTCCACACAGAGGTCTTTGAGGAGCTGACCGTCGCCGTGCAGGAAAAAGACTCGTTGGCGTCAGAGCTGCACGTGCGTCACATCGCCATCGAGCAGCTATTCAAGAACTGTGCCAAGCTGCCGTGGCTGCAGATCAGCCGCGCCGGAGTCAAAGCTAGCAGCAACAGCAGCGGCCCTGTAGAGTGAAGAGTGATCTGAAGGCTGACGAACACTTGAACTAACTGTCTGGAAGAGCCTTCATGTGCCCTGTGTGACTCTAAAGCACCATGGTGACATGTAGGTGTTTGATCCTCATTACAGCAGCATTAAGGGCTGAGTGGACATGGCCTCTCCTCTCGTGGTTGCAGTGATGATGCAAGGATTAATGAGGAATTGCTGTTTAAAACAGACTGCTGGTATGAACTGATTTACAATTCATGTACCCAGAATGCACGCTGATAGCAGCTGGAGACGAGTCCTAGCACAAGAGGAAGTTCTTTTTTGGACATCACCCTAAAAGAATATTTCAAAGATTCACTGCGTATAGACTGAAAACAGAATCTGACTTCATTTGGTTTCATAGTTTCTTTGGTTTTACTTTGCTGTCCAACATTTTTGAGTGTGTGGTCATGTCACACATGGCTGTTTGAATATTGGTTTTAACACCTCTTCATACACCTCCATGTGCTATCTGATGGTGTGTGCAGTGTTTGACAACACAGCCTAGATGAATACTTGCTGCTGATTACAGGGGCAGCGGTCGTATGAGCATTTCAAAGTGCATTGCAACTAAAAATAGATGTGTGTGAATTGTAAACTGTATTAAGAAGCACATGTGCTCCTTTGGGGAGGGGGGGGGGGGTAACCTAAAGCCTTGGATAAGCTGTCCGATGTCTATCATGTTCAAGCACTGCCGAGTGTAGTGTTTGATTGCTCTCCTTAACACCGTTTTATATTTTCCTCTAAGCTGCTCAAAGAAACATAATGTCTTCAAAAAAGAGTTTTATCCTTTCCTTGAAAAGACCCTGATTAGAGGAGACGTCTGAGTACATGTTTAACATTTTGATGTCTTAATCGGAGAGACTGAACTGACGTGGAACACATCTGCAAAAAGTGAATCATCCTTACAAATACAGGTGTCTTTTAAATATCAGAAATGTTGAAGTATTAAAGAATTTGAGTGCAAAACAACTTCTGAGCATTCAGAGCTAATTCGGGCTAATTTTGAGCCCCAAACAAGAGTTAGCTAGATTTAGATATGTGTGTTTAAAAAAAGCCAAAGCCACTCCCCTGAAACACACAAACACTGAAAAGTGCAAAACGAGTCCAGCAGGTGGACTGTGACATCATCGCATCTGTCCAAATGAATTCATGCGAGCAGTCAGAGATTTAAATATATATATCTTCAGGGTTTTATTTGTCAGAGCGTTTGATTTAAATATTTCCATGGAGATCTAAAGAGAATTTTTTAACAGATTTAACAAAATAAACTTTAAATAAACGGCACTCCTTTATGTTGAATATAAAGACAAAATAATCTAAAGAAACAAAAGACCAATCAAAGTGTTCAAGCTAACGAAGCTTTACCGGCTGTGTTTATGAAGTCATACTTTGTAGGAGCAGTTTATCAAGCAGCACGTGGATATATCCGCTAACAAAGCCTCTGAATGTTTAGAGAGCTGCTACAAGGGAACGTTTCTGTTTATCTCAGCTTTTGGTTTTATCATAGCTTTTAATGCCGCTGACATTTACTTGATACTTGTTTTCTGTCCTCAAGCTTTCAAGCACAAGTCGTACGCAAGGCTCTAGACTAAAACGAGCGCTATCAGAAGAAGAGAGTTTAATGTGATGGAAGAGAAATCCAGCTGCCAAACCAAAGCCTGAATAGTTTCTGTTCACATGTGAACATCTAGCATTTGACTTGGGTTGAATTAAAGAGAGGTCGTTGCAATACCAAACCGATTTCAAACACACGTGGCTTAGTGATTTTAAACATTTGTCTTTTTCTTCTCAAAGTGTCGGACATCATTCGTTCTCAAGCACATGTGGCGTATCTGTGTTTTATTTATCTTTTATATTGTTCTAGGATGGGCTCGCCCTCTCTCCTGTGTGAGAGCTAAAGCGAGATGACGCAGCAATACGAACACGATGGTTTAGAGTGTGCTGTGCCTCTGGAGGTCCCTGAGTTTTAGAGCAAAAGGAGACAAAGAAGGATTTAAGGGATAGTATTAACAGTCAGTGTTGCAGAAAGCCTGCAGTCTTTTATTCAGGAACCCTATGCAAGACAGAGAGAAATAAATCAGAAGCCTTATCGAGTAGAAATATCTCTAAGAATATTGGTCCATCTGAGTTCGCCTCAGGAGTCGCAGAGCGAGTCGAGTATTATGCGCTGGTGAAGGACGAGGTTAAAAACCAGAAAGACGCTTTAGAAAAAGTCTGCTTTGTCAGTGTATCTCTTTTCAGCTCTCTTTGTAAGAGATTTAATGTATTTGACCCCTTTTTAGGGTTAAAGGTTTTAGCTTCATTTTAAACTTTAATCTTGGTTTGTATCTGTCTTCAGTGTGTTGGATATTTGAGAGTATTCAGATTACTTCTCCTTAGAGCAACTTTCCACTCATTTGATCCTCAGTTGTGTGTTTTTTTTAATGTGTGTTTTTATGAATGCTGTGTTCTTGCATACTGTGGAAACATGCCTGGGCTTGTGCTGCAGGCTGCCTAGCTTTGGTTTTTCTCTATTGATGGTTTTTCTTTTTCTTTTACTGGAGATGTAAGTAAACCTGTTACACTTCCACCTCCCTCCTTTTTTAGACTTGACTCTTTGTTCGTTTGTTTTCTGATGTTAAAGAGGCTGCATTTGTGTCGTGTGATGCATTTCTATTTATTCTGTGTGTTCAAGGACCGAAAACAGGCTGTGTGATTCGTGCTTAAGTGACAGGTTGTATTTTGTAAAATATTTCAATTAAACAAAAATATTTTTTACTACATTTTGTGGTTTCTTCTGGATTGTGACCCTGCTGTAAGGATGTGAAAGATCTGATACTGCAGTATTACGCGTGTGTCTGTGTGTGGGTGTGTATATGTGGGCGGGGGCATTAATATTAATGCAAACTATTAAGACTTGTGTAAATCAGTGTGATGAAAGATACAACAGAAAACTCAAAGTACTTGGTCTTTTTCGATTCTCTGATTTTTTTTGAAATTTTCCAAATCCAAAACAAAAAACGGCACCAGAATTTACATTTTTAGACCCTTCAAATCCATTATTACCCCTTTACCTTTTCTGAAGATTATTTCCTTTTTAATAGAGATTGCAAATGTTGCATACCTAGTCCACACTCTGAAAAACCTTTTCAATGTTACTGCATGTCTTTATTACACACTTTTTTAGAGCTCTGATGAAGGTGAGAGTCTGAAACACTTCCGTCTAATTTGTTAATAAAGTTGATCTTCATGCTACAGGTGCTGCTGGAGCCTTACGACCTCTTCAAGCCTTTCTCATGCACCTTGATAGTTGAAGTTGTGCCTCTGCATCTTTTATGACATATTTTAAAAACGTTCTTCGGTCTTCAGTTAATTTGTGACTGCATGATTAAAAGAACCCCGGCCTGTTTAATTCCACCTTTAATTCATCCAGAAAAACAAATAGTTCTGCAGTATTGTCCCAACATACTTTACATTATAGGAATGTATGAGAAAAAACACAAAGGCTGAAATATTAAAGTTTGAGTCAAACATCAATGACTAAATACAATAAAGAGAAATAAATAAATAAAATAAGTGCATTAAAAACGTCCCACCTGCTTATCATGCCTCAGTGGACTTCCTTAGTTTCCCTGCAAAAGAAAAATGTAACAGACAGCCTGTTGCATCGTGTGGTACATGAACCTTTGCTGCCCCCTTGTGGATAAAAGACACACTACAACGACCCAGGTGTAGATAAAGAGGATCATTTCCGGGAAATACGATAACTTCATAGTAACTGAACAGCACGTGTTGTTATCATAGACTGTAAATATTAGGTTGTTATATATATATATGTATATATATATATATATATACATATATATATACACATACTTATAACAGACAGACAAAAGACGGTTGCCTCCAGCATTCAGCGCTTTCTGATAAAATGTATTTTTATGTGATTTTTTGGTGTTGAGAAAACCCTCACGTTTTCACGTTTCCAGGCAACTATTTTGATTGTGTTGTCTTGATGATTGTTTTACATGCTTCTTCACAGTCTTCTTCCAAAACTGTTATTTCCATTTCCATTTCCCATGTCTCTTTTGGTATTTTCTCATATTTGTTTCTCGTAAGATCTTACACAGTTTTGAGATCCAACTGCTTCCACTTATTTTAGTTTTGTAGATTATTTATATTAATTAACCCATGCACTCTCCTGGGGAAGAACAATGCTAGAGAACGCATGTTGAGAAATCTTGATAATGTGGAGCTAATAACAACAAAAAGCACACATTTTTAAAAAAGGCTGAGAAGAAATTAGTCGGTCGTCTCCCAACTGGAAGGTCAGGGGTTCGATCCCCAGCTCCTGCAGCCACATCTCCGATATGGGCAAGACACTTTACCCCGAGTTGCTCCCGCTGCTTCGTCAACAGCGTGTAAGTGTGTGGTTTAGTTACTTCTTATGGTCACTTTACACAGCGGCTTCTACCATCAGTGTGTGAATGTGTAGGTGTGACCTGCAGTGTAAAAGCACTTTGAGTAGTCTGAAGACTAGAAAAGAAATAAACAAGCTCAAGTCTATTTACCATTTCAAAAAAAGTAACTTAAGAGAGTCACTTCAATTTCAAAAAGGTTTCAGTAAAAACCTCTTGATTTATTTTATTTATTATTTTAGTATAAATCTTAAAAAGGGTAAAGCTTGAATTTAATTCACTCAGAAAAAAGGGGAGGAGAGATGTGCAGATCCCAAATAAAAGAAATAAAATAATTTACTGCATAGTTAATTATATGTTTATTATTTAGAGTGTGTGAACATAACTGGTTTTGAAAAACATAAGAATCTTAATCCCATTAACTTTCAAAATTAATTTAAATGACTTGATAAATGTTTCATCAACATTTGCAAAGAACGAAAATACGATGATCAAAAATCATTTTCATGTGTTGAGTAGAGGAATTGAGTAGAGTAGTTGTGTATTTCTTCCAAATATAAATACTTCCATTATATTTGAGCCTTTAGGAGGAACGCTTGTTTTCATATTTTCGCATTTTACGATAAATTACATCACTACAAGCAACCATTGTAACAAACAAAAAAAACACATGCCTGACGCTGTGAGTCATGATAGTAAACCAGTATGACTCACCCCTGGACTCACCCTACAGGCAAACACTCGACCAATGAATGTGCAGCATTGCTTTGTTTACAACCAATGGGAGCGATCGGGGGGCGGGACTTCTGATGTAGCGCGCTAGAGCTACAACTGTATCTCAGGGCTACTTATGTTGGCCAACTTCCTTCACCATTCATTCTCACCCACATGCTGGAGGGACCACTTTATGGAAGGGTAGGTCGGCCGTGTGCCTCACTGTATTTGTCATGTGCGTCCTAACGTGAACGGACTATTGAAAAAACAACTCAATATGATAATTTCTAACTTTTTCCACTAAATATATGGTCCAGTTGTTGTGTTTGTTGCTCACATGTAGCTATGCTATCTTCAGAGCTAATGCTAATACGCCAATATTGACTTCAGGAAACTCGCTTAATACTCATACAAGTGGAAAGGGGGGAATTTAAATTTATTACGTTGCGAATGATGGGACTTTGATGGTTTTAAGTCATCCACGGTCACGCTATGTTAGCAGCGTTAGCACAACTAGCTCGCTAGCATCAGTCCTTATTTTGGTGTATGTCGCGTGGCTAACCGGAACTTCTACGTCACAGCCCGCCTTCTGAGACGGACCGTTAGCTCCTGGAATAATCCCCATGGCAACATGAGTTGGGCAGTGATGTGGGCTCGCTGGAACAAACATTTCATGTTTTAACAATTTGCTATCTAAAGAAAAGCAAAAATAATGATATTCCTTAATATTTTTTGTATTGTCAAACATTGATTGATAAAATAAGAAAGCTTTGAAAAAATTTAAATGAAGTAAAAAGATTTCAAGCGAAGCCATACTACAATACATTGTTTTAAGAAAAATGAATCTCTAAAATCGATGTTTTAACTTTTCTGTAAGTAAACAATATCCTCTTGAGTGCTTGTTCGTGTGATTACAAATGAGTCTTCTTGAAGCTTTTCCCCACACATTTAGCTTAATCTTCTTTTTAAATGAGCTGTCTGTACTTTTGATGTGCAAGAAACCCATTGTGTATGAAAAGTTATGTAATGATAGTGCTATCTGTTATCAGATGTAAGGAGGTTTATTGCAAATGAGAACAAGACAATCTCATCAAATGTGTGAAGAGACTCCTCATACGAAACTCGCCATCTCCATAATCGTCTTAAATCTTACCATGAGCAAATCCCCAAAATTAATTTAAATGTCATAAACACTGGGTTACAGCTGTCATTGAGCTGCTGCTCATCTGATATAATGTTGTTCTGCTTACAGAGGCTGTATGGACGTAATGAAACGCATGTGAAATATGAGGAGAGAAATCGCAGCTGTGGTGTTTTTCCTGAAGAGGCTTGTGAAGCGAGGGGAGAAGTTGGAGGCAGAGAAGGTGGAGCTGTTTGTTGAGAGGCTGGCTGTTGCTCTTCAGGAGAAGTTCAAGGGACACTGGTACCCTGAAAACCCCAGTAAAGGCCAGGCCTACAGGTGCTGCTCTCTGTCTTTTCACATTTTTAACTTGCAGGCAGCTTCTGTAAACCTCCCACATAATTTATATCTGTACCTGAATTTTTTTTCTGTGTGCTTCAGGTGTATCAGAGTGAACAGGTTGCACAGGCAGGATCCAGAGCTCCTTCGGGCCTGCCATGAAAGCGGGATTCAGTACAGGGACCTGGGTCTGCCACATGAACTCACATTATGGGTGGACCCTGGGGAGGTGTGCTGCAGGTGCGATTTAGTTATGTTAATGTTGTAATACTTGTTCAAGCTTTATACACTTATCACAGTATAGAACAATGTTATTGCACGTTTTCCACATATGGTGCATGTTTAGTATGCACATAAATCCTGCTCAGACTGTAATTGTTGTTTGTTTTTTGTTTTCAGATATGCAGAACAAAATCCCTTCTTCTCAGTGGCCAGTTTCTCAAATGATAACGAGGAGGACAAAGATGTCGCAAAGAAGGTGACGAGTGCTTTGGAGAGGGTGACGTCAGACTATCACTCAGGTTCTTCATCAGATGAGGAAGGCATGCGCACTTCCCCCCTTACTGTCCCCAACAGCCGCTCTACTAAACAGGTATGGTCTAATAGATTTTAATATTACCGTGCTAAGAAATGTCATGCTGCTATTGAGAGGAATGGATATGTAGGTTTTATCTTTCTGTAACATTGCTTTGTTCTGTTACTGTTTGTGTTATTTTGTTCAACGCTAATAACTTCTATCTGCTGACAGTTTATCGGGAGTCAGACCCTGAGTGGTGTCTAGAATAAGGATTTCCTGTGTTTCAGTCAATGGCAGCCTCTTACTTGTTGTTTTCTTTTTCAGACAATGAATCCTGCCGCTCCTACGTGGCACCCTAAGAAGATGACACCAGGGAAAGTTCCTATGTTTCCACAGCCACACAACATTTTCCGTCCTCGCAGCAGAGCTCCTCACACTCCAAGGCACACGCTGTGGGTCCCTCCAGGCTACAGAGGAGGATACTGGGATACTAACCAACATCTGGCACATTGTTACAGTTAGAATCATGGTGCTTATTGATCACAATAGACTGAAGACAAGTTGACCCAACTGACCAATGTTTTTTAAACAGGAATTTTTATAGCTGAAATAATGTTTGTGACTGAAGTCCTTTTTGCACTTTAGACCATTTGTTATAGTCTAAATCTATCACTTGTATTAAATTAGATATTGGAAGTGGAATACTACACATGTAGACTTAACGTAATGTGTTTTTTACAATGGGGGACGTCCACCTAGTGTCCTTTTTTTGTAATGAAATGTTTTATTTATTCATAGTGAAGAATTGTCCGATGTATAGGCTCAAAATTTATGGAGTTTTATTAAACCCAATTTCCAAGCATCATAATGCTTTATTTATTCTGATGGTATTTCTAGGAGTTCCTTAATGGTTGCGGTTGAAGGTTCTTGGTTTTCTTCTTCAGGTAGTTTTGTTGTTTAATCTTTAACTTCATGCTGACGTGTTGAGAAGAGAAAAGAGTAAAATGTCAGCGCTTTATGTGGGTGTTTGTGACCCACTGTTCAGATGGAAAATGTTTGTGAAGAAGTTCTGTAGCACTACTCAGATGGTTTTACATTGTGATAATGTTTAGGCTCACGATAATATTATTTAGGCATAGTCCTTAAATACTTTCGGCACATTAGTAATATTCCATACACATTTCTTTATGTGGCACCAGTGATCATGTCAAATAAAACTTTTTAACTATCTTTATGGTTTGGTTGCATCATGGACAATTCTAAAGTCAGTGTCCCTGTAGTGGCAGTATTACCGTATATATATATATATATATATATATATATATTACAACCTGTGGACAGTACTCCAGATCATTAAGAGTGTGGTTGGAGAAAAACATGAGCTTTTGACACTCTTGTGGCAACTAAAGTCAAAAGAGTAAGAGTTTTTTAATAATAAAATGACTGCCCAGTGCCCACCAACTTACCCTAGCTTCACATATTTTGTTTGTTGCATTGTACTATGGCTGAAATAAAGTATTGTACAGAACAATAGCACAGTATAATAAACTGTATTTTATAACCATGATATTTCAAAATAAAAAAAAAAAATCCAATACAAAGGCTTTACTGGGCTGAAAGGTTTGGAAAAATCTGCAAAGACCCAACATCCGGTATTAGCACTAAGCAACTTTTAGCATTATAGCAAGTTACAGTTGTAAGGAAGAATAAAGTGCCTACCCTCAAAATGTTGCAGTCGTTTTTGAATGCGGGTTGTTATTTCTTCTTTGGAGGCAGGGAGAGCCACTGACCTGGATGAGATTTACACACACACATATGTATAAGGCACCTTGGGGACGGTGCAGCTTCTCTCCACCTATGGCAAGCACTTTGAACATTTAAATATTAGCGGTAATAGTTAGACTATTAGAATTCCAAGGCGACATATCCACAATGTAATTTTCACTAGTAACAATTCTAATTATATTATATCTACAATTCATTTTTCACTAGTGGAACTGGTCATTGTAGATATCTGTAACTTAATTACAACTAGTCAACTTGTGCCATTGACTTCTATTCAAATTGAATTACAGATATCTGTTATTCAATTTTGACATGTTGTAATTCAAAGTCGACAAATCCACAATGACATTTTGACATGTCGCAATTCTAATTCATGATATCTACAACTCAATTCTCACTAGTAAAAATGTTAATTCTTGATATCAACAATTCTATTCTTACTAGTGACAAAGTTCATTTATGATATCTACAATTGTTCTAACTTTACAGATATGATAAATTAATTCTACATCTCTAAAATGCAATTCTTACTTGTCGAAATTACATTATTGATATCTTAACCTGGAATTATTACATGTAAGAATGTAATTACAGATATCTTGAATTTACATTTCTAGTGGAAATGTTATTTCCACTAGTGAAAACTAAATTGCTACTTGTCAGCCAGACTGTTTTAATGTTAAAGGGCTTGCCATACTCCACCGGCAGAGGGCGATACTGACTTGTTTTGGAGCGCCGTTACAGTCTATGGTCACATGACGCTGTGCACCTGCAGAGAGAGAGAGGAGGAGTGGAGGAGTTTGGATGCTTCGGTCGAGCTAGTCTGCCGCTTCTCACTCGAATTCAGCACAAGTTCTTGGAGCAACTTTCAGCGGACGAAGTAGTTGGAATATCTGGACCAGGAATGGAGCTGTCGATAGTCAGGGTCTGCTGTGTTCTGCTGAGCCTGTTTACAGGTAAGTTTAATTAATTAAAACCACACAGTCTTTAGCTACTTTGATTCTAATGAGACGGCGGCGAGTGTGGTCAGCCATGCACTCTAACGTTAGCCACAAAGCGTTGACATGGCAACTCGCCTTTTCGACAAGTTAGAAATACTCTTAACTTTAATTTACCTTTTACCTAAAAGTTAGTGCGACTTACCTGTTCAACAATCAAACAAACCGCATTTAAAAAACACGTAACACATTTCTCACTGGGGAGAAACTCTGACGCAAGGTCAGTTTAACAGTTGTGTAGCGTCTCTACACATTTTGAATTTCTGAGGTAACCCGAAACTGTTACCTGGTTATGAATCACTCATGTTGTTTTTCAGGGGAAACAGGCATACTGGAGGACTACATTAAATTAATGAATCAAAGTTGGCTTTTTGTGCTCAAATTTGTGAATGGGGTTTTGGTTAAGCTTCATTTTTCATGATTATGTGTCGGTTAACGGAATAAGGTGGATTTATCACTTAAATCGAGTGAATGGTTACTATAATGTTTTGCAGATTAGGTTTTACCACATTAATTAGACGGTGGATGATTTTTTTTTAAGACTTTTCCTGCCCGGTATTTCTTCGTCCGTGTGAAGTCTGTGCGGTGAACACAATAGCTTGATCCGCTTTTTAAAACCTGTGGCTGCAGGACTTCAAAGTGCTGCCCTTTTTTTTGTCTGCCATCTGCTGACCCCCATCCCTCCCCCCTCCATCCTCCACTAAATCTAATGCCATCGCATCTAACTTTAAGCACATGTTTGCTCCTGTTCACAGCTTTGTTTTGGTTCATTTACATATTCACACGTTCTAGTTTCAACACCATTATTTGATGCAGGTTTTGACCCTGATCTAAGAAGGGTTCTGTTTGTTCATGCTGCAGGTGGGTAGATTACAGCGTGGGAAGAGAAACCTTTGATCAGCATAGTTATTTTTAAACCTTCTTTGCTTGTGCTCATTTATAGTCGGGGATTTAAAGTTGAAATTGAGGTACTCTTCCTCTTAAAGGACACCCAAAATCTAGTTTGGGCACATCTCATTTATTTTTATGTAGCTGCTTCACACAAGAAATCAATCAGGATTTATTCAAATAACACAAATCTAGGTGTTTTTGATATGGAAAAGGACAGGACAGGTAAAATATTCTATTTTCTGATTTAAATTCAAATCTCGTGGTTGTTCTGACAGTGAGCCATCAGGGCAACACATGTTGAAACGTAGCAGAATGTTTTTTTTAATCGTATTTATTCCTGTAATTATAAATTCCTGAAACTATCTCTCATAATGATGCTGATTAATTTCCCACTGTTGTTTTGTTCATTGTAGTTCATTAATCTGAATGCACGTGGGCGTGGCTGTTTGGTGTCCTGGTATTTACACTGAAACCAGCAGATCACTCCTCCTCCCACTCAGAACAATAATGTGAAACTTTTGCAACAGGATTGTCCTTTGGCTTCGATCTGTAGCTGAGTTATTGAAATATTTTCTGAGGTTTTAATGGGAAGCCACAGAAGCCACAGGTCAGGGAAATGACATTCCAGTATGCTGATTAGTGGAAAAACCACATGTCATAAAGTGCTTCTTTGTTAGGGATCATCCAGCACATCTCTCCATGCAAAAAGCTGGGGCACCGTAATATAAGGTTTACATAGTGTGTGTGTGTGTGTGTGTGTGTGTGTGTGTGTGTGTGTGTGTTGTGTGTGTTGTGTGTGTGTTGTTTAAACCTTCTTTTGTCTCATGACTCACATTGTTGTGTCCACTAGTTTGGGCTCATTACCATCTTAATGGCATCACGGCCTCGTCATTTGGGCACTGTTCCACTTCAGCTGACAATAACAGTATCTGCCAGACTCGGCGCATTCTTTTAACATGCCCGAGAAGTACACAACAATGTGCTCTTGAAAGATAACAAGTAGGATCTTTCTGCTCCATTTTCTTTGCTCCATTTGACCATGCTGCATAGCATATCATATCAAATAATGACAAAAGAAGTTGAAAAAAGGTTAACTGAATTTTTTTACATCATGGTCATCTTTGGTCAGTGTTAACTGTCGTCATTAGATGTTATTTTTATGGTTATTGTGAAACCAATTTAAATGTGTGTCCATGTTCCCATGCTTTAGGTTAATTTACTGCAGACTTCCCAACAGTTGTAAACCTTTTGACTCTGCAATACAAACGGTCCACCAGTTCCTCCATAGGTGTTTTTACACACAGTGATGTCATTTCCTGGAGATTTGTTTAAGACTTATTTGTGGGCTTTTTATGCCTGTATTGTAGAGAAAGGACAGTTGATAGTGTCGGAAACCGAGGAGAAAGGGTGGGGTATGACATGCTGTAAAAGAGTCATGGTCAGAATTGAACCCGGGCCGCATGCTTTGAGGACTAAAGCCTCTGTACACAGGGCGCTCACACTAACCACTAGGCTACTGGCACCCCCATTTTCTGGATATTTTTAAAAACTTTTATTTCCCTGGTATCTTAACACCCTAAACTTGTGTAAGTTACTTCAAGTTAAACTCAGACTCTTATGGATTTCACTTCAAATTCATTTGAATGGGGTTATGCAAACAGTAATCTTCCACAGCCAGTCTATGGTCGCCTATGTGCCATGTGTCATTCCTCTGTTAAACTGCATGATACATGTAATGACATCATCACTGTGGACTTACAAGGCGATGACCCAAAAGTCTAGTCATTCTGCTTTCTGCTGCTGCAAAACGTTTGAAGTCTTTAGCGAAAACAGTACTTGAATATTCATTTTAGGAAAAGATAATGCAAGTGGGAAAGTCTTAGAAAGATAGAAAAATAGATTGTGGTATGCTACTTGGTTATTTTTTTTTATTGTTAAAAGTCAAGCTAACCAAACATTTTAATACCAAGAAATGAAAAGAAGACTTAGTATGAGTATAGGTGTAAAAGACTTAACAGGGCTCCCTTTTAGATTCCCTCTGGTGAGGTTTTTTTTTTTTTAAAAAGACGTTGTTATAGGAGACCACCTGCTAATGTGGGTTTGGCTCTCACTTTCATCATTGACATCAGATGCTCTAACTTACTCTGCTCAATTCAAAGGCTGACACATGACAGTAAGTCTGCTTTAATATTTGCAAGTTCACTTCATCAGACTTTAAACACTTAAAAAAGATGCTGTTACTCCCCACTCGAGTGTTTCTGGTGCCATCTTATCTGTTTCTTATGTCTGTCATCAAAGAGCTCGTCCAGGAAATACTGTGTTTGTCAGTTTGCCCTGCCTGGTATGCCTGTCCTCTCCTTGCCTTTTATTAGCAGACACCAATTGATGTTCTTTTGGCAGCAAGTCCATATTGTACAGTTATTTTCTGTGCTACATTGCTGTTTGACCTGCCCTGGTGCTCTTTCCAGTCTCAAACACCCCCCCCCCCCCCACCACTCCTTTCTGTTTGGGTCAGGAGTGAAGCCACTGACCTTGGGTAAACAAAAACCTGGTGAGCCTCGGAGCAGGCGCAAAACAGTTACCTGATAAGCCGACAACCAGGAGCTCGTTGCTTGGTTACCTTTTGAAAACAGATCCAGGGATTGTACGCGTGTGTGTGTGTGTGTGTGTGTGTGTGTGTGTGTGTGTGTGTGCGCGCGCGCGCATGTGCGCTCCGGTTTCTTTCGAAATTTACCCTCCCCCTTACTTGTATTCAGTCATCTTCTTTTCCCTTTTAGTTTGTTACAATAGCTGCTGCAGATGTATTGAATATCTAAACACTGAAGTGGTTTTTGTGAGTAACTCCTCTTAAGGGAACAACTCTTTTCACCCTTGCAGCATTGTGCAAATATAAAAGACCTGTGGAGAGAGTTACAACCGGAGAAGATGGGTGGAGACACGAACTAAACCATTGTCATTGGCCCCATGCAGACAGTAATGACTTCAGGTCACAGTCAGTTGTCATGACCCAGCAGTCAAACCCCTTTACCTCCTGTTGTCTGAAGCATGTTGCAGCCAGCGTTTCACCCCAACCAAGCAGCCACCCACTCCGCCTGCAGCCACTTGTCCTTGGAAATTAAACAGGAACAAGTAGAATCCGATCACACTCCCGGGACACTGCTTCTGTCCTCCACAATTTCATGAAGGGGAACAAGCAGGCATGAATATTCACAGCCCCTGACGTTAATATTTTAGCATGCCGGTCCTGTGCCAACTCCTGTACACTTACACAGGAGTGTGAAGTGCTCATACCCCCCTCCATTTCATATGTGAATACTTGAATGAACAAATTGCTGCCTTCCAGAGAATCGGTGAAAATGATTAATAGTGGTGCTTGTTTCTGAGTCCTGTTAATGGCCGTGCAGCCACTCTGTATTCAGAGCTCATTTTCTTTTCACAGGTATGGGGTAAAAATGCATGCTGGGCTGCTGCCAAAGCATTCTTACGGAAAGATATATTGGCAAGAATATGCTTAAATCCTGCTGGCCATAAAGTCAATGTTACATTGACAGATTTTTATGTCTTCTAACTTCTATGACACTTGACACGCTGCAGTATTGACCCACTCACTGAACCAGGTGACAAGAAGCATTCAAATGATGTCCAGTGATAGCCAATAAACTTTTCTCTGGAGGAATATGTTTAAGGGACACTAATTAGTGGTTGATCACTTCTTAAAGGTCATGCTTTAGTGTGTATGTGTGGACTAAGTGACCATGATTTATTGCTTCGGCCTGGTGCTTGGTCAATTTGTTTTGTTTTTCCGATGAACCATCCTAAAATCAAAGATAATATTAGAATTATACGCTGACATGAAAACCAAAAAAGCTGCAACATTTCTAGTTCTTTGATACGATTAAATCCATTGTAATTTTGTGGTTTCGAAACTTTTTTTGATACCCAAATAAAGTTGAAAGGTTCTTCTTCATCGCCTTAAAACAGTTGGGACTGCACATTATACACCCATGGTGGCAGATCAGTGCAGCTCGCTGTTTAGGTATCTGCTTTGGAGCGGTTAAGAAGAATTGTTTTTGGTGAATACATTGATTTGTGATGAATAGACTGACACCAGGTGGTATGTGGCCACCAATTAAACATAATATAATCTTTTACACAGTTCTCAACCAGTCAACCAAAAACATTGAGAAGTCAGACAGAGACTTTAACACACTTTGTTTTTCATTTGAGTGCCGATGATTTTTAATTTGTTTACTTAGTATGTGTCCAAGTGACCCAGATCTGATAATGTGGGCTGGTGAGAGCGAGACTAAAGATAAAGAGAAGATAGTAACCCTCGTATCTTTAGTATGACTGTTGAAATTCTCAGATGTGTGTTGAACGGTGACAGTATCGAGGGAGAGACATTTCCTCTGTATTCATGTAACCTATCAGTTAAAACAAGGTCACTGCAGCGCTGATTCTCCCCGCTCTCCTGAGTCCATCGGTCATCATCATGGCGTCGCACTGATAGGGCGATAAACAGCCCAACAGCACATTCGTCACTTATCCACTTGATGCCTAGCTCTGCAGCACCCACAATGCCCTCTGCTCCTAATGAGGAATAATGGGCTCTGTGACAAATAAGCTGTTCACTGTGATGATAATAATGGTTTTTACATACCTCATATCTCAAATGAACATCACCAGAATACCATTTTTCTGCAGATAATCGGCACAGAAGCAGAGCAGGTGCTGCACACCAGGCAGGGAAGGAGATTTGAAGGAGTTTGTTACAAATGCATTATAATTATCATGAAAAATGATGCTGAAAACCATTGAGCTTTTAAAATGAAGAATGTGTTATAACTATTTATCAACCAGACTTACCGATAAGTATGAAAGAAAGTAAGTTTAAAATGTGTTCCCTGTTTTTTCATGGTTTCTTAATTGTAAATGAATTCATTCATTCAACCCAATGTCACCTATTTCAGTTAGCCAACTAGCTTTTATCCTGCTGTTGTCAAAGCTGTATAACTATTTTAAACTAACGGGACTTGCTACAAAGTTTGGTTGCGCTTATCACGGCTGCTTTGAGTTGTGGTGGATGATTGTCCCACAGCCAGTATTATGTGTCTGTGTACTAGTCGCACCACAAGCAGGAGTTGACAAAGTTTTACAACCTGCAGATTGTCGAAGGTGATGTATTTTGGTTTAATTGGACTCATAATGCAGACGTGCTTGTGCGCTGTCTATACAGTTTTGTTCAAGAACCTAATCAGACAGTCAATGTTTGTTTGAGCATTCGTGATTTGATCTAGAAGACGTGACTTGACTTAAGATACAACATTACGTCACAGGACTTAAGCATTGTAGCATTTAAAGCTCATTTTGTTGATTTTTAGGTTTTGAAAAATACTGAACCAGAAAGGTTTCAATCCCCATCCCTAAACGTGACAGGAAGAATGACAACCGGCAGGCATTAAAATGATGTTTTTAAGTATTTTGACAAACTACATAATATGCATTTGCTGTGCAAGTCATGTAGAGTTAATCTTGGGGATCATAAAACAACTAACTAGTTTGTTGAATGACTACCTTCAACCAAAGGAAAATAACAATGGAAGGAGGCAATCACTCATCATGTCATCTGCTAGAAGTGTTAGCATATGCCACCTTAGTGCCACCATAAGATAAGGGTGTATGAGGTTAACGCGGTGAGATTTAGGACTGAACTTCAAAGTGCTAACTAGGTAACCATTATTACCTGCATGAGGCAAGGGGTTGTTACAGACTCATGTGCAACCATCACAGCCATTTTATTCAAAGCTTAGTTGAAGACCCTCTGATGTACATAGTGGCTGAATAATGGTGCATGTTTTAGAAAGTAAGTGCCTGTATCCATGACAACACTAGTTTGCGAACCATCAGCTCCTTTTTGCCTGTACTGGAGAGCTCTATAGTAATTTATTCTGACTACTTAAATATGGGAATTAGTTCAAATGCCCATCTCTGCTTTGTTGAATTAGCATTCACTCCTAAGTTAGTGTTCATCTCTCTAATGCATTACTTGACCTCTGGTTCTTGCTTGAACTTTTGTTTATTTCCACTCTTTTTGACTGTGTTGTTTTGCATAATATTCTCACGGCATATGAGCGACTCATCTCTGTGGGAAGATATGCAGTGTGGCAGGCAGGTCCCCAGGGTGCTGCATCTGCAGGCGCTGGTGTGCAGACTGCTGCTGCTTACCTGCTAGGTAGGGGTCAGCTCAGCTCTACACACGTCTGAGCCTCTGTTAGATTATCCTTGTGCACTGTTAAAGCACTGGGCTTAGTAGTAGCGCAGTGGGGAAAAAAACACGTTATCATGTACAAAACAGACCTGACAATTTATTCTGACAGCACATCTTTTATTGCCGGTTGTGACATCCATTGACAGCATCACTCTGCAGATAAGCATTGTGTATTGTATTGTGTATGTCACATTATTATCAGCGAATGTCCAGGCATTGTCTTACACAGAACCGAGTTGTGGAAAGATGATTATATTTTCTCCTCCAGCAGTAAGCCCCCACTCTCGCCGCTAAGAACATTAGAGTTAATTGTGTGTCTAATCTTGAAAAATACTACGGCTCAGAAAATAAGCGACAGAAGCAGAAGGTGGGGTGAATTTTGGGAGGAGGAGGAGGGGGTAAAGCAGCTGTTGAAGGAGCCATTTATAGCACCTCTATCTCATTGAAAAACATTACACATTGTCGACGACTGTGAAAGAGGAAAATAAGTGTTGTGTATAGAAAGCCTCTTCCTTGATTCAGTCCCACTTGATTTGTCTCCCTGCAGGGTTGACATTCAAGTCGGTCTCTGTCTCTGTCTGATGTTTGATCATCATGTCGAATTAGAAAGGTATGCTAATAACTACTGTCCATAGAAAACAGGGATTTGTGATGTAAAATGCCTGTTGCCATGCACAAAATCCTCGCCTGAACAATTTTTACAGCTTTATCATCGCTTGTATTATAGATTCAAGAATTATATTACAGCGGTTGTGTAGGGAAATTTTATGATGCGGGCTGAATCTTGTTAGGAGCGTTAAGGGGGTTTTGATACCAGCGGACACACAATTAGACCAAGAAAATCCAATTTCTTGTGACATTTGTTGCCTTCTAATCAAGCTGTTACAAAACCGTAGCCACAGACTACAAATCCTTGCAATTTAAATCTGTAAAGAGGTCAAATATAAATGTAGGTTTTAATGCTAACCCAGAGAGGCTCTGCGGCTGTATATCTGTTACAACATCTGTGCATTGTTTGTATGGCAGGGAAGGGAACTAGGACTGCACAGTTAATCCAAATGGTGTCAAAGATCACATCATAGCCAAGTGCAATATCCAAATCCCAGTAGCTGCAATGTTCTGATAGACGTAAAATGTGTTACACCTTTGTTGTAAAGAATTGTGTTCATGCATATTGCTCTAAAGCTGCAAGATTTGTTTTTATTTATTTTAGACCCCAACAAATGTAACACGCTCATGATTCCAAAAGTTTCACTCCTGCAAATAAGTTTATTCCCAGTAATAGTAAATCATACTGCAATCATAATATTGGTCAAAATGCTGTTTTGACTTAATTGCCTTTCATGCAGCCCAATGCAAACTGCACTATTCCACTTATTACAAAACATTGCATTGTTGGATATTATAAGATGCTGCTATTTTTGCAGGAAGATGTGAAGAAAGGAGCACAACTGCAAGACCAAGCTGGTGCGTTTTGGCAAAATGTCTCTAATCTCCTATGAAATTTAAATTCAAGGAAACACTTTGTTTCACGCAAGAGCATTACATGAGATTAGATCTGATGAAACTTTTACCCATGGGGAAAATGGGGTCATTGCAGTAACAGTAAACAGAAATTACAGAAATTACATTCATAACTACAGCTTAGGTCTTTGGGTTATGTAAAATGTGGAAATGGTGGACCGTGAGTGACCCTGAGTGGCCGTGAGCGGCCCTTTTGTAAATCACCTGCGAGAGAGTGTACTGTAAAGGCTGAGTTCTTTAAGACGGGGACCTGAGTTTTGATTTTGTGTCTCGCCCTTTCCCGGATGTCATACATATTTTAACGGAATTTTCATTTTAGAAGGACTGTGAGAAATGCAAATGCAGATCCAACAGTTCTGATTCAAAACGTGAGCTTCTTTTAAATTTCAGATTTTATGCAGAAAGTGTTAGTAATAAAGTACTATAAAACTTTAACCCCTTGTGTAAAAGGTCACAGTGAATTGTAT
Source organism: Labrus bergylta (assembly GCF_963930695.1). Classification (NCBI taxonomy): domain Eukaryota; kingdom Metazoa; phylum Chordata; class Actinopteri; order Labriformes; family Labridae; genus Labrus; species Labrus bergylta. The sequence goes on along the minus strand of NC_089208.1, from coordinate 24,169,391 downwards.
TGTAACCCCTCCATTGTGATCAAAAAGTGCAGTTAAAATTTTTATTGCAGAATGAATTTGAATGACTTCTATTTCATCACTTTGGGTTTTACAACCAGGTGTTCAAAACGAGTGTGGCGATCTGCCACTTCCCTCTCCTCCATTAACATTCATTAAAATGTTCTTTCTCTCATCCTCTGCTTATTACTCCTGGGTCTGGGTTGGCTCTTTAGGTATGACATACCAGGACGTCTGCTATGCTATAGAGTATTGAAAAGGCTCAGCGCCTGAACCTAAGCAAGGTCAGCAAGCCACAACAGATGTTTAATTGCCGCCGTGCATCTCGCCGCCATGTGAGGAAATCAGCAGCTGACTCAGTCGTCCTCCCCAGAGATCAGATCAAACTGAAAATAGCTCTGTGACTGTCCGGTTTATGATGGTCAAACCGCACATTACCACACAACCTTAATGACGGGTGCTGCTGTTTTAATAAGCAGGTTCACAGTGACCCCAAGGCTGCAGTTGTTGCTGCTAAGTTCCTCAGGAAACCAACTGTTAAGTGTCTTAATGGAGCTCATGCATAATTCATGAGCACAGCTGCGTGGCTGGCTCGCCTTCTCAGAGAGGCCGCTAATTGGAATGAGAAGAGGAAAGCCCTTACTGTTTTTTACAATGTGTAGGAGGAAATCTCTTCTACAATGAATCCCTCTGTGTCAGGACATTTATCTCATGACATGAGACAGAGGATTGTTGATTTATTAACCACAGCTAGAACTGTGACACAACTCCAAAGCTAGTGTTGATTAATGAAAAGTGGATTTGGAAAAAGAACCTGTAACTTCCTTCAATGTCATCTGATTTCATCAACTAAAAAGTTCTCCTTCTTTGAACTCTTAAAAATTTGCCTTGGGTGAATGAAGCAGTTGAACCTTCAGATAAATCAGTGTTTCTTCAATAATAAGGGGCTGAGAGCTGAGCTGCCACTAACGTGATCAGGTTGTTTCTCTTAACTTCCAACAACTAAAATCTTTCATCCTGATAAAGATTAAAAAAACACCTTGATCTGGAAGGTTACAGTTATCTGAGTTACACAGGATGCTGCTAATACAGACTATCGCCCCGCCATTCTTTGGACACATAAAAAGCTTTAGACTGCCTCCAAAGTCACCTGACATTTAAAAGATCAACTGCGTCTTACTTTTTTGATCAGCCATTGAAGGGATGGGTAACATTTAAAAAGCTTTAAACACATTTTCAAAGTATATGTGTATTTAGTTTTGACTTAAACCCCTCTCATAGTCCCTCTGCTGTAAGAAAAGGTGTTGGGAAATTTTGCTTGCTAGCCTTTTTCTTGGATTTAGGTGAACAGATGTCAGTGCACTATCCTGTGGTTTCTGCTTTATCCAGTGGACAAGAAATCTTTAACTGCTGTCAATACAACCATCACCACAGCGCACATACTGTCAGCCAAGTGTCAAGCAGTTTTAACCCATATCATCTTCAAATCAATTTAGTCTTTTACACGTTCCTCGGTGTACGTTTAGCAGTTATCGATGTGCTGCTCCTCAGTCACTTTCTCTGATCTCATGCACATGTCAGCCTGGTCCAGGATGTCCTACAAACAGTGTTTGGCTGCCCGTCTAGACTGCTCAGAGGTCAGACCTTTTTTAGATGTCAGGTGAGCCATCAGGGAGTTGACTCGTATGGCAGGTTTCAGGCAGAAGCTCTTCATTACATCCACTAAACAGACAGACGTCCTTGCACAATCTTTGACAGTTTCTGTTAGTGACTGTTGTTTACTTTCCGTCACAAATTTTGATTCAAACAAGATATTGGTTTGATGCTATGAAGTCAGTTTCATACATAGAAGGTGAAGTAGTCATGCAGGTATTAATTTACCTTGACTGACATAATGTTTCCAGTGAAAACTGTGGTCAAACCTGACTTTCCTGTTTGTCCTGAAAGACGGCATTTACATTTTTTAACTCAATGTTGTGACTCTTTGAACTTTCACAAAGCAACATTAATGAAATTTGAAGAACAAACCTTCACAACTCCAGTGTTTCCAACACATAGACGGTACTTGGAGGGCCGCTCAGGTTTATAAGGACCTTTTAAAATACGTATAAACTCTATTGTAAGCACCAGAGAGAGAGAGTAGTCTGCTGAAACGTTTCTGTAAATTCACCAACCTGAGGTGCGATGTTTCATGTTAAAACTGAAGCCTCGTTTTAATATTTTTCTGCAGCTGCTGTCATGCTGTCCGGGGATATCGAGAGAAACATTTCAAAACACTGGCGATGTTTTTGAGCGTCTTAAATGCACTGTAGAGGAATTTTGTTAAAATAGCAGATAAATACAAAACAAAGCTATATGGAATAAAGCCGGGCCGAACGAGACACTGTTAGAGGAGAGGTTCAGGTGTGTGTGTCTGTGTGTAGATAAGAGAATTGGAAGGAAGTAACATAAGTAGCTTGTGACACAAATTAAAAAATGTTAGAGAATAATGCACAACTAGTAAAAACCCAAGATGTAAATATAACATAACCTAATATAAATAGGGTACAGAGTAGACCCCCTGCCTCCAACTCAAACGCCCAGGCACAGCGTCAGTCTGTGGGAAACACTCTACGCAATTCAATTTATTAACATTTATTTGACTTCATGTGTTTCAGGAAAAATGAAGTGCTCCTTCTTCCTTTTGCGTCTATGAACTTCCCTCTACACCCAATGTGAAAATCTAATAAGTTGCATAGATTGACATTTGTTGCCTGTGATCACTCTGTGTCTATTTTTGAGCAAACACCTGACTATTCTTGAGTGGTAACAGACGTCATGATGGAAAGAAAGCCTTTCTTTTACAGCAATGTGAAAAACAAATGCTATTTCCATGGATGCACTAACTAGATCAGATCTCCCACACAGGTCGGAGATCAGCCAGTCTTGAAGTTGTAACTGATATAGTCATGGCAACTAGTCAGAGTGTGTTACTATTTCTGTTTTAATTATAAGAAAACAACAAAATGTTATAATATATCAGAAGCTACAGGGCAGTGTAATATAGTTAGGTACACAAGTGAAAACAGTGCAGCTTTTAAGGTCAAGGTTTAATTATTGTGCTATCTTGTTATTCAAATAACATCAACAACGATAAAAATGTATTTAAAATATGTTTAATTCATGATGATAAATCTGGTTTCAGAGGGTTAAAGCAGAAACCAGATTGTTAAGTGGTTGTTGTGGAAAAAAAAGGAAATAATATAAGTCATTTGACAACTTGTGTCACCGTTCTGGAAAGTAAGAATTAGAGAGCTTTTGAGCTGCAAACAGAGACAGAGCTGCTTTCTAAGCTCGTCATAGACAAATGTGACTTTGCCATGAAGGTCTTTGTCATCTGATATCTGTTATGGGTGTGGTTTTGTGCCTTTGTATGTCCTCATCTAAAATGTGGATGTGTTTTCTCGACTCTCTACAATTCTCACGCTCGATGCAGATTGTATAAGTGAGCATGAGGATTTTACAGGAGAGCGATGCAGCATGTAATTCAGCTCAATTTTATCCTGTTGATGTCACACTTCCTGTTTAATCTGTTGAGACTGCAGATGAGGGTTAGTATTAAAGCACAATAACTACAAGTAACCCCATATCAATCAGGGACTGAAATTATAAAGATAAATTGTAGATTTTTTTGTATTAATTTAAAACTATTTGATTATTATAAATTAATAGTATGTATAGTAATATATTTCTTGTTGCATTAAAAACTGAATTAGATTAGGGAAGATGTTTGTGCAATTCCTTAAAGCATGGCTGGTTGGGCTCTTCATTGCCTCCTTATTTTAAGCTCTACTTTGCTGTTTATTACATCCAGCATATAGCACAGCGACTGCTCTTTGATTCAAAAGCAATTTCATGCTCTGGAGATCGATTTAATGTGGTGGTATCCTATATGTCGATGTACACTGGGCTTTATGTTTTCTAAATCTGTTTGTGTCCAGTTTGCAGTAATCATCTCTCTAAGGTTTCTGGGTTTTTTTTTAGCAGATGCTCGAGTTGTTTGGAAGTTTAATTAGCCTGTGAAGAATATGAGGGTCAGAATAACAAACTGTTAACAGGCTGTAGCTCGCTGTGCATTTTGAATCGGAGTTGTGCGCCTTTAAAGGGCTTACTGCATTTATTTCTTCTGCTCAGGCTCTCCACTCTTCTTCTTCTTGAGTCTGACAAGCCTCATCTCATGCACAGTTTAAGAACACCACAAAATGGAGAAGAGATACCGCCATGACCAAAATAGTAGGATTGTGTCTTTCTGTAGGGAAGCTAAACTAGTGCAGAGGAGTTATTTTTAACCTTCCCAATCGCATCTTGTCATTTAATGTGGTATGTAGAGAAGGGTGGTTGTTTTGCTCCTCATGTCGGGGTTGAGAGTGCGAGCTAGAGGCATGAATAAACCCAGCGGTCTTGCTTAAGCTGTAACAACAACTGACAGTCTTTGCCTGCAGCTTCCTACAGGGCTCAACACTCAGGTGCATTTACTACACCTGCCTTCAAGAGTCCTCGGAGTGGAGAAGAGACTCCAGCCTGGAAACATCAGGACTGTTTCACTGCCTGAGCATAGAAAAAGAAAAGAGAAGGGATTATCCATCTTGTGATCTTTTAACAGCAGCCTTATCTTGATGTCCTGCTGGAGCGTCTCCCTCACACACAGAGGACAGGAAGGGACTGTCTGTGTTGTTACACTTTTCACAAAGACCTCATTCTGCCGTGTCGGGAGCGCTCTGGACAGGATGAGTGGGTTTAGAGAGCAGGGATGTTATAAATGCATTTGAAAAGGAATTGATGTTCAAGCACTTATTACAAAGTACTCTGTCAGTACGCTGTTTTTATGCACAAGTCCTCGGGGTGCTTTCAGCTGCAGTCAGATATCTTTTTAATAAAATAGGCTCTGTTGGTCCTTTAGCCTTTGACAGCACACTCTGGGCGTACAATCCACATATAGGACTCTGTATTTTTGAACCAACGTCCAAAAGACCAACATCATGCAATAACCTTCAGGCTGGGGACCTAATTTTAGATGAGAACCTGGAGGAAAAAGCGTGAGCAAGGCAGACTCATTGACTTCCTCCCGGCCAATCTAGCTGACAGCCATACATGCATCTGCACTGCATGGAAAATAGGTTACTGTGTAAATCTACCACAGGCAGAGGTGATGCCTCAATCTGCAGGAAAACATGAGAAAAGCAGGGGAACCAAGGTACTTGAATCGCTTCATAGCAATTTTAACCAGATTCAAGGGGATTTTGGAGATGAAATAAGTTACTTTCAAGTCGTTTATTTTTCATCCTGAAAGCAGGTGTGGAGATACTTTCATGTGATGCTGAGTGACTTTGGTTGAATCTGTGAGGGCGTTATGTGTGGTGTCTTAAAATCTTGGTCTGGTTTGTAAGCACGTTTATCTAGGTAGCGAGTGGAAACCAGACTGCTTCATTACTGTTATGTAATCCTTTTGAGTTTTTGTGTGCTTTTATTGTAGAGGAGGACAGTGGATAGAGTCATTAATGGGGATGAGATAGTGGGGAATGACATGCGGTAAAGTGCCCAGGGTCAAAGTTGAACCCGGGCTTCAAGGACTGTAGCCTTTGTACATTGGGCACGCAAACTAACCGCTGGGCTATCAGGCGCCCTGCTTCATTACTTTTTAATGATATTTTTATTTTTTAATCACATCCGTATGCAGAATTGGTAGCAATGAGTTAATACAGTAGCTTGTTTATAGTTATTCTTTGGATAAACCTGGTAATGGTATTACTTTGAATGATGAAAGCGAACTTTTTCAAACTTATATTTGGCAATACTGACCTGTCACTGTACATTATCTCTTGGTAGCCTCTACAATGTACACACAATGTTAAGTAATGTTTTTATTGAGTAAAATATTTCTTTGAGAGACATGCCAAATTCAGGAGCAGTTTTGAAGCCATTCAAATGTCCAATTCTCTCCATCTGTTTAACACCGACTAGAAATAGTCTGACTTCATCTGAGTTCATCTTTCTTATTCCTCAGTCATTTCTTTGCCCTTTGTCTTTTTGCAGATCCTATCCCCATATCTGTGCATGTGTAGTATCTCTCTTGAAATATATCTCTGGCTTCATTTTGATCATCAAATATACTACTCTCTGTGATTCTTTGCTCAGGCAAATGTAAACAAATGCTGTCAGATCTATGCTCTATAAATCACTCCCTCAGATTACAGTGGAGACGAGGGCTGTGCTCCAAAATATATCGTCATGTGCTCCTTGCAAATACATGTATGCAGGGTCCGAAATTAACTTTTTGACTCACCGGCCAAGGTGGCAGGTGGATGAAATAATTCACCGGCCAAACATATTTTTTTACTGGCCAAAATAACAAATTTTGTTTTTGCGTCCTATACACATCTGTTACACTACATTTAATTGAGAAGGCATTATGTTTTGTTTAATCAATAATACATTTAAGTCACAGACTTCATCAATTCGATGTCATCTGATCAGGAAATTGAAAAAAACACATATTTGCTGGCCTTTATTTTTTTCTTAATGTATTATTTGTAGGTAGTAGTTCCAACCCCCCCCCCCCCCCGCTCCCCTCTGAACCGCCCCCTGCATTACAACATTACAGACTAAAAACAAAAATCCATCAGAGAAAAAAAAAATATTAATACTCAAAACAAGTTTAATCCTGATTTAGCTTTGTCAATATTAGACACTTAATATAATCAGCCTGCTCATTAGTGGACGTGTGTTTATCTCTGACTGCTCCTGCTGCACGTGATGGAAGGGAAAAGTGGAGCGTGCATTTAGCGTCTGCTAGGATGTCTAAAGTGTTTGTAACACAGCGCTGTTTCACAGAGTCTGTGTGGAGATGTTCACACACTTATTACGATGCTATCGGTAAGTTAGCTGCAGACACGGAGAGAGTGAACGGAGAAAAACCTGAATTGAAGAGTTTTAAGATGTAGGATCATTACGCCTTTGCTGTTATTCTCAACAATAAAGAAGTAATTGTAGTGAATTCTGTTTAGGACATGGTCATTATCCAAAATCAATATCACAATATGTTACGTATCGTGACACGTATTTTATCGTGGGGTTGTGGGAAATACCAACCCTATCATATATCCAGTCTTTATGTTAGTGATATGTTGTGTTAGTTTGTTTCTTTAGGTCATATAGAACAATTAGTGTTGAATTGAGATTCACAGCTTGTTAAAAACAACTACCCACAGTAGGTTTAAAGATTTTTTAATTGTGTTTTGATGAAGTTATTTTCATCAGTGTTCAGACTTCAAGTTTTAAAGCTAGCTGCACAACCAAGGAATTCAGTCAGACTGAGTCATTCATTTTTGAATTCTTTCTTTTTCATTTTCTTCTCCTCCCAAGCCAGGCCTCCCACCTTAATCCCTGTGGTGGTTTGGCAGCCATCCATAAGAGCCTTTACCTCTGCGTAGGTGTTTACATTACCTACATTTTATATCTGAGTGGATTTGCTGCCTGAGCACTTTTCCCCCCCGTGAAAATAAAAGTCCTCAAGCGACTGAACCAACATACCAGAACTGTGAGTGTCCGTGATGGTATGAGTGGTACAGATAATGGATGGATGGTATGAGGAAGGACTTTCTTATCAGTGAGTGAGACAAAACTGGCTAAACCTGCCCCGTTCATTCTCACGTTCTACATTCATTCAAGGGAACGCTGGTGCTGGGAAACATTCAGACCACCTCTCACTGAGCAGATGAAATCGCTGAGCTTGGGAAATTCCTGAAATGTGAAATTGTTTCCCTTCCTGAGGAGTTTGAGAGCTTTCAGCAAATTCCATCTCATGTTGTTGAAAACCTGGTTTGTTAGGAGCTCATGAAAGGTTTTTAATCCTTAATTCTGCCCTGTGTTTCACTGGGAACGTTCTAGTTTAATATTCACGCTCTACTGCTTTAATCCCACTTTGTGTGTGCTCACCTCTCTGATATAATTAAGCACATTGGTGGGAAACCATTGTTTGCTTCTGTAGACACAAACAATTTCCTTGCTAATGTAAGTTACTGTGTCCTCTAAAAACTGCACTTTCTAACACCGCTCTTCTACATATCCTGTCCAACATTTTAAACCTTTAGAGTCCATCAGCGGTCTGAATGAAGTAGCTGCACTCTGCTGCACTTGTGGCTCAGTGTTTGATCAGTGATCCTGTCTCCTGATCACTGTTGGCATTGTGCCCCGGGACCTGGACAAAGGCTGGGGCTGGGGCGCCGGCAGGGGTCTGGTTTGTATCAGACACTTTATTTGTTTAGGCGGATGGGGGGTTAGGATAGGCAGTAGTATGGCTGCCCCCCTCCTGATTGCAGAGAAACTACTGTGTCAGGAGAGAGAGACGCCCTGTGTGTACACCCTGCTGAGACATTTGGCTTTCATTTTGAGGTTCACAGTAAACTGCTGGAAGCTTACAGCACAAATACTTTCTTTTGATACACATCATTACTTTCAACAGCCTTACACAACTCTCATCTGTTTTGTATTTATCAAAAATAAAAGAGGGAAAATCAAAGTCACTTCTGGCAGACTTGTATGTGCATCCTTGGTGGTGAGAGATGCCACAAAGAAGAAATGTTCCAACTAGTTACTACAACGGTGGCAACACCAGTTTAACTAATTAATCCAGACAATTTTTGAGACCACCCGAAACGCACAATATCCTGGCACTTATTCTGCATTGACTTGGATTCAGTCAGAGTAGACGGTAATCCAGAAGTCATTTTCGAGAAACAGCAAAACACAAAATGAAACTTTTTAATGTTGTTTGGAGCCATCGGACATCAGGAGGGCCTGCACGCTAAACTGCTACTGGCTAGTTTCTTTTTATTTAGCTTTGGTCATTAGGTAAATATTTTGTCATTGTTAATCAGGTCTTTTAATGTGAGCTCATTTATCTGCAGAGGTCTCCTCCTAGCAAACTATATTGATTAACTGGTAAAACCACTGAATGAAGCGTTTCATATAAGGTTTGTCCAAATTATTATTTGCTTGACACTTTTCGACAGCTTGTTTTTTTTGACAGCATGTTGTTTTGTTTTTTTACAGCGATACAATCTCCTTTATTTGAATAATCAATCGTACAGATTAGAAGCTTTAAAAATGATCCAGCTCCTCAGTCATATTTCAACCCAACGACAGAGAAGATGTATGGCATTATTTCCTCAGCGCAACGTTACCAATGTGTGTTTGCCAACAGTGTGCAGAAGTTTAAAACAATTACCCAATAATGGTTGCCCAGGACTTGAATTTGTTTTGCAGTAGTAATAAAATATTTATCAATATCTAGATTTGAACTAGTATCGTATGCATGGTTAAAATTCAGGTATCATGACAACTATAGTTTCATGTCAAAAAGTGTGAAACAAAGATCATTTGTGTTTGGTGTTCAGGGTCTGTGATACAACCTAACCAGCCTCAAACTTCGACTCAGTAGCTGACTAAAATCCTCCAATAAGATCATTTTATAAAACAATGATGATGTTACCTGAAACACTTAGAAAGTTTCAATAGAAAATGTTTTTTGAAGTTTGGCATATTAAACATTCATCTTACAGGTTTGGCAATACACTCATGCAGACAGGAGCTTAGTGTGGCTCTAAACTCAAAAAAAGTCACGAGTAGTTGAATTTTTATCATCAGCCAACAATAAAAAATTGCGAGTTGGATGTAGCACTAGATGTTATATAACTCCCACACACGTGGAGACAACATCAGCGATTTATCAAAAAGCTAAAAATCTGCTTTCCAGCCAATTTATTCCGACTGTTTGTGTATTTATCCTGTTATGTCCAGAAGGTGTTTTCTGCCTGCCGTCTGTCGTCTGCCTGAATCAGTGTGAGTGCAGCGTGACTTTTATCTATAATGTCAGATCCTCTGCCATCGTCTTGATGGTCAGCTTCCTCTTTCCATGGCTGTGAGTCAACTCTCCTCACTGTCTTCACGTGATTAGTGAAATCAGACTCCTGCTGCTCTGTGCTGTGACTCCTCTGCTGCTGTAGGAGCAGACACATTCGGGATATAATTGTACCGTCTGTTGTCCGACTTAGAAATTATAACATGCTCTAAAGGAAAGGCATTACGTCATTTGGGAGCAATGATCAAGTAATGTAATTGGTGTAAATCTACCACTGCAAGCCTAATCCTGTTACAAGTAGATGAAATAAAAATGTAGGAAAAGCCACTGTTCTCTGTGCACATGTTTTTGGCTTTTATTTCCCAAGCCACCTGGGATGTGATCAGACATGCATTTCATCACATCACTAACATGTGATTGCAGCCTGCCTCTGATCCCCTGTCCAGATTATGTGAATAAAAGCTTTTTGTGAGCACCGTCAACCAGGATTTTCTACCAAGTAAGATGTAATGACATCTGGTCTGACGTCGACATGAAAAGTCAGGTGAAAGTCTCATGCAACATTTAGCTATATATTGTTTCCTGTCCTGCACGAGGCATGGTCCAACAAATACCTGACTGTTGTCTCACAACTCGAATACACATTCTCTGTTTATGTCTGGTTAATGATTGATTTAAATCTCTACAGCCTTCCTCCCTTTTGTAATAATGATCAACTGGCTGCAAATACAGACAAAGGGTTGGGACAAAATATCGATTTGGCAATATATAATCATCCTGGCCTATATAATCCAATCATTGATGCACTGGTGCCAAATATCAATATTTTAATTTAAAAAAAGAATGCGACAGTTTTACTCCCACGTGATTTGTCATGACTCCTTGCGGTGGTGCGTGTAGCATATTGGTTGGAAGTTAACTGGCAGAAGAAGAAGATGACAGAAAGGGTTAAAAAAGAAGAAACGGCAGTCTAAAGTTGGACATTAGTGAAATTAGCTAAGTAATGTGCTAGCAGATTACAAACCCCATAAAAGGAAGAAAAAGCCATCCTAGCTCTTTATTCTGCGACCGACAGGACAGGTGACATATGCACTCCGGTCAGCAGAGTTGCTCTCACCTGCAATGGGTGGACTTCACCGTCCAAGGAGACCTACATGACAACCACTGCACTCACTACCGTGCTCATATGGAAGGAGTTTTAAGGCTAGGGAGGAATGGAAGCTGACTGAAAAAATACCTGCTGTTCTGCCGAGATGGGCTATTTTGACCTCGTAAAGAATCACTTTATATCACTCAAATACTCACACCCTTTGCACTCAAAGGAAAGAGGAACATGGGGAAGTAAGGTATTGGCATAATGACAAGCATCCAGCATTATGACAAATAGAAAAATTATTGTTTCATGGCAGTTTTTTTAAAGATTTTGTGAAACACTTATTCGCTGAGGATAAATACATTATCCTGCACTTAACCTATTTTAAAGACATTTTGTAGTCTTCAGTTAGTCACTTGTCATGATGTATCATTATATGATGTGTCAGTTACTGCAGAATTGCTGTATCGTCATAACCGTTTTTTCTTCTTAAATGTTTTATACATCATAGTGTGGAGGACATGATTTTGTAATTACTCTTCTGGCATCTCTGGGTGCACAAAATACTCAAGCTGTTACAAGTTTAATTCTCATCTGTGTCCCATCTACAGACAGGCATTTTAATAAACAAGGCACACTAGAGTGTATCTGATACACGTCTCATACAGCACACTCATGTCCCCCTGCCTCTGTTTTGGTTGAATTTCCTGCTCACATGGGCACATTTTCTGTTGTTTTCCATGAGGCTGATATCAGCCAACTATCTCTGTGCTGCTCCTTGGGCTGGCGTCTGGCCTATCAGCTTTACGGCACAGCCAGCCCCCCATATTGTCACCATCTCAGTCTGTCCCTAGGCTTCAACAAATCTTAAAGGACACTGTGTGTGTGTGTGTGTGTGTGTGTGTGTGTGTGTGTGTGTGTGTGTGTGTGTGTGTGTGTGTGTGTGTGTGTGTGTGTGTGTGTGTGTGTGTGTGTGTGTGTGTGTGTGTGTGTGTGTGTGTGTGTGTGTGTGTGTGTGTGTGTGTGTGTGTGTGTGTGTGTGTGAGACTGGGGGTTCTTATCTGACTCTTCAGGGTTCTTTAGATAAATTTCCCTTTTCTCACAGGGGGATGGGGGGGTAGAGGGAGGAAGGAAAGTCTGGGGAGGCTATTAGTGGTTATTCATGGTGGCAAAGGGGCTTGACAAGCAGCATCTACTTTAATTCAACATCCTACATATGGTCAAATGCTATCGTTTTCTATAAATAAGAAGCACAACTCTTAAAGCAGTAATTGAGAGTCCATATAAAGAGCACTAATTTGTACATTATTCACTTCAGTCTTAAGATCTGCTGTAAAAGGTTGTTGCATAGATGGTTGCCATCTTGATTTTAAAGTGGAGAATGTTTTGCTACAAAGTTTGCACAAAGAAGTGTCTAAGTTAGGTAGAATGAAATATTAGTGTGTTAAAATGTAATGTCTCTATGTAAGGACACAGGGTTGTGAGGTTGCAAACAAGCCGGTGTGAATTTATGACTCCCTTCCCCTTTCCCTGTGTCAGTCCCTCCATCCTGTTTTTCCTTTATTCCCTCAGTTGCTCTGAGACATCACTGTTAACCAACCTAATTGTGAATACCAAATCTAACTTCAATGTATATGAATAAAAATAACAATGTCCTCCCAGAGTCTGCAGGGATTCATTTATATAGAGAACTAAAAGGATTACTGGTAAGCCCTGGCTTTCATATAAAAAGTAATTAAATCAGAATTATTGTCACTGTCAGTGTTGATAGGAATGGATGTGTGCAGAAATTGGTCGCTGTGGACATCCGTTGCAATAGCATCAGCCACATCCCCCACAGGCTCGTCTAAAAGCTGTCAAATGCTCAGCCAGTTGGGTAAAGTGCCTGTCATTCGTCACCCCTTCATCATTTAATGTTCAATTATGTCAAAACAGCCTTTAGGTCATCGGGCTGGGAATTGATGGCAGCTCTGTGTTGCAAGTGGAGCTTTCAGGCTGCATTACAGCACAATCACTACGGCTCAACAGCCCCAGACCTCTGCAACACTAAATAAACCAGGGCCCAGCTCGCCAGCTCTCAGGCCGCCCACATTGCATCAAATTGAATAGTTCCAGCGGGGGCACTGGGGCTAGCATTCACAGCCTTCTTTTTGAGCAGCGACCACGTTATGAAGTTATCCTCTGCTGTGCCCGAAATAATTGATGTTCCTCGGTACGGTCACAGGGGATTGGCCCGACTGTTTGTGATGAACAGAGCGTCTGTGCCTTTTAATTTCCCCATTTCATAAGCCCCCCAGACTGTAATTTTACCATGAATTGCTCATACTCATCCCACCATCACTGCCAATCAAGGCGAAAAATGTCGACACTCTTCAAATGGTTTTGTTCACACTGGTGAGAGGCTTTGTTTTCACTTGGCTGGAAATAGTTTTGGTTTTCAAGACTCTTTATGTGTTGTTTTCAAGGAGCATAGAACAATAAATATTTCGGCTTAATATATTTTTTTTTTTGATGAGAAAAAGATTCAAATTCAGATCAAACTCTAAATATAGTATTCTGGGTGCAATGTGCATAAATATAAGAATCTAAGAAAGTATTAGAAATTTGAATATTTAAAATATTTTCAACTAAGGAATCAATCATAGTATTCAGACAAAAACCACAAGGCCATTTATAACCAGTGTATGTGTTTTCCCTTCGTGGTTTTTGAGATCCATATGGTGTTCATTGTTGACCTAGGTTGTCTGTTTATAGCTGTAGGTGTTGGCAGCTGATTATTTCTGTTTGTGAAGGGAGTTTATTTCTCTAATCATAAAGCGCTTAAGATTCAGAGCCATCAATCAGCATTGACTTCATAGCTTTTAGAGGAAACGGGTATCTCAAATGTTACGTAGGTGTGCTAACAGATTACCATAATATGAATAGCAAAGCATTTTTAATTACCGTTGAGTGACTGGTAGAAATGAATATTTTTGGATGTCAGTCCTTTCCTTTCCACCTCTGATTCTGACTCAGACAACACATTAAAATAATATTTAGGGCTGCACTACACTGATTGTCACATCCACAACAATCTCTGTGCAGGAAGTTTATAATCAAACATAACTCACAATTTCCTTTAAGGAGTTTGGAGAGATGTTTTTTTTAAGATTTATTTTGGGCTTTTTCGTGCCTTTAATACAGAGATAGGACAGTGGATAGAGATGGAAACCAGGGAGAGAGAGCGGGGAATGACATGTGGAAAGGGGCCACAGGTGGAAGCGAACCCGGGCCTACCGCTCGAGACGAGAGTCTCAACACATGGGACGCGCGCCCTGCCACTGCGCCACCAGCGCGCCCCTGGAGAGATGGTTTTTAACAGTGAAATCATCTTTCTTTTCACTTTTCAGCGTTTTTTGGACGCTTAACAGGATGCTCAACTATGATATCAAACTTGCATTTATACTCTTAAAAACCACACACACAAAGTGAAATATCTTTTTGGCTTACATGTTAAACCATTGGTTTCATAGCCACTCAGGTCAAACGTATGAGTAAGTGCTGTAAGAATAGCTAACCTTGAAGAAGGTAAACAAAGGTAAATCCTGTCTCGCCTTCATTGACCTCTTTCAAGCAGCCAATTTTTTTTCTTGTCACTGTTGTGTTGTGAGCCAGAAATAGCTGTCACCCTTTATCTCCCCATGGTAAGACTTGGCTTTTCAGTCTTTACTCCCAAGGATGCTCTCTAAGGTCAGAGGCTGGAGAAAGAGGCTTATGAGCCGCCGTGGTCCCTGCCAAGACTCTGAGGGTCTTTAGCTTGGGTCAGGAGAGGTTTGCCTGTCAAACTGTCTCCTGGTTTCAGGGTTTATTGTTGTCTGCTGAAGCGGCTCCTTACAGCACACAGCTTAACCTCATGTCTGCCTTGAAGACCTCTGACAAACTCTTCTGAGTAAATGGTATCCATGCTTTGAAATCCATGTACGTACATGTCACTGAGAAACTAATCTCTTGTGGCTGCAAACAAGAGCTACAATAGGCTCATGGATTGGTCAGGCCAGTGTTAGCTCATTGCACATATATTTGTAGCTCTATAAATGTCAGCAGATAAGAAACAAGGAACTGCAGCATAGATATGCCAGCCTAGGTTTAAAGTGATTAAGCAACACTGTCCCCATCACATACACAAGAGAGCAAGGCGACTGTTTCAACTGTTTATGTTGCACTAAAACTTGATGGCGTCAATGAATGCAGCAACGATAATAAAGTTAAGACATTATACTTCTTTTGGAGGGATCACACAGTGAAAAATGCTGCAGAAAAAGCAAGTCTGTCTGCATTTTCTTTGCTTCAGCGTCAGAAACATTACAGGTTATATTCTTACCTACTTAACAGCTCTGTAAAATTGCAAAGAAACAAGTGTGGAACAGAAGGGCATGTATAAGTACATACACATGCGACAAAAGTAAGCTCTCATTCTCCAAACATTGTTAACAAAAAAATCAATTGATGTTAATCATCAGCACTAACTGTAAGTGGCAGCTCAGCTGGCAGCCCCCTCGCCATACATGATATTATCCTGAAACACTTTTAATTAAAATTTTAACAGTTCTCCTTACATAATGTCCTTGGTTGAAGTAGAACAACAATAGGAGACCTCTGCAGATAATTGTGCTCCTGGTCAGCAGCAAAAAGTAACCTATAAAAAAAACCATGCTTTGCTACAAAAGAAAAAAAAGCAGCTAATGTTAGTAGCTCGACTAGCAGCACCTCCTAATGTGTCTTCTCCAGATGGTTGGAGGCATGCAGACCGCTTTATGAAATCTTTTCACTTGTTTAAATGATCTTCCAGTGCTTGTTAATAAACCATATACTAAAGTTGAATTCATAAAATGTCCACCTTTATCAGCAGTCTTTCATTCTCAGCATAGTCTACTGAAACTGCTTGTATTATTAAGTTATTTATATTGAATATTGCCCTGCCCAAAAACTGGCTTTGGCTACACTAAAGACATAACATGCTTCAGTTTTATAAGTTGTTGCTAAAGTGCAGGTGAAATCAATAAATGACTTGAGAGTTATCATTTGTCAAAAAAGACACTTGTCCAACTTTCATCGTTGCCATTGATGAATTTTATTTTTAATTGACAATAGCATCTATCAGTTCCTCTTTTCATCAGTATGATAAGGTCTGTTAAAACCAAGTCAGTGTCTCTTTTTAATGTGTACATGGCTATTTATAGAGACGCTTCACTATGACAGGGTTGAGCTCCCGTTTGTTGACTTTCATAATGCTTTTCTTGAGCAGCGAGGTAACGTTAACTTTCCTTTTCATTACTCGCTATTCTGTCCTCACCTACTTAACCTCTCTCTCTCTACCCCTCATGCCGTCTCTTAAGCACCACGGCAACCTTCTCCAAGGGATTGGTTGCCAGGAGACAGGATTCGCTCCCCATTGTATGCCGACAAAGGTGGAGAGAGGGTGGGTGGGTGTAGGGGGTTACAATCAGCAGGACGGGGGAGAATTGGAAGTCTAGAGGGACTGGCACCACACAATCAGGGGTGTGTTAGTGAAGAGGAGGACAGGCAGGCGGGAATGAAGAGGAGTAAGAGTAGGAGGGGGAATGAACGGGAGTGGGGGGTATTGGGTGGAGCACGCTGACACCCTAAATTCCTCGTGTTCATTCCCGGTCACCCAGATAACCACGCTGGGATGTGCTGTGTCAAACAGTGTGGTGGAGACTAGAGGGAATGAGACACTCACAGAGACACAAGCAGCCGTGAATGGTTATTAAGACAGCGTTTTTAATTAGCCAGTAGGCCTCCAACCCACACTGCTTTGCTCCCCTACCATGCAGATATGACATGTTAAAAAGGAATGCACTCACAGTTAAGAATAAAACACAGAGTTAATGATCTGTTACAGGGTTAAATAATTGATTGTGGATAAAAACATTGCATAGTCGCAAGAAGTTATACAGAGAGTGAATAAAAAGTATAAATAAGTTAAAATGCTTAAATATCAGTTTTATGTTAAAAGAAAAGGTTAAAGATGCTGAAATATTTAATAGACATGATTTAGTTCATTCTTTATTGTTAAAAGTAAGATTTGTTGACATGTATCTGTGATCTACTGACTTGTCTGAGTTAGATTATCTGGGAGCGATTGCTTTTGTCTCCGCCCACATACCAGGAGAAATCGCTGTGTTTTCCTCATTACACTAAACGCTCTTGATGAGGAAACACAACTGAATCACTCTCGTGATTATTTCTCTCCTTATTCAGGGGTGTAACACAGACACACAAACGTACACACACAGAGCTGGACACACATTCAGCAGACAGTGCGCTCAAAAAAATAGTGTGTCTGGTGTCCATGCATGGCTGCATTTACCTACAGTCCATTTTTCATGGTTTCCTTAGACTGTAATGATTGTCTCAGTTATCATCCCATTACAGTACCTTCAAGGAAGAAGGCCAGTTTACTTTAGCTCTGCTGCCATTACTCTAAATAAAGACTGACGGTCACACCAAATAAGGCAGTCATTATGTGGAGCGCTGTCTCACCAAAGCAGACTTTGAGCTCAGTGAAGTCATTTCTGCTCTGAGTCACATGCGAGTGAGTTCACACACTGTGTACAGTATTCGTTGAAAGCTGAAAGTTATAGATTAACTCTGAGCTGCCCTTTTTTCAAGCACACTAACAGGCTTGTTTGTGTGTTATTTCACTATGAGTGGCTAGTGGTTATGGCCAAAAACAGCATCAATTATTGTGTCTATTCAAACCAACCGTTTCGGTTAGTTTTGTAAAGGGTTGTTATTTTTGTAATAAATGTAATGAAAACCAGTTTTCTTAATCATGGTTTCGCTGTGAGTAACGTTGTCCGACATGTACTCAAAATGTTGTGCCAAAGGTCAAACAGTTTCGGTTTTGACTTAGAGCTTTGGTGAACTTTGATGGTTTCTTTACACTTTACAGATACTTTAAATTAAATTTATGTGAGGGTTTTATGTGGATCAATCAGTTTTACGTCCTGTAATCTTTATCTTTTTTCCCCCCTGACGTTACATTGTTGTTTAGATGTGACCGGGCTCAGCTGGACACATAATCTTTATCTCCTGTCTTCCTGTGCTTACAGAGCACGTTCATTTCACTTTTCATTAAAATGATTAAAATGATGGCTTGTATGTCCATTATCATGATTTGCATTTTGTGGAAAGGACGGCCATCTGGATGTTTGTACACCAAGTGTAAAAATGTTTCACTGCCCCCCCCCAACCCCCACCCGCCCCCCCTTTACACACGACGGCTGCAGATAATGATCATCCATAAAATTATACCTCTGCGACATGTTTTTAATTGATCTAAGTGAAATCTTTGCTGACAGTTTAATGCTTCGATTTTAAAGCATGTAGCTAGTTTGCATATTTCTCTATAACATTCATGATAACGACAAAGTGAGCAATAATCAGAGCTGCCTAATCAGGACCGTGTGTCGTTTGATACACTCGAACAGAAATCCCATTGTTCCAATTGAAAATCTGATCACAGTCCCTGTAACATTAAACATCAGAGCATTACTTTCTGTCCCATCTGAGCGAATTAATTGACATTTTCTCTTTCATTGGAAAATCAAATCTTTGCATGTGTGCAATTAAAAATGTACACAACGCTGAGCGACCTCCACCTCAGCGGCAAGGAAGTGAGGACAACGGGAACGCGAGGAATACAAATCCTTCCTGCATCTTATCCCATCTCCCCTTATCCCATATTAATTTTTTTTACATAACAATGAGCAAGGTCTTTTACCTGCTTTTAGTAAAGCATCTTGAGATAACATTGGCGCTATACAGATAAAGATTGATTGGCACTTATAAACATAATAACATTATTAATGTTGTACCCTTAAATCAGAGTGGAGAAAGTGCTGCAGTATATATACACATTTTCTGTCAGCTATACTATTTCAACTTGCAGTGTTTGGTTAAAGCCAGCTTATAAATTCCTGCCTGATGATTTCATCTGGAGTTGACCTTAAAAGTACTCTCATTGTGTTTTTGTTCCTCTTGTCACCTGAGCCACCAGACAGGCGAGTTCATAAGTAAACCAGTGGAAGAGATGACATCCTGAAATGTAGCTTTTTTTTCCTCTATTCGTGCACTGCTGAATAAAAGAGGCCTGTGGCTGAGCAGTTATTCAAACAAATGCTTCCTAAAGCCTCTGCGGTCCGTCATTTATTTAACAGGTACATCAGACAGTCAGAGAAACCCATCCCCGAGACATACAGTTCCAGCTGAGTACTTTTCTTTTTCTCCCAGAATGCAATTTTCCTCCGCTCTCTATCCAAACAACTTTGAAAAATGGCCCTGCTTCTTGAAGTGCTTGATGAATTGACACTGCTTTTCATCATGCAGATGCCAAGCTGTGTTTACTGTTCTGACAGTGATGGACACATATCTCAGTTCTCTCTATATTTCCCCCCGTCTCCGGTGCCTCTGCTGGAGGCAACGAATCGCTCCCATCAAGGGTGTCTGTCAGAATCTGTGGGCTGAAACGACCAGCTGCAGCACCGGAAGCCTGGGAATAAAAACTATGCTTTTGCTTTGCAACCGTATCAAATGTTTACAGGCTGTGAGCTTCAACAATAGTGGGTGTGACTGAGACGGTCACTCCTCTATGTCTGTGTGTGTGAAAGCTGCCGTTGTGTCTTTTCAATCAGCTACCTACCACAGCCCAGAGGGAAGTCAGGTTCCTCAACCTGTAGATCACAGCCTCCTCACCCTGAGAAGCAGGTCCAGAAGGTTTCCTCATACAGTCAGCTGGTTACATCCTCTTTGTCACAAAAATCCAATCCCAACAAGAAGCATAGTTGAAGCTGCATACTTGATTTTCTTTACTGTTTCCTTAAATTACTGCATGCTACTGATGTTCTGCAGAATGCCGTCTCTCGTATCTGCTGTCCTGGTAACCTGTATGCATTTTGCCTAGCAGGTATGCATTTCAAATCAACGCACACAATTGTTGCTAATTGTCACTCTTAAGTACGCAAAACACCTTGTGACGTCGATCATTTGTGCAGTAAAAATGGCAAGAGGCAGGATTCATTGGATAACATCCTACATGTCAAAGATGAACAGCTGAGCCAATCATAGCACAGGATTGTCCTCACACACATTGTAAGCAGGGTTGAATAATGGGAAAGTAGCTGAGCTGACATTATAGTTCCAAATTTTAATGGCAACAGACTTGACGTTTATTTTACTCCTCCTGTTCTCTCTCCTCACTCTCTCTGGCTGGTTATTCAAGGAAGGACCGTTCTTTGAACTCCTTTACAAAGTAAACAGCATGAGGGGTGAAAAGTTCAGATTGTATTGTTTGTCTGATGTTTCTCATATTTGCACACCAGCTTGCTAGTTTTATTCTACTGAATGGATCATGACATGCCAGGCTAAAAAAAAAAAGCAAAAATTGCAAGTCTGACCTCCCAGACATGCAATCTGCACAGTCCGACGTAGGCATACATAACTGGGGATCCACGCTGTAATTTTTTGTATGATATTCACGTTCACATTTAAATTGGTGTATTGCCAAGCGCTGGGAATTGAATGGGGATTAAAGTCCAACAAAAATGCAAATACTAGCTGTATATTCAGGTAACCCCAGAGTGAGAAAAACATAAAAGATGCCTGTTGGCACTAGATGTTATGAGAGAGAGATGTGTTTTGTGGATGATGGTTTCCTTTCCCAGAGAACTGACGAGGCTTGGAGAGAATTGAGTCTGATGGCAACAGGAGGAGGAAAGCTTTTAGCAAACCTTTCTACTCTCATTCTGGATGTCCTTGTCTTTTTTCACTGAAGTGCAGACTGGGAAATACACTCCAGCTTTGTGGCCAAATCAAAGTCCAATATTGTGCCAACCCTGAGCCCACATATGTTCCAAATATATTATTTTTTATCATACGTCTGAACTTAAGTACATGTGAAGACACTTCATTCTCCATATAGGTAGTGTCCAGTTGGGTTGGACTATAAGAATGTTTCTGAGTTTAAAGGGTGATTTCAGCTGTGTGGGAGTACAACAAACAAAGCGCATTGTGAACAGTAGTTTAAACACTCTCTTTGTCTTTTATGGAAACCTGTAATAAAAAAGAAACCTTTCCTGGAAGAGAAGGAGGTTAAGTGTTTACAGTTGCAGTGTTTGGCCCGCTGTTTCAACAATTATCTTTGCACATTAGAGTCTGCTCCATCTGTCAGTGAAAAGCAGGTAAATGAGATGCAGATGTAGCCGAAGACAATTCTCTTTCATTATGAGCACAACATTTCCCTTACATGTGTTTGGTGTCGTTTGTGCGCTGTGATAAGTGTAACACATTTGCAGCGCCTTTTAGCAGCAGCATATTGTGGTGATTTCTCTCTTTTTAAAAGCTGTTCTCCCTCCCCGCTCGCCGAGTGGAAGGTGGCAAGCTGTCAGAAGGATTTTAATGTGTCGAGGCAGCATGTGACAACTCCATTCTCTATGGACTGTGTTCCTCGCCGCGGCTTAAATCTCTCACTGAATGGAGAATCTTAACCCAGTTGATGTCACCAGGAATTTATGTTTATTCGTTTCTAAGAATAAATGCTGAAGAATCTGCTCTAGTTTGGTGATGGGCTGCATTTTCTCTTTATCATTATTACCATACCTTCAACAAGACTGCCTTCTGCTCTTTTAGTCTTACACTTTGAGATTTACATCATGTATATTTAACACAAGTTACTTATCAGACAAGATGTAGCCATATTTCTTTTATGAGTGACACATTTCCTGTATCAAAACATTGGACAGTGGCTCCTGTAAAGTAAGTCGCTACAACATTTTGCAATTTGTGGTCTTCTGTCGGACACAATGTTTAAAAAATGAACATTGTCATACACCTAAAAATTGTAGTAAACATGTGATGTTTTAAGCAATTATTTATCACAGCACTTCTTTCAGAAGGATTGTTGTCTTGTGTGTTTTAGTGCAGGTTGTTCTCTCTGCAGCTCCCTGACGTTCGGCTTGTTAAGTTTCAAGATGAACAAACTAATATGAATGAGAAAAACACTTACAACACTCTCTCTCTCTTTATGTCTCTGTGCAGGTTTGACCTCTGGTCTGGACATTACATCTACAGGGCCGACGTCTATAGAGAAGGCCAGTGGTCAGAGTGTGAAGCTGGACTGTCAGTTTGCTCTGGCCGCTGATGACGCTGGCCCGCTGGACATCGAATGGAGCATATTATCCTCCGACAACCAGAAAGAGGACAAAGTGGTACGTCTAAATGTTCCCTTGCCAACATTGAAAATACACTTTTATTCAAAGATAGCATATGAAAGTACATTTAACAGTTATGTGATCTCTGCCCGACTTTAATATAGCACACACATTAATCTGTGTTCATAGAATTTAAGCTTTGTTCTTGTCTTTTTGTTCATAGTTGATGGAATATTTTTCAGCTTGATCCTCTGTTTTTAGCTTTAGCTTTAGATATTCTTTCATTGCCAGACAATGCGTCAAAAACTGAAATTATGTTGAAAGACTTTGATTATCCTCAATTATTTTAGTGTGTGTGTACGTATGTGTTGTTTGATAGTAATCAGCTATGTTGTGATTTTGCTGCAAAAGTTTGGTACGTTGTGCAAGAGGAGAAATTTTTAATCCAAGAATACTGTGGACGTACACACCACAACAGCCAATGAAGTTTTTTGCTTGAATGCATAGCATTTTCATCAAAATGACACTTGATTGATTCCTGACCTTACAACTGAGGTTTCGGTGCGCCAGTGTCCTGGTGGTTGGTGTGCATGCCCTGTGTACCTGTGGTCCTTAGGGCGGGTGGCCTAGGTAGGGGTCCAATCTGTGGCTTCTTTCCGGCATGTCATTCCCCACTCTCTCGCTCTCTGTCTCTCTCCCCCCTATTTCTGCCCTGTCCACTGTCTCTCCAATTAAGGCATAAAAAGCCCCCAAAAACACCTTAAAAAAACAAAACTGAAACTAACAATGTTATCTGCAGCTCAGCTCACAGCCCCTCCTAACACCATGTCCTATGAAAAGCTTCAAAAGAAACACAGATTTTTAACATGAAACGGTTTTATTGATTTTTTTTTAACTTGTTTTATGTACTAAGTCTGTTTGTTTTTCGAGAGGAGGGTACCTCTGTGTATACAGTTATTAGGCTACAGGTAGAAACCTTTTAAACAATAAAGGAAAACTGAGCTAACTTCATTTGAGCAGCTCGGCTCAGAGAATCTCCTGAAGTCCTGAGTCTGCTGAAGACTGACAGAGAAACTTTAATTTAAAAAAAAGAAGAAAAATCGCTTCAAAAACTATATTCAGTAGGTCAACTAAGTCAGAATACTCGCCAGTTTCAACATATTGCAAAGCACTGTTTGCAAGAGGTGAAATCCAATACACCCACTGAGCTAGGTGTGAGTGTATTCTCGAGCTGTTGCAGTGTAACACAGGAAGAGTGGAGTAAAAAAGACAAATGAAATTAGAGCCACATGTACCTCTATTGAGCATTTGTTCCCTGCACTGCTCTCACAGTCACACAGTGGGAGGGATGGGAGCTCTCTGTATCGCAGCCAGAGTCTTTCTTTTCCAGCATGGCCCTCAGCCATGGAAAAGGAGGACTGCACCACTCTACAGGATCTCCTCGTTCCCTCAGGCGGTTCATAGCCTCAGAGTCAGATTCTTGCCACAGATAGTGGTGTGGTCCTCCCCCATGGTTCTCTACTCCCCCATCTCCCACTTGTCATAAAGCCTTTCCATCCTTCTCCTCCACTCTTTTTCACCCGTATCCTTTACTTTTTCTCTGGCCAAATGTTAGAAATAGGTCACAGGCTCATCATTAGTCTTCTTTGTTTCTGTCATCCACACACTGTCCTTTCTGACCACATAGCCAACCAGCCGTCCTCTCACCCAGGTCAACCTACTCCAATTATCTCCATCTATTTCTCCCTCTGACCACTTTGTTTTTACACTGACACGTACATACTGCAGAAGGGAAGAAAGGGAGTTGGAATATCTTAAATTGTTGTTATTTAGCAGCAACAAAAAGTGTGAAGTTAAACTTTCAATCTAAAGCAGTTTTCACATATGCACTCTTGAAAATATCTAGATAATTTCAGGAGGACTGCTCTGGAGATTCTCCTGACCTGGTTTTTCACATATGCTCTTCACAGCAGGAGACTATCCCTGTCAGACGGCAGGGGGGACGGGGGGTCTCCTGAGGGAAGACATGAGGTATAAAAAAAAGTAGAAGTAGTGGACGAAGTAAGAGAGTCCGCTAAATGATGCTATAATGAGAATATTTGCCTTTAAATCAATGCTACGTGTAGTTGAACAGAATCATAATAGGAACGAAAGAGCGGAGAAGCACATACTGATGAAGAGAAAACATGCAGCCGGCTAATCACATGGAGGAAGAGCGTAGCGGTTGCGTGCAGACACTCTATGCTGTCTATCAATAAGTCACAGGATATAAACGTCACCACCCTTTCCTACGGACTCGAGGTGAACTCTCCTGACCATATCCTGCTGCGTTCTCACGTCAGGTCACTGGAACTTTCTGTGGAAAAATACTAGAAAAAAATTCAGCTGTTTGCGTTCACATGCAGCTCCTTTCATTAGTTTTCTGCGAGTGTGAAAGCCATAAAAGAGGCACAACTAAAAGAAAATCAGGAAAAGTTTTTTGATTGTGCATGTTGAGAAATGTAAAGTAAATCTTCTCGTTATTCGTCTCCACTTGCCTGGCCCTAATACTTGTCTGTATATCAATGATGCAACACGGATTAAGGGAATTCAGCTTGGGTGGTTCCCTACTCGGGCCTCTTCTCTCTCTTCAATGATTGCAGCTGTAGAAATATATCAAATGTCGTCTGCTTCTACAGTTTGTTGTCTTTATTACATGACATTTTGCTGAGTTCTGTCCACACGCCCATGAATTATGCCAGACCTTTGTTGGGAATTTAAACAGACCAGACATCTCTCTCTGAACGTATTTGTTCTCCTTGACCTATCACATTTATTCTCTATATTCAAACAGGCTCACATTAGTATAGCCTTTAACCAGTATGAATCATGGTCAGAGTAAATTCTCTGTAATTAGCTGCATGTTAATTCAAAGGGGCTGCTTTAATATATGTGACAGTGTTAAATGGGATTAGGCCGATCTGCCAGGACCAGAGCTACGAGGTCAGGCAAGCAAATGAGAATGAGGGCTTAAGTGTATAGCCAGAGGCTCCGAAATGCTCAGAAAGCATGGAGGACCTCTGCTCCCTTGGCCCGAGATGAGAAAATTCTGTCTGCTGAAGGAACAACCAAGATCAGATAAAAACTTTTAACCAGGGAACTGGGCTGGGGGATCAGTCAGCAGGGTCATGTAAGTGGGAACTTGAAGCCCTGTTTGTGCAAGCCAAGAGATGGGTGGTGTGGTGTGCATAACATCTATGGTTATGCAGTGTGTTGTTAAAAAGGTGCTGATAGGGGCGCGCTGGTGGCGCAATGGTTAGGGCGCGTGTCACATGTATTGAGACTCTCGTCTCGAGCAGGAGGCCCGGGTTCGCTTCCACCCGTGGCCCCCTTCCGCATATCATTCCCCACTCTCTCTCTCCCTGGTTTCCGACTCTATCCACTGTCCTATCTCTGCATTAAAGGCACGAAAAGCCCAAAAATATATCTTTAAAAAAAAAAAAAGTGCTGATACACTTCTGATATTCGTCTATGAAACAATGTATTCTCCAACCAACAGCAAATGTAGTAAACTGTGGTTACAAAAACACAAATAATTCTGTATTCCTGGAGTGATAAAGAAGCAAACATTCACAGGTTTTCTCTTCATGCTCTCAGCATCTGTGTAACATCAAAAGTCACTGCATTTCACATGAACATGCTGAGCCCAACCGGGTCGGCTGTGGCTCAGTTGGTAGAGTAGGTCGTCTTTTAACTGGAAGGTTTGGGGGTTCGATCCCCAGCTCCTGCAGCCACATGTCCGATGTGTCCTTGGGCAAGACACTTAACTGCTAAATTGCTCCCGCTGCTTAATCGGCGGTGTATGAATGTGTGTGAATGTATTAGTTACTTCTGATGGTCTCTTTACTCAGCAGCCTCTACCATCAGTGTGTGAATGTGTAGGTGTGACATGAAGTGTAAAAGCACTTTGTGTAGTCAAAGGACTAGAAAAGGGTTATACAAGCTCAAGTCCATTTACCATTTTATATGCCAGCTAACACATTTTCAACAGCATGCAGCAGCTCTAGGATACAAAAAACCTCATGAAATTGAAATACCGTAATCTTGACAAATGCAACTATTAAACCTGGCAAGGACAATACAATGACCTTACACAAATGTGAAATGACTAAAACTCACATGAATAGCTACACACTGTGTAAAGTGCAGCAAACTGGGATAATGTGTGTATTCCCAGGATTAATTACACAGACATAGAGAAATACTGAAATTTCTGGAAATGGAAAAGTGCGTTTGTGAAGAGCGCTTTAGTAAAGCTATGAGAAGTGCTGCAAATGAAGTACGTAAAATAAAAGATTGCAGCTCTTTCACGATAAACCCTACATTATCCTCTAGGGGAAGATATCTAACCAGTATATATCACTCGGTCAAGAATATTTAAATAAGGTTTAATAAAAAAGTATGACTACTGGACCATCGAAAAGGTAAAAAAAAAAAAAAGCTTAGTCAGGCTAGCAGAAAGCGCAGCCTGCCCCTTTAAGGTAAAGGTGCTTGCTTCAAAGCCTAGAGAACTCTTTCAAATTGACTATTTCCAGCTAATAATAAAGCTCAACAACATCACAATTCTTCACAATGAACCTTCACTTTTAACATTTTATTCATGCTTATGAACTGTATATTCTATCTGTGTTTCCTTTGCATTGATGCAATCAACTGTAATGCCACAGGAAAGTGATAATCTGTTCTGTCAAGTATCTGTTGGGAAATATGGCCTCCTTCATCTGACACAGATCCAGGGCACATCATCAGAGCCTTTTTGAGGGTGGGGAAGCATAGCTAATACATGTTGCTTTGTTGGTATTGAATGAGAGATGCCAGTCATGCCTACAGTAACAGTCATTTGCATTTTGCTCTCACTGCCAGGCTACAGAGCGGAAAGGAGGGTGTGCCCCTGAGTGTTAACCACCACTGTTGGAACAATGAAGAAAACAATTATGAAAACAGAATCTGAATGGTGTGAATAGAAAAGGAAAAACACATAGCTCTATCCCATTTGATATAAAGTGTATCTTTTGTCCTTGAATGCAGCAGCAGAGCCGTTTGTTTACTCATGATTTTGCTGCAGGAATGTGTGCGTGTTGAGAAATAATGGGAGGATTTTAGAGGTAAAGTCATGACACTGTTTGCTGAAATTGGAGTTTTTGTTTGTATCTGAGTGATGATCATGAATCCTTATCAGCAGGTGTCTTTGTTGGAAGGACACTTCATCCTTATTCTTGTGGTTATTATTTTTTGACCTTGCAATCAGGGTTGGCTCAATTAAAGACACAGTTCTGCATTTTTCAAAACCCGATAATCCTGATCACGTCATTTAAAGAATAAGTCTCAGAGCTCCCCAAAACAAGTGTGTGAAGTGTCTTGTTCTAAATCCACTCTGATCCTTTATTTGATCATGCCTATAAACCCCTCTATTTCAGCCCTGCTCAGAACAGACTGTCAAAGGCACTATTCAGATTGCAATATGTCATTAAAACTACTGATGCCACGTTTTTCAAAGCAAATATTTACTTCTTTTTTTTTTTTTAATTATTCATTTCCTTATCAGGAAATATTGTTGTCTTGTCTTTAAACCAAATAATAGAAAAGTATCAGTAGTGGTATCAATAATGGTATGAATATATAAAATGAATGACCCCCTATCCCTACTTGCAAGAGAGATCTTTTCCTGTGAAAGTGTGCATTAGGCAGTCGTTCAGGTGAAAAGCCTCTGTGGGAGCAGAGGATTGTTGCAGCTCTGCAGGTTGTTTAGAGTACACAGGTATCACCACGCTCTGCTTTGCATCTCAAATCATGTGCAGCTCTTCCTTCTCCCTCCCTGAACAACAGCATCACATGACAATGACCTCATCTTTACATGTGTCTGATTATTTAACCTCTAGAGCACCATCCTTCGACAAGGAAACAGCCCTGCCAGGTGGCGATGGTATCATTGAATGTCCCTACCTGTTATGAAACGCAGACAGCTGCGATGCTCGTCTGTCCTTTCCAGCCCCAGCCGGCTTGTCTAGTCATTTGCCCTTTTCATTTTCAGTCCCCCGGCTCTTTATGGGATTTTTTTTTTCATTGGATCATGAATCTCAAGGTTATTGTGCTGTTCAGTGTTTTTTTTTTGGTTTTTTTTCAGGGGGCTAGAGGTGTGCATGTGTTGTAAGCACTCCCATCTGTGCTCCTGTGAAGTGGTTGAGCCCTAGTGAGAGTTCTTGTCTGGCTGAGCTCGAGGCAATTTAATTTCCTCTCCTGCATGGTCTGATCTCACAGACTGCTGTTATTACTGCTGATGTTCTGATCCCCCGGTGGAGTTAGAAGTTTTTCCTCCCCTGAGAGACACGAGGAATTTTAACTGCATTACCTGTTTATGTGGCTAATATGTACAAGATGAACATGCCGCCCATTTCAACACACTCCAGGAAAAAGTCTTTACGCTGAAAGTGGGGCAGAAAGGCAACTTGCTGAACTGTATTCCTTTGTTTCGCTCCTCACATGCTTCCTTTGAGTGCTCTGCCTCCTCTGATGGGTTCATTATTCTCACTCTACCCCTGCCATGTTTAGTCTTTCCCCTCATTCCTCCTCCTCTCCACCCTGGGGTATTACTGTGTGTATGCCGGGTGTTGATGGTGGCACAGAAAAGCCTGTTGATGACAGTCTCAGAGGAAATGTGGAAGAATAAGCCAGTGTTTCTGAAAGAGAATGAGAACTCTTTTCATTGTTGTTTGCTTTTCTTTCACCTTGTTCTGTTTTTTTCTCTTGTGTTTCTTGTTTTTACCCTCCTCCATCAACCCCCGACTACTTGCAGAATGGATGGGTTTCTTTTTAGCTTCACCTGGCCTTTATTTCGAGGCTGTGTGTGTGTGTGTGTTGAATTGGGGTCTCTTTGTTGACACAGCAGCTGTTGATTTGGCTCCACAGTGGACGCTTTGTTTGTTCCACCTTCTTTCCTCTTAAGCACAGAAAGGGCAGAAACAGCACTGGCTGCCAGACTGAAGGGCACAGCACAGATAAAAGAGAGGGGGCTCTCTCTCTAGCTTGGTTCACTGAGCATAGCCTTTGCTTTCAGAAAGCTCAAAACTGTCATTTCAAGGCCTTTTGGTTTTTATGTGTTTTCCGGAAGCACTTTTCTTTTATAAGCAGATTTGTCATTCTAAGTAGGGTTAAGTTCTTAACTCTCTTTTCTTCACCTCTTCTCCAATTCCAGGTGATCTTTTACTCAGGTGACAGGGCCTATGTAGACTACTACCCCCCTATGAAGGGCCGAGTCCACTTCAACTCAGCCGACCCCAAGAATGGTGATGCCTCCATCATTCTGACGGGGCTGATGTCGTCGGATTCTGGCACCTACCAATGTAAGGTGAAGAAGGCTCCTGGGATCCGCAGCAAGAAGATGCTGCTCATCGTCATGGGTGAGTGGAACAAACCACCGTACACACTTTGGTGTTCAGTTAGGACTCTCTTTTTCCCCCCTCCCTTAGAGGCTAAATTCTCTCTGTGGACACAGTGAAAATGCAGCAAATTACACGGCCTTTGGCCTCCTTGGCTGTTTTGATGTAATCACTTCTAAAACGGAGCGTGTAACCTTCCTAGAGGCTGTCCAGCAAAGCCCCCGCCGTGATACTACTGCTTTCACCCGAGATACTCTGTCATTGTCTAAAACAATAATCCTGGTTCTCCCTGCATTAAATATCGTTGTCATTATTTCCATTCTGTAAAGTATTAGACTTGATGAAAACATTTTTTTAATGCTCTTTTTTTTTTTTTAAATTACAGCTTCCATTTTTAACCCGTAGAAATCTGCAATAAGACGCCATCTGATCGGGCCTACATGGGAATTTAACTCATTGTGGTGTCCTTTCTTTGAATACTTAAATGATTCATATCTCTCTAATAACTACAATCAGACAAAAGGTTTATAGGTTAATAAACCATGTTGTATATTAAAAGCATTAATGTTTTGTCCTAAATAAACAAACAATGATCAGCCCTTTAATGTTATATTTCTAAACACTTATTATGATTATTTTAAAGGTAGATTAGGCTAGAGCCCGACCAATATTAGCATATCCAGTCACTATTGGTATCCACTTGTTTTATTGCAGATTTGCGCAGATACTACCAGATTTATTCACCAGTCATATAGCATTTAATTTGAGTCTTGCTGTTTTACAATAGCATTACTTTTTCCCTAGCAGAGTATGCAGTACAAGCATTATCCCTCTCCATAGTGTCAAGCAGTGACGCACGCACATGCAAAGTTTCTTTCCAGTTGATTAACCATCTTTTATACGCTTTATTGTTTATCTTTTCCTCAAGTCTTTGATAACTGCATTTGAGGGATTGTTTGATTTAGCTCAGTTTTAACCGGATTATGCAGAGACGTGTCTCCTGCAGCTCCCCGTTGCCACCATGTGCATTACGAGGTCATAAACAAACGTGTTGTAATAATGCAAAAGATTAGAGTCTAAGTTTTTCTAAGACCTACTAATTGAGACTTTATCCATATAAGGTTTTATTTGATTGATTTGACTTTAGATTGTTTTGAAAAAGGTTATGCATGTAAGCAAATACATTTACCAATAAAAATATCAATAATGACCTCTGTGAAAACTTCAGAATTCTCAATCATAATTCTTCTGTTGTATTAATAAGCATCTTAGAAAGTACAGCCAAAGATGATTAAATAAATGATATGAATCTGTGATATCATTGTCGGTGTGCACAATGTCATCCCGTCTTTATAAAATGAAAGTAAGACCTCAGATATGGAGTTGATACACTCAGCTGTTTTTTTTATTGCATGGGGTGAGATGGGTGACACGTCATGTAAAATTCACATGAATTACTCCCTAGGCAAACACACACAAACACATTCTCTCTCTCTCTCTCTCTCTCTCTCTGTCTCTCTCTCTCTCTCTCTCTGTCTCTCTCTCTCTCTCTCTCTCTCTCTCTCTCTCTCTCTCTCTCTCTCTCTCTCTCTCTGTCTCTCTCTCTCTCTCTCTCTCTCTCTCTGTCTCTGTCTCACTCTCTCTCTCTCTCTCTCTCTCTCTCTCTCTCTCTCTCTCTCTCACTCTCTCTCTCTCTCTCACACACACACACACACACAGTGGCCTCACTGATCGGTCAACTGACTAAATGCTGTCGAGAGTGAATCGCCTCCCGAAACCCGGCTGGTATTTGCATATGGGATAAAACAACCCACGTGTGCTGCACCAGTCTGTGCTGTGGGATAAGCTGCATATTAGGCTGTTATCGCAACGCTCTTATCTCTTTTTCTAAAGATAGGGCAGCCTTCAGAAAATGGCTGCTGTGCTTGTTGACATGATATCATGTGTGTAGAAGCGGCTGAAGTGCACCGACCAGCTCAACCAGAAACACATGGTGCATAAAAGGAAAACAAACAAGTTTCACAGTATGTGTGTCATGAACCATGAAGCAGCTCTGATTAAAAAAAAAAAGATACATAGATACAGAAACTCTTATCATTAACTGTGGCTACAGCTGACCTAAGAACCTCTAATAGATCCTGTGGGAGGCTATTTTACATACAAATTGATCCGTGCAGAAGCAACAGGAAACAGTGAATCCCCTCACTGAAACATGTGCTTGAACATAAATAGTTTCAGCTCTACCTCCTGGCAGTAGCTCCACATTCCTCACTGTGAGAAAGTTGGCAAACCTGCTGATGTATCAGTTGTTTTCAAGCTTGCTTCTAAAGCTAGATTTCCAGAAAACAAAATAATTCTTGAATCATTTCCCTCCATGCACCTGTTGCGCTCATCAGTAAGATGTAATGGCTCGTCACTGTGTTTGTGTTTGAATGCTCTCCCACTCAGGGCTGTTGGTTACTGTAAACAACAATCAATATCCACAACAAGTACCTCCCTAACTTCCTGCTTTTTAATATACACAATTATATGCAGGATCCGATAGGGCTGTTGTTACTCTAACTTAACTTTCATTGCCAAGTCGGTGATCACAGGTAAAGTCATGATACAATGGTAAATACCTGGCCCACTATTACAATAATCACAATACAATGTTTCTGCAATAGTTGATATATTGCAAGACATTTGTATCATGACACATTACAATCTGATTAATTAAATAATATAAAAGGTATAAAAGGTAAATTTAGAGTTTAGTTTCAGTTTCACCGCTAATGACAATTCCCCCTTTAACATAATTCCCCACTGCCTGACATTATCCCACTGTTTTCTCTTCTTTTATCTCACTGTCAAATAAGTGGCACCATATTGAATAATAAAGTAGTGATACGCTGAGTCAAATAGGCAGAGAAATGTGTTGAGTGATATTTTTAAAATCTAAAAAATTATACTTGGCATGATCGTTTCATTGATTCTATCACGTGTCATATTAACATCTCAATATTTTGCCCAACCCCTAAATCTGATGTGATGCAGATACCAGTTAATAGTGTAATGCCATTGCTCGCACATTTGTATTTCGTTGTTCAAATTCAGGCAAAGTATGTATCCCTCTCCCCAAGAAATATCTATCTGAAGATGTACGTCTCAAATATAACCATTGCGGGGTTTTGTTACTCTTGTTCTAAATTTGAAGTCAAGATAGAATCTGAAGTCAAGTTATTTAGATTTCTTGTTGAGTATTGATTGTATCCTCCTCTAGATGTCTACACCAGCTCAGTGTCTACAATGTATGCAGATGTATTTGGCTACAGTATGGATAGTGTGTGTGTGTGTGAGATGATAGCTGGAGGCTACGAGAGATGAAAGACTGCTAGCTATTGACCCCAGGGGCAGAGGTGTTCTTAGCAAGGAAACGTTGACAAGGAGAGGCAAGGACATGTTGCCTGCTCTGCATTTTACCTTCAGGTTGATCTTGTCACAAGGAGGATGGTCTCCCGAACACGGAGAGACGTGCATGCATGTGTGTGCACAGGCATAAACACACCTGAAATTATACACATGGGTATTGCTTAGGCTTGTCACAAACACTGCCTCATGCAGGTACACACACACTTACTGACCCCTGCAGTGCACGTGTTGTGCCGTTGCATCTTTTGTTGTGTATTCTCCTCTTGTTGCTTCAGGACATTGAAGTTAACAGAAGGAGAGTATCTACTAGCAGTTACGCTCTGTACGTCAGCAACTCTCACAACTGTTCCTGAATAGAGCCCATCTGTACTACTATCAAAAGGCTTAATGTTTTATTAAGAACCTTTTTAGTAATTATCAGTAAATTACTAAAAAATAAAGTCTCGCTAACTGTTTGATCTTGCGACAAATTTCCAGTTTTTGTGTTAGAAAAAATCTATCTGAAGGTTGCAGCAGCAGCAAATATGACTAAAAACCAGGAATGCAGGGTGCCGATAGCCTAACAGTTATGTTGCACACCATGTGTAAAGAGGCTATAGTCCTCATGGCAGCAGCCGTGGGTTTGAATTGGCCCTTTGCCGTATGTCATGCCCCATTCTCTCCTCCAACATTTCCTGTCTCTCTTCAGCTGTCCTGTCAATAAAGGCAAAAAGGCCCCAAAATAACCCTAAAAACATGTCTGCTGCGGGACATCTGGGTTACCTCAAGGACTTCATTGGTTTTGGGTTTTGTGACATTTAAATGCCAAAAAAGTCTCATCTAGAAGGATTATGCTGCATAAACAAAGATATGAAATAAATAATGTGATGTTCATTGAGGCAACAGTAGTGATGCTGGTAATGATGATAAAAATAGAAAATGTTAAATGGACTTTAGCTTTTCTAGTCTTCTGACTACTCAAAGTGTTTTTACACCGCATGTCACACCCACCCATTCACACACTGATGGTAGAGTCTGCTGTGTAAAGTGACCAGAAGTAACTAATCCCATTCATACACCGCTAACTATGCAGTGTTTTGCTCAAGGACACATTGGACATTGAGCTGGGGATCACCCCAAAAATAAATTCTGCAAAGTTCATTTGATAGCGACATTATTAAATTTTATATTTTTGGAGATTAATGAAATGTCATGATGAAAACATAGCCTAGTCATGCTTTTCTGCAGCAACCTTTGAGGATGTCCTCTGTCCCCATTATATCTCTCACCATTTAACCTGTAGTGGAACGATTCTGTGACGCTTTAAGTATGACTGTATTTGAGGCTGTGTCTCAAAGTGCTCCCTGTATGCAGACGACTTTCTGCTTTATATCTCTAATCCGACATTATCAGCCTCGTAATATAACAGTCCTGAGGAATTAAGAAAACCTGCTGGTAAAACTTAACCCCCAGAAACCTGAATATGTTCCTCTAAATTACCTCCTTTAAAAATCTTCCCCAGGCACTCTCTCCTTTTAGAGCAGACACAAAAGAATTAAGGTACCTAGGAATCGTTATAAAGATAGCCTCATGAATACTATAACCAATTGGCTGGTAATTTAAAACTTTTTAGAGCCATTTTTAGTTTCTCAGTTATACCTTTCCATAATTACTCAACAGACAATCAGTTAGCTCTGCCCCTGCCTGAGACCTCATCCTGTTCAAGCTCTCTCTGCAAAGCTCAGCAGAAATCTCTTTTATCCTGTCCGCCTGGCTTTAATGCGGCCAGTGATGGATATTTTACTTCACCGTTCAACAATCAGTCGTCACTCTTTGAAGTTTTGGCCTCATGACCGAAATGAATCCTGCAATATAGCAATCCCTCTCTGCTTATCTCTTCCACAAGACAGCCTTGTGCAACTCATAAATCAGATTTCATTGTTCGTTTAACAGATCCAGGTCGGCTGCATCGCTCTGCCCTTTATCGCTCTGTGCTCCTCCAGCCTCCGTCACCTTCCTCTTTGACCTCATCTCTCAAACAAATAAATCTGCTCATCTGGCATCAGTCCTGTTATGACCAGCTGTGTGTAACAGCGTCAGGTTGACTTTCACCTTTTAAAAGATGTCTTCAAAATGTCATAGCTCGCTAACATTTACTGTGTGGCATGTGTAGGTGTAACATGGAGCGCAAACTGAGTTAGGAGCTGCACAGCCTTGGCCCCCATCTCTCCACCATCTGTCCATCAGCGCTCGCTTAATTTTTGCCCTCCCGCTCTCTGTGCTGCCCCCACCATCCTGATCCTGTGTGTGTTTATTAGATTAGCAGCAGCACTCAGTCCTGTCCGTCTACTGTTAATCCCAAATCCCCCGCCTCCAGTCTGACACCTGGTTTAGATCTGCAGAGCGCCACTCCAGAGTTTTTGTTGTTACAGAGCCCATTATTACCACATCATGATGTCAGCTTTCTGCCAGGGATCTCTAAGCACACACTTAGATTTTTGTCTATTCAAAAATCCCCCCACTAGTCTCTTTACTCTTTTCTTTCTCCCTCCTTTTCCTCCTCTCTTGAGCATGTCTGGGTTTCACTGGTCGCAGTCTGTTTTTAATTTGAAGCTCTGTTTGTTTTTGAACCCACCCTCACCTCCCACCTCCCCATCTCCCCATCTCCCCATCTCATCTCCTGCCAACACTCTGACTGACCGAGGAGTGTTTGCACACGCTCGGCTTTAAGATTGAGTTTTTGCCTCCTTCCTTAACCCTGAACGTGCACGTGTGTGCATGCGTGTGTGTTTGTCTGTCCAATAAGCACACTGCACACATCTTCCCTCACAATTATCCTGAGTGACAGCTCCTGTAATGACAGCAGCTGTATCAATTACTCTGATTACTGCTCTCATTATGCTGATGACTGCTGCTTTGAGCAAGAGAGGGAAATCAACTTCAGGGAATACAGAAAACACACAAACTTGTCCACAACATGAAAGAATGAGATTGTCTGTGGTGATAAATTATTGAAAAATGATGAGTCTACTGTTCTGAGCTAATGCAGCCGCCTCGTTATGTTTGCTGTTCTGTTCTGTTCTGTTCTGTACTTCTCGCAATCAATTGTAAGATTAATCCTTACACCTATACATTTGAAGTGAAGACGTCAATTAACCAATCTTCCTTCTTCTCTCCACAGTGAAGCCTTCCAAGCCCAGGTGCTACGCTGAAGGCCCAACACAGGAAGGCAAAGACGTCGTTCTGAGGTGCACATCCAACGAGGGCACCAACCCGCTGCAGTACAGCTGGGAGAAGACCAGTCCCAACAAGCTGCTTCCTGCCACCGCTGTGTTGGGTAATGCACCCTTTCACAAGCACTCCCAAAGCATTTGGGCCTACATAAGTCTCATCTTTCTGTTTAACACTGTCTCCTCTCTCACTTCAGATCCTGTTGGAGGAACAGTGAACGTGAGGAACGCATCTGCCAGCGCATCTGGTACCTACCGCTGCACCGTCGCTAACCGCGTCGGCACTGAGGACTGTATACTGCATCTGAACGTAACGCCTCGTGAGTACCTAAACACCTATAAATTACTGTTTTTGGCCAGGTATATATTCAGACCATTGACTGGATGTAAAGTAGACGTTCAATGGCGTATATGAAGCTAATCAGAACACACAGCGAACTAACCATGGACTGCAAAAATCCGTCAGATCCATAAAATCCACAGCAGAACTGATTCTTGTGTTGACACTCGCTTATGGGAAGTTTGATGTTTGTCATGTTTCCTCATGCTGTTCCTCTTCTACTCTGGTGCACACAGCACAGCAGGATCAACATTTGTCAACAGAGCTGTCAATCATGGTGTTTTATGTGTTTTTATAGCATCAATATACACTAAAACTAAACATCTGCGAAAAATAAACACTCAGACATACAGTAAATAGCCCATTTAGAAATCATGTTTGGGGAAAAATTATTTAACATGCATTTAGATTTTGTAGTTTCTGCAGCCAAGTCAGTCAGGCGACCTCCAAATGTGTACTATGTTATACATTTATTTATACAGTCGATTGTTTAGACCTGTTGCTCTGCTGGATTTGTAATCAATTTAAGAGTAAAGTTATATTTCCAATTTACTAACATAATCATATTTATAACAATAAAAAATAGGAAATATTGAGGACAAGACATAGTCGTGCTGGAAGCTTGTGAGGCTTTTCATGCACATGGTGACTAAGTTAACACCATGAGGTATAATAGATCACTGGAGTAATGTTACAATTCATCCTGAGAGGGATATTAAATATATGTGGCAGAGTTCATGGAAACTCACTAAAGATGCCATGCAAACCTGTTTTTACAAACTGTAACCATCAAATGCATTATAGATGTTATGTTGACTGACCATCTCTGTCGTCCATGAAGCCATTTCCGATGCATATATCCAAATCTCCATATGTGCTAATTCAGTAGCTGTGCATAACCAAAAGCTAAACAAGCACCATTTTGACCTTCTGAACTTCTATAAGTCAGAGTTGTGATTGTTGGGATCACTAGGTTATTGTTCAAAAATCACTTATAAATGCAAAAACATACTTTTCCTGTATATGTAAAGGTGTTAGATCTATCAGTTCCAGCACATGTAGAGCTCAAACTCGGTTATCTTGGATATTTCCTGAACAACAAATGAGCCGAAGCTGTGAAGCTGGAAGCTTCAGTAGCACGCTGTCACCGCACTGTCATCTCGGAGCACAGCAGCATGGGGCGGCTGGAGCCGAGTGCTGCAGCATGAAAACGCTTTAATACAAGAACATTGACACTTCAGTGTGTTTTTTAGTAACTTTGGCTACGCCTGTCATTGTTTGGTCTTGTTACTGAGTTTGGATTTAATACACTCAGGACCACTATCTTGTTAGCGTCCCTGTAATCTGCAGAATGTGTCAGAGAAGTGCTCGAGCTTGCCCTGACTCTTTGACACTCCTCTTTGATCCAACTTCTGCTCAAAACTCATAACAAAGGGCCAAACATAGTCCAAAATCCACTTTGTTTCTTTTTGGACCAGTGTATTCAGCAGATAATAAACTTTACATCACATCGTTTGTTCTGTTGGTGCATCAAAACCTCAGATAAAGAACTTAAAATGTTAACTTTTTTTATTTTCTCCCTCGCGTTATACTTTGCAATGCTCTTTCATTACCCCTTCAGGGAATTATAAATCCAATCCATTTGCATATTTTCTACATTTTCTACAAGTTTAATTAAACAAAACCGATAAATGAGACTCGTAAAAACCAAAAGCAAACAAAAACAAACAAAAAAAAATCAGGACATTTGGGATTAGGATAGAGGAATGTGAGCATTGCAGAAGATCATCAAAGGATTAAATATGTGTTCAACTTCTCTCAGTGTAATAAACTGACAAACGTACTAGATGGTAATGTTTTCTCATTTGTTGCTTCACAAACAACCAGATATCAGGGTCCAAGCATCCCCCTTTTCTCCATAAGTCTTTGTAATGTATCCACACTAACATTTACCAAATCTGTCCCTCCCTGTTTTGTCCAGCTCCCAACACTGGCGGCATCATCGCAGGAGCCATAATTGCAGTTCTCCTGATCCTCCTCATTATTGCTATCATCCTCTTCTGCTGCTGCCGCGCCCGTCACAGGAAGAAGTATGAGAAGGAGATCTGCAATGAGATCAGGTACGCTCTCTAAAAACATCAATGAGACTCTGCTCACAGATAAAGAAAAGCTTTCTTTGATGGAGGAATATTTAGACTCTTCGCTCCGTGGTGAGAAATGTGTCTCAGATTTTTAAAACTGGATTGTATGTGACAATAAAACATTCTTACACTGTTGAGCAATAAATACTCTAAAGCTGCACACGTAGAATAGGCTGTGGTCATCTCAGACACACACACACGTATGCACACACAAAAACACATCTCCAAAAGCTTCAACAGCCGTGAAAATGTTTTTTTCTCCATCAGCGTTTCTCTTTTTTCACCGCTCCTCAAATAAACAGCTGTGGTAATCAGTTTGAAAGCTTTGTTTGCTCTGTGGATCCCGACATGTCTGCTTGCTGGCTGCCCCCCCATCCCACCTCCACCACCATCTAACCCCCCAGCACTCCATCCGGCCCTGCGAGCTCTGTACAACCAGCGGGCTTACTATCACTCTGCTGTGGGCTGAATCTGTCTGACACCACAATGTGACACTGCTCTCGCTGTAGGACAAAGAGGATTAGACCACTGGTGCTGTCTCGTACACACAGACACACTCATTCTGTGAAACACACAAAAAAAAGAACACTACGAAGCTGTGGACTAAACAAGCTGCTGGCCCCTCGGGCTCTCTTTGATTGAGCATTTAACTGGATTATTGCTGCTTATTAGTTGATAATGTGGTGGCAGAGGGAGAGGAGGGCATAACTGTGTTTGGTTGCAATTGCTACAGGCTATTACACAGTCTGTGTGGTGCAGCCCTGTCCAATCAAATGGGCCGATTCCAATTATCTATGCCTCTTTATTGAGTCCAATCATGTTTCGCTCTTGAAATGACTCTTGCAGACTCCTTCTGTATTCATTGTTTTCCTCAGTGTGCAGCAAGTGCTCTACACTGCAGTCTTTTCTACCAGAGTGTCATCCAACTTTATCATGGTTTAAAGCACCTGAGAAAGTCTCTGTCCACGTTTATTTCCCCAAAATGTCCAGTGCCTAATATTATAACTGACTCGCTTGAAAAACCCCAGGCCAGCTGATACCCCTGATTAATATCCTGCCTAAACACAGAAACATGATTTATATTATTTCACATGATTTTCATATGATACTAGTGTTTTGTGAGTCATTCTTGTAAAATCATCTCGTTAACTTCTGCTACAGCGGCAACATTTCATAGGTGCCCTCACACAAGTCTGTGTCATAGTTGAAAGGCAGCGGCCGCCAACACTGTACAATCCTAGTGAGCCCGCTCGTGGAAATGAGAGCACTCTGTCATGGATTGTAGCGCGGGTTCTGTTAGTATTTATCTGCTGATCAATGCTAACATAAAAAGATGTAGTGTAGAATAGATACGTTTTTATCGGGTATTATTGTCTTCATATTGTTTTCTAACAAATACTTTGACTGTTGTATGGTAAAGTTCCTGGGCCAGGGGTTTTAATGACAGGATTATTGTTTGTGAACTTCTTTAGTAATCCACGTGTTGGCTGATGGTTATTAGGAAGAAAACAGGTTTAAGAAGCTCTTGAATTGGCTTCCCTTTTTACCACGAGGTTACATCCTTCCTCTTTTGTTCAGTCCTTGTTGAGGTAAGCTCATGAAAGTGAGTGAAGTCTTTGTCTAAATATTCCTCTTTCTCTGTTTCCCCACAGAGAGGACGTCCCTCCTCCGAAGAGTCGTGTTTCCACGGCACGCAGCTTCACCGTCGGCAGCCAGCGCTCCTCCCTGGGCTCCATGTCGCCTTCCAACCTGCACGAGTATGCCCTGAAGCCCCAGTACGACAAGATCCCCTCATCGGAGGAGTACGAGAGGCCTCCGAGCCACGTACCTCTGCCCCCGCCCACTGCACCCAAGATGGCAGGCCCCAACCTCAGCCGCATGGGGGGCATCCCCGTTATGATCCCGGCGCAGAACAGGGACGGCTCCATCGTCTAGCCTAAGGGGAGCGTGATACGAGGGGAGGGATGGGAGGAAAGGAGTGGGACTTAAACAAATGAAGATGGGCTGCCTCGGCTGACTTTTAGCTCTTCATTATTTACACAATGGGAGTTTTGTCCTCTTATGAAGACCGGCTCTGCTGTGGTGCTGGGAAGAGATGAGATGAGTTTTACTGGAATCACAACAGAGCACATTAACTTTTTATCAAATACAAATACGAAGGAAAAAAAAAAAGAACTTTTATGAATTTTACTTAATGGACTTTGTCACAGAAAGATGAGTTAGTGTGGATATAAAGCAGAATGGTCAATATACAAATTATATTGTACATAGATGAATGCATGTTTTTCTGTTTTCATATAGATGGCCCTTGCTGTAGAGAAACTGTATGTTTAAAAATGATCCAGGATTCTTATTGGCCAGCTGTGCAGCCGTATGCATGCATGTTTGTATAGTCCTGCAGATGTATGTGTGTGCGTGGATTTAAATGTGTGTGTGTGTGAGCGGGAGATGGGAACTGTAGCTCATTGTCGTCTTTTAATGCCTACATAACAATATGATCATTTTTCAGGCCTGACACTCTCAACTTGTTTCAGACAGATTTTTAATTCTACAAATTGAACCTAAAATGATTCCTTACGTTTTAGATTTTTTATAAATTCTTTGACGGAGTTGAAGAATTTAGGTCAGCCGTTTTCTGTCGAGCTGTTTGAATCGTCCAGTCCGGCTGCAGTTTGGGGTTGGAGTCGTTAGGATTGGCTGGTGATTAGGGGGAGGTTCAAGCCGCCTTATCTTGTGATTGGGTGGATTACTGCTTCTTGACCACGCTTAATAAACAATAAAAGATCCCCGTCCCCCACCCCATCCCCCTGCAGATCTCAGAGGAGGTAGTGTACTTGGAACTAAGGGGGGCAGCTGGACAGCAAGGTTCACCGAGCAATCTACTTTGATTAGGTTTGACTGTGAACAGACCCCCCCGACCCCCGTGACCAGCAGAACATGCTGCCCTACCACACGCCATGTTAGGAAAAAAACAGCAAGTCTTAATCATCATCTCAAGTATCAGTCCCCCCCCCCCTTCAGATCTGCATCGTGTGTAATCCCCCTTATTTGCATTACAAGGAGCCAATATCTTGATTAACCTTCTCTCTCTGTGGTCAAAAGGAAACCTTGCACGGCTCTCGGGGTGTTAATTGGACTTTTTAATGAAGGTGATTTTGAGATGATGTCGAGCCTACGTTCATGAAGGAAGAGCCCACAAAGAGGAAGGAATGTGAAATGCCTTAGAGAGCGGCATGACACGGCTCTGAAGCTGCTTTAAAACCACTGTGAAGGACTTCTCTGAGTTCTGAATAATATTAGAGACTTTTTAATGCCATATATTCATTTAACTCTCAGTACCTGGAAGTACCAATCTGATACCCGTGAATAATAAATAGATGAATATGACTCAGCATTTTTAATACATGAAGAAATGCATGCAGATAATGACTGCTCAACAACTTCATTTTAATTCATGTTCATCCGTATAAGGACCCCAAGGACCCAAGACAAACACTTCACATTTAACACCTTGGATTATTTGCTAAACCGATCCCTAACCGAGTGTTCAAATACTTAAAAAAAAAGTTTTTTAAATTAGGCTGAAAAATGAACTGAGAAATACAAATTCTATTAGTAGAGGATTTTTCTGACTCCTCGTTTGAAACTTTTTTTTTTTTGCGTGTTTGAACTCATTTTAAGTTCATTTTCTTTTTTTAACGTAGTAAATAATCAACGCAGGATGACTCATTACATCTAAGATGACTCATAACGTAACTCATCTAAAAACAACCTGAGCGAATGTAAGCAGCAGCAAAGAGCACTCGGTCAGCCGGAGCATGGGAGGAGGATCTCATTGAAGGATTTGATAGTGACATTGCAACCCTTCCTGTTTTTGAGGGTGGGGGCTGCAGAATTTTCTCCTACAGCTACTTGATATTTTTCAGGGCTAATTCTGGTACTTGATTGATTTATGGTCTTGCATATTGCTCGTACAGAATCCCTCGTTTTAGACCGTATTGGTGGGATTTCTGATAACGTAGTGGACCTGGAACAACTCTTGAAAATTTGTTTGTTCAGTCTGTCCATGTTCATTGCTTTTAGATGTTTCTTCCACTGTGCGGGTTATTTAACTCTCAAATCATCCCCCATCATTTATCGTTTGCTTTCATAGTTAGAAGCCCAACATCTCATCTTGTCTGCAGCAAAATCGCTATGAGTACTCTTGAGTTTGTAAAGTTTTTTTTCTCTGAAGCCTTATTCTACTCCTTATTTGAGCCTTATACATACCTCCCCCTCAGTGCACCTCTGTACAGCCCCTCACAGCTGGACTCGTACTAGCTTCTATTGTGCCTTGTTGCCCCGGATGAGTCGTATCATAGCAACCAACAGATGTGCGCTGGAGCTATGTGTAGTAGCATCGACCTGAGCAGCCGTCTCAGCCTCTAGAACGATATACTTATCAGCACACGGCGGGAGTATCAATCGTTTTCTGTTGGACTTCACACACACACACACACACACACACACACACACACACACACACACACACACACACACACACACACACACACA
This sequence comes from Labrus bergylta, assembly GCF_963930695.1. Taxonomy (NCBI): domain Eukaryota; kingdom Metazoa; phylum Chordata; class Actinopteri; order Labriformes; family Labridae; genus Labrus; species Labrus bergylta. The sequence goes on along the minus strand of NC_089208.1, from coordinate 24,126,123 downwards.
CCTCAAACACTTCTCATAGCTTAAAAAAACCCTCTATCACTGTCTTAAAGCTTTTGTTTTTATATTTCAAAACATGACTTCATGCTTTGTTTTTTTTAAACTTTATTTAAAATGAAGTAAATTGGTGTTTTTTTTTTTTTTTAAAGGTTCTGACTGTTTGTATAGATAACCTGTCGAAGTAACCCTATCTAATCACTACACAGTGGAATGACATAAGATGAAGATGTTTGTATGTAAATGTGATGCTCTGCCGTGCTGTGCTTGGCAAATTATGTCTTTTAAAAAACCAGACGAGGAGGGGCAGAGTGTGTGTCTCTTGTGTGAGTGTGACTTGTACTGTAGGATGTGAGAGGAGGTGACAGTCGTAGAAACATCTCGGCCTCTGAGCGTTGTGGTAGATTGAATTCTGCACCTGTTTTCTAACGCCAAGGAAACTAAGAGCCAGGCAGAGGAATTACACCTGAATTACCTCCTCCTGTGTGTGAGAGAGCGAGAGAAGGGAGTGTGTGTTCAGGACGGGCCCCTGTAGGATTCTAGTTAGACTCTCACCTGCTGACAAACTGTACAGAGCTGTGAGGGCGACGGCGTCCCTCTGTGTGCTCACATTAACTACTAACAATATTAACTGTAGCTTTGAAATCAGCATACTAATACTCTATGAAGATCTCCTTCGAGGTTTCACAGTGTGGAAACCGTTTTTCTTTTTCTTTGTGTGTATTTTTGTGCTGTATTTTTGAATAATAAAAGTCCATGAAATGTAAAAAAAAAAACACAGCAGCTAGGTTTGTTTATTTGTTTGTTTACAGTGTGGCGTTCGCATCTGTGGACCCGAGAATGAATAAAACTCAATTTCCCTTCCTCACCAGCACTGCTTGCTCCCCAGGGACTCGGCCTCCTGCAGCTTTTTGACTGTGATTAATTTTAATCAGGCGGGAAATTCCTCCCCTAACACCAGGTGAGGTGACTTTCTAACCACCTAATGACTGTAATTAATCAATGGCAAAACTGCTGCCTGCCGCCTCCATTGCCCGTCGCTCAGCAGCAGTATAAACATGCTTGTGACCTGGCTCGCCTGGAAGAACTGTTGGGCCTCTTGCTTTCATCCCCTGCTGCACTTTTTATAATTATAGTGGCTACAGACTTCATTTAGACGGCTAACTTTAACATCCAACTGTTTGTGGCTACTTAGTGCCACAAAAAGGCAGCAAATAAATAAAATATAAATCTATACAGAGCAGTTGAAAACGAATTGAATGAAAATATTTATGAAAGAACGTACATAGTAAAGTCAGGAAAGGCTCTCCAGTATACGTTTTAGAGAAGGTACCTATAACATAATCCACGCATGCATCACTTCCAGATTGGACTCCTTCAACAGTCTCATCTAAGGTTCATCGTCCAAAACACTCCAGAAACTACTCTCCATCTATTGCTTCTCCCACCCTCTGTAAGTCACTCCCAAAAACCATCAGAGACCCCCCCCCCCACTCCACCTTTAAGGAATCCCTAAAAACTTATTCCTTCAACATTGCCTACAACCTCTATTCCCCATCCTCCTTCTCTTACATTACTTCTTCTTTGTCTTTATTTAGAGAAAGGACAGTGGCTAGAGTCAGAAATCAGTGACCGAGAGAGACAGAGATAAAGAGGGTAATGACATGTGGGAGAGGAGCCACAGGTCGGATTCAAACCCAGGTCCCCATCTTGTGGGACTACAGCCTCTGCACCAGCTATAAGGCTACTGGCGCCCCTGACTCCATATTAATATTTCATCTTCTTTCTCTAAAAACTTAAGTCTGGAAATATTATTTTCTTTAATGTGGCCCTAACACGTGGTCATAAAAAGTAGTCACAGTATAAAAGTGCTAGTAGCTCTCTCAAGCACATTTCTGTGCAACAATATACTTTAAAAAATGTACATGCACTCATATGTGTAAATCAGTTAAACTGGGAAAGTCGTCACAATGAATCTGCTCTGACGTCGTCGGCCATTTTGTTGGGTTTTCTTCTCTCCATGGCTCTGAAAGCTCTCCTCTCTCATTCATTTGAAGCCTCTGCTCAGTTGTTACGTTTTCCCTTTATGGTCCATTTTGTCTTGATGGTCATTTCACAGTTTTTATCACATTATGACTTTGTGTGATATGCAGGAATCATCTTTTAGAACGGTCTGATCCATTCAGGTTGATGTTGGGAAGCTGCAGTGATGCAAAATAAATGAAACATTTTTTAGCATGATTTAAACATGTTTGCACACGCTCTGTGGTGTGCTGCTTAAAGCTGAACGGATGTCAAAACCAGATGCTGAGGTTATTTACAAGACTGTTTGTTTATCTTGGCGTCATGGCTGTTCCTTTCAGCATCTTCTTTGCTTTTATTCAATTACACCCTACCCCCCCTGTAGCTAATGTGTTGTGTAATTACTTTCATTGCAAGCCAGCGCTAATCAAAGATGTACAAAATTAGCTCTCTAATTAACATGCTGAATGATGGGAAATGCCTTGTAGATGAGTGAGGGACGAGTTGTGCACATGTTGTAACATCTCTCTCTGCTGTATCGCCCTCGTCACATTTTTTATACACTCAACAACACGCTGGTGATCTGACATGCCGTTAGATCGATTGCTGATTATCAGCCAATAGCTGGGCTGTGTGCAGGCTGCTGACAGGTAGTCAATAAAAAGACTAAAGCACTTAGTAGCGGTGTTAAGCGGACGTCCATTGCTATAATTGGATGTCAGTAATAGATAGGGCCCTGGAGCATTGATCTGCGGCTCGTCGAAGTCACTCACGGAGCCTAATGGCTCCCCGGCAGTTCCTGCACGTCAGGCCCTCCTCTTCCACGCCGGGGTTTATTCAGCTGCGGCCATATCTGCACAATCACAGCCGTCCTACAAATGGATGTGTCGGGATGTAATGGCACTTTTATGGCCATGCATTCAAAAACATTCATTAAAAGGACATTAGTGATGTGTGCTGCAGATTAGATTTATGGACTAAACGCTGTTCTCTCATTGAATTAATTTACAATAAGTCATACATCATCCCTCAGTGTCTCTCTGTGCAATATCCATTTGTGACATTTTTTTTTTTAACCTCTAACATAGCTGAGGAGAAAGAGTCGAGTTCTGTTAAGCACCTGGGGATTTGTGCCTTCCTCCCACCTCCCCCCTCTCCCTTCCTACCTCCTAGCTGGGTGAGGTATTAATTGTTTGCACAGATCAAGGAGACAGGTATAGCAAAAAAAATCTCATTGGTTCCTCGGCAGGGTTTCCTTGGCAACCTTATCTGGTTGTACACAGTCTAAGCCGGCTGCTGGCGGGATGATTTATCTTGTAAAGCGTAATTCTCTCCCTGCTAACAAAAGAGGCCTCTAAAAGCTCGGGTCTCCTCCACCGTGACGTCTGCTGTCACAAGCGTTAAGCCCTCTGCTGTTTTTAGACAGTCAGGTTGGGAGAGGGTTGCAGGGGGACTTCTGGGTAGGATGGAGGAGTATGCATATGCATGAAGTGCGAGCTCCATCAGCTCCATTGGCACAGCAGTGCATTAACATTTTGGCTCGTCGCTCCCAGCACTTTGGATGTAAAATGACACAGATTATGATGTGAACGTACAGGCGGCTTTTATGGCCTCGTCGGATGAATGAATGAGGAGCTACTTTTTTGGATTTGGTCCCTGTTGTTTCCTGTCGCAGCTGTATTTAGATGTTGAACACATTTGATATTTTAAGTGAAGAATCTTGGTTCTACTTTGCAGAGAAACTCACAGACACTGAAGTCCTACCTCTTAAGTGTTAAATTCTCTTTTCCTTTCTATTCAAGTTACTTTTAGGGGCACTAAGGTTCTCCTCTGTCATCTTCTGTCATCTAACTATGTATTTTGTTGTCTAATGGGAATGATGGGAAGCAGAGGAGCTTTCAGTTGAAACCTGGCCGCCTGCTTCTAGAACTACCAACAATGCATTTTGGGGGAGTCTCATGAGAAATGGGGGATGTGCAAACCAACCGCCAGTGATGTAGTGGTGCCTGAAGAAGTGGGTTTACTCTTAATTTTTCCCGAAAATGTTTTTTTTTAAGTGGCCCAGAGTATTAACGTCCTCTGTTATAAAAGGTGACAGACCTCAGTAGTGAGGGTCACCCATTCACCATCCTAGGAAAAAAAAATTGCAGAATACTACTGACTTTTGTCGATTAATCAATGGTGTGAATCAGAGGAGATTTAGAAGTGGGTACCGTATAGAGACTGAAAAATAAGTGGGTATACTCTGTATACCTGCGTATACCCTGCACTATACCACTGCCAACCATCAGGTCACCAGCACCCTAAAACTTTTATTATTTAAAGCCAAAGTTCCAGCGCCTTCAGTATCAGACACGTGGGACGGTACTCAAGCACCAGTAGTTATCTAAACAACCAAACCAGTCCGTCTGAGACTGGCCTTAAATCAGAGCTGACAGCCTGAACTTTAAATGCACAGTCATTGTGGCATGTCAAATGAGAAGCAATCGGAAAGGGAGGCACAGCATCAATGTGTCAGCATGGAAACACTTACTTCACTCAACCGTACGTCACCTTGAACAACCCGTATGTTGTGGCTGCAGACGGTGGAGGTTACTCTGCGGAGAGGGAGTTCAGTCCAAACCTCGGTCCAATCATCCCACTGTCTGCTCTGCCTGCAGACTGCCCAGATTTCTCACGGGGCTCACCCAGCTGCTGCGTACTCATTTTTCAGCCTTCCTCTTCTCCCAGTCTGGGAGGAGGAGAGCACTGGTGCACCATCCAGTATCCCCCCCCCCCCCCCCTCCTACCCTCGATATGGAGTCATTTGTTGAGGGCCGACCTCTACACTTGCTGCATCTTAGCATGCTATTGGGTCACCGTTTCGACCTCGCTCCACTCACATTTCGATGACTAATATGTGACTTTTGATGGATGACCTTCCCCTTCTTGCTCCGGGGAGAGGAGCGGAGCAGCAGAGGATGCACGCTGAGTCCAAGAACATCGTGTTCACGTTTCATTATCTCCAGATCCCCGTCGCTCTCTGGGGAAATGTTGTCTGCTGAGCTTCATGGATCAGTGAGGTGGCACTCATCAACAGATGTGACATTTCATTCGCTGTCAGGAACATCGCATGTGGCATGAGGGAAGGAATGAGCTGCACTTAGTCCTTCGCTCAGGAGACGCCCCATGTTTGGGCAAATTATCGCCACCAGAGGTTCACCTTCATCTGCTTCCACAAGAGACCGGTGAAGAAAAGAGAAACCAGAAGGCTCACATACAGCTTCATGGGCTTAGAGCATAGACGGCTTATACTAAGTCTTGTAGAATTAAGGGTTTCAAAAGTGAAGCCAATGTGGAGTTGCCTTTAGCATGCATTGTTTCAAATCTTGCGACTCCACTGATTGCAAGTCAACATGTAATGACCCACCTTCTCTGTTGAGTTATTACCTCCATGAACATTTCCTTAATGATGAGTTCATGTTGTTCTTCAAAACAGCATGATGCTCTTAATGATGGTCCCAGTGATAATAGTTGTAAAATAGAGGATATACAGCATTTTTGTCATAACCACATTTGTTATTTGGAGCATGTTTGGATGGAAGGGTGCGATGGAGACGAGCAAGGGGGTGGCAACCTCAATTTTTATCACAACTACAAAAAGTCTTCTTGGTAACCTGTTGGTACAATAACCCTGACAGGTTGCCATATTGACTTTATATTTGCACCATTATATTTGCATTTAAAAATCCATAAACGGCACCAGTTGCACAAAACCAATCAAGGAAGTGACCAGCTAATGGATTATGAATTAATATTCACATTTCTTATTAGCGCCGTCCTTCAAATGGTAGTCTAATGACCCCCATGCAAAAATTACAGATAGAGAAGTTGTATTCTTCATTTTGAAGTTGGATGATATGTGTATAAAACATGGACATAATCACAGTGACGTCACCCTTTGTGTTCTGAAGCGGCGTATTGCTTGTCATCTAGCTTCAGTGGAGCTTACCCCCCTGTCAGTCAAATCAGCCAAACCTCTTAAAATACCTAATTATGCCTAACCCTTTGTATTTTAGTCTTACAGATGAGTTATTAATAAAATCACCCCTGTGTTAAAATAAAGATATAGAGACCCAGAAAAATGTTGTACTAGGATGTAAACATGTTTGTTGTTAAAATGCTCAAGCGGGCACTCGAGGAACTGCAGTTTTTTGCAAAGCTGAATCAAAGCCAGATCCCAAGAAGATGCCCCTTGATTTCCACTTTCAAGTCAACAAACAGTAATTCCTGGCCACAAAAAGCAAGGTGGCAACTGCAAAAATGCCAAACTTGAGGCTCAAACCCAGAGTCTACAAACGACTGAGAGACGTTATAGAGTGTATGTTGACTTTTGACTTTGTTCCTGGTTTAATTTCCCCTCTCAGTGTTCTGCTTTTGTTGCTTCCTTTAATCTTTATGCTCTTTTATCTCTGTGTTATCACTCGTAGTCGAGCTGAGAGATTGGATCAAGGGGAGCGCTGTGGTTTACACCTCACAGTCCAAGATGGAGGTTACCCACAGCACCTCGGCTCAGTCGTTTACAATGTGATTTGTACTTTTAATCTGCACCCTGGCTGGACTCTATTATAGGTGATCAACCTCCAATGCCATGTCATCAGGAGGCCGGCAATAAAACGCAGCCTTGGTGAGGAAACGCGGCTCAGTTTCCCTTTTTCCTTCCTCTGATGATTGGGGTCATCTCTATTATTGCCTCAGTCATGTCAGTGATGTATCATGTGTGTGTCTCCACATGTATGTGTTCATATGAGAGCCACCCCGGTGTGTCCATGTGCAGTCGTATCACCATGAGTGGCCACAGCAAGGTCAAAGATCAGGGTGCTGATTTAACAGGATGGGGTAATCCCTTTTCCCTCCACACAGGCAGCGTAGCCACACCCCCACCTACACCACCCAGCTCATGCTATTTCCAGCGAAGCAATTAGACGATGTCTTTTCTCCATGCTGGACACGTAGCTCGACCACCTTCACAGTCTGAATCCTCCCCTCCATGCTGCAGTCCGGCCAGCACAGGTGCTCAACGAGACAGAGGCTCTGGACTGGTTTGTTGGGAAGGATTCAGTGGGATTACTGGGAGAGAGTTAGGATGTAGATTTACCAAAAAGAGATTAAAAAAAGCAGAAAGAAAAGAAGATCATTGTCCTTTAAAAGTGTCCACAGACTGTATGAAGGATGCTTCTTGTTTTCATTGTCGTCCTTCCATGTGTGTCTAAAAACACACACACACAAACACACACACACACACACACACACACACACACACACACACACACACTGACCGATTTGTCACTGTCTGTTCAATGCCGTTAAACTCAATTACTTTGTTTTTTTTGTTTTACTTCACAAACACAGACGTTCTAGTTTGTGGGGACACGTACAGATGATTAGCATTTTCCCCCCTTTCTCTCTTACCTCATCTCTTTCACCTTGGTTGGTAATTTTCAAAAACTAGCATGATTTTGAAAGTAGCATTCCCTCAGTGCTACGTCTGCACACACAAAGTTTTTACAGACTTACAACTGATGATACAGATGACAGATTCTCTTCATTCCCTTTTCAGAGAACGTTAAGTTAAGTTATTAATTTCTGTCAGGACCTAAAGACAATTTCAACCAACATCTTAAAAAAATGAATCTGGAGGAAATGACAAACCCTGCCTTGAATATATCTAAAAGATGTTACATCCTTGTGCTTTTTAACTTGGCAAAAAAAACAACCACACCAAATTGGATGTCCTGGTTCTGGCCGCCCATCAGTCTACATGGTTGAGGTGTGGAGGCCAGAAGGCGAAATGTGGAAGGGTAGGTGGTATCGGCACTGTCACTACCAGGCTAACTTGCATAAATGGAGGTTGGGCCTGTTCAAGGTTGCATGACTGTTTTGGTTGCGGTGGCAACTAAGGGCCATAAGGTAGGTCACGTCACTCATCAGTAGGGCACAAGGGCATAACTGGGATGAGGGGTCTCTTCACTGAGCGCTCATCCTTTCATTAGGACACATGTAGTGTTTATTTAAAAAAATCTAAGCAGGGGCACTGGTGGCACAGTGGTAATGGAGGCTGTAGTCTTCCAAGCGGGCGGCCAGGGTTCAAATCCAGCCTGTGGCTCCTTTCCTGCATGTGATTCCCCACTCTCTCTCTCCCTGATTTCTGACTCTATCCACTGTCCTATCTCTCCATTAAAGCCCAAAAATAAAATCTAAGAAAAAACTAAGCAGACATTTAAATCGTTTTCAGGGAAAGCATATGTGTGTTATTAATAACATTTGTATCAATGTCTCATTTTGCGAGCCTCTTCCAGCTCTAGTATGTTCGACTCTCATGGATGATAAATTGCTGCACTTAAAGAAATGGTCGTTATTAATGCTATTAGCTACATCTGTGCTTTTCCCTGTTTGGGCATTTTAGGGCTTTCAGAAGATTAAAAATGTCTGATGGTCATTATTTTCTAGTAAAAGTGACTTAAATTGACCTGCCACCTCCTCGATATATATAGTGGATTGTAGCGTTCAGATTGATGCGTCCATTTCTCCTCATTGTCTGAAGTATCCTGAAGAGTATAAAGGCTGTGTGCTGTGCTCTGAATCTAAAGCCTTATTAGCGAGGTGAATCATTCCCTCATCTCCGCTCTGCTGAACCTGTTGGTGTCTGCTTCCTAGAAATGAGAAGGTCAGAGCTTGGACACGAAATATCGACTCTGTGCGTACTCTGCATTCACATAGTACGGCGCTCCACGTGACTTGGCTGACTGAGGCGTTCTGTTGCAGGAAAAACAGCTCCTGCAATAATTAAAGTTCATGTGTCCACGCTGATGGAGCTCTGTCTCACAGCTAATGAGGCCCTGCTGCTGCTGCTGCTGTAGGTGTGTGTCTGTGAAGGTCGTCCTAAACCGTGCTGCAGGATATGAAATAAAGACAAACAACAGGATTAAGCTGCATTGTTTTCTCGTTGGGATGGTATCTAGGTCAGCATCTTGAACCTTGACTATCTTTCTTGAGAAGAAAAGAAAAGAAATAGAGAGCTAAACTGTAACATGTCTGAAGGACTCCAGAGTGCCTTCTGGGTAGAAAGGCTGTTGCCTTAATTAGTTGTGATAAACAAGTGATCCTCTGCTTTCCTCCGTCACACTGTAGCTGTGTGTCTGTCTGTGGATGTGTGAGAACAGCGACAACATGTGTTTTCATTCCTGCCTACAGAGAGGAAGTTGTTTTACGATCTATTTGTCGAAAGTATGTTGACACACAGCTTCTTCATTTCCATTTTAGACCACAGCCAGTATAATAGAGAGTTGGTATTACCAGCACATATTGAGCTACTGCAGACAAAAACATGCGTGCTTTTCAATATGCACCAATGTTAGAGCACCCGTTTGTCAGAAAACCATACTTGGGTGATTTGGAAGAGGTCACTTTACGTGTTTTTCTTTTGTGGCAGAGACTGCACAACACAATAGTCTCCAATACTCTCAGCGCTGTCTGTGTGCTATACCAGTGGTTCTCAAAGTGGCGATCGTGACCCCCAGGGGGCCACAAGCCCTCAAGAGGGGGGTTGCAAGATGCCTTAAACAAAACACAATACTAATATAACTTTTAAAATAATAAAAAATGTCCCCACTGTTTCCTGTCTTCATTTACTTCCTCCCTTTGTAGTTTTCCCTCCACTTTGATCGCCTCCATCACCTTCACCTGTATCTTGTCTGTCACACCTGTGTTTAATTATTTAATTGTGTTTTGTATTAGTGTCAGTTCATTACGTCAACTGGATGTGTTCCTGTGCTATGTTGGTTTTCCTCGTGGTTCTTGTGTTTCTCCTGTTGGGACTTTTGATGGACTTTATTTTGCACTTGGATGGTGTAGTACAGAAAGATTGCTAATAAATGAATGGCCCTTTCTGAAAAGCCTAAGTTCAGTATGGAGTGCAGACTTTTCAGTAGAGTGAACCCTCGTGGTCATTCAGTGGGCATCTTTTGGGTCTACCTCAGTAGACTGAACATTTCAGCATGGATACTAACTCCCAGGTTTTGTGCAGTATGGTTTGGTGAGTTGTATTTTAACTCCCACAATGCTGTGCAAAATTAAATGTAAAACGTCACTTCACGTGCGCCTTCAAGTCAAAACAAACAAAGATGGATACAGGTTTCAGGTAACGTGCCTTTCAAATGTTAAGTTGTTGAATTGTTTCCATGCAATGTGAAGTTTTGTTTTATTTACTGAGCCATCGTGCAGATCACATCTGAGTTGGAGTGTCAATAACATGAGGCGGGCTAATGATGCCACTTCCACACAGAATGAATCAGACGAAGGAGGAACAAATATCTTCCTACTGAACAGTAGGTCCTAACAGGATACAGCACGGAGACCGTGTACTGTCAGATTGTGGAGGCACCATTTGTTTGCAAGTTAGACGACAGTGTGCGGGAGTTAACCTTTAGGTTTTGGACGATCATATTTTGTGACATATTGACCTCCCCTTTACTCCAGTTTTCAGACATGTTACCGTTCACAGGGTTTAAGACGTTAGTCATCTTCTGTTTTACCTCCAAATCAAACAACAGATGAATGTATTTAACAGCATGTGGGAGGATCAGAAGGATCTCTAACTGTCAAGAAAACAAATCTCATATTTAGATAAGGGTGTAAAGCTCCAGCTGACCTGAACCTGGAGTCTGGATGTGTTTACTCAGAAAATAAGACATGCCTCATCTTCTCCTTTGGAAAAGAAACCCATCTCCACCGTGAAGAGCATCTCGTTTCATTCTGACCACTGTGAGCAGCCGCTGAAAGGATTATATTGGATACATATGTCTGAAGCATTATGCTAATTTCTCTGGGTTCAGCACAAGGTTGGATCCTCTGTGAGCTTAAACAGCGTTTCATATTTGAGGCCAGCACTCGCTCTTGATCTCCTCTTTTTACAGACTTTAGAATTTAAACGACGCGATGAATGAATGAAGAGTCCGCCTGAGCAGCATCGGTTAAATCCCAGAAGAAGAAGAAGAAGAAGCAGCAGTGTTGGGCTTGTGTTTGTAGGTTTATAGGCTTTTTCTCATGAGAGCTAAAACACCGGGGGAACGCTCCCACTGAGAACGGGATGCCTTCCCATTAATAAAGAGGAAAGTATTTTTAGGAGTGCGTTTGTTTGGATGTGATTAGAACTGTTGTCAGCAGGGAGAAAAGACTTGGAGCATTTCCACATAATTGCTCTTTTTTTTCCAGGAGAACAGGGAGGTGTATCAGCTGGAGCCAGTGCTGTGTAATACAACAGATTATGGTGATGGAGGAGAAGTACAGTCAGTCGGATTAGGAGGGGATAGTCGAGCTCTGTTTATCACAAGCTGTTCAGTTCTTCTGTCTTTTTATCTCATCTTTTTAGACCAAAAACAATAACCCTTTCACCTTTACCTCCAGGTGAGGAAGACTTTATAAGATGCAAAAATGTCGAGTTTAAAACAACACGATGTAAAACAAGATGAAACAATTTAAGACAAAGCAATGAATTGTATTTTGAGTATACGCCACGAAAAGATGGAAAAACTTCCTTTTTCCATCTTTTATTTAATAAAAAATATAAACAAGAAACACAAGAAGCAGGACACTTCAATCTATCAGAGAGAACTGAACCTTTATCTGAGCAGGAAAGAGGAAGTCAAATATCTTATTAATGAGAAAACTAAAACTACTTTCAGACTGTCGTCCCCACAACCACCGCTGTCCTCATTCATACACGGCCTGCTCCGACCTCCACTTCAGCGGTGAGGACGTGTGGACGACAGGAACATGAGGAATACAAAGGAGAAATCCTTCCTGCATAGTATCCCATATGATCTTTTGTAAAGCGTCTCAAGATAACATGATCGAAAACAACGAAACATAACAAGAAAAAGTATGCAACCATTTTTTGTAACACTTTAGATGAAGATCACAATATTCACCATTAACTAGTTGATTATTAGCATGCTAACTGATAGCTTACTGTCTGCTTATTACCTTAGTACCTTACTCTACATGATCACAGTCTAACAGGTCATTAACTAAGACTTTGCCCTCCTCATAATTTTTTATTGATTGTAAGTTATGAAGTTGTTGAACATGAATTATCAAATTAATTTGCTTTGCAAATATGATTTGATTTGAACAACTTGCGACACGTGAACACCTTTCACCTCTCTCTCTCTCGCTCTCGCTCTCTCTCTCTCTCTGCTGTAGGTATCACTACAGAACAGGTCAGTGTAGCAACATATAACTGAACAATAGATCCTATTGTTACATCAGGAAGCTTTGAACAATAATCTCTTAGTCATTTAATTTCTGTACAGGAAATCACCGAACTAGACGTAACCCATTGATTCCAGGAGTAACATCCATCACACTGAGTTACAAACTCTTCAGTTTACCACAGTGTTGAATTATGATTAAATGTGTAACCGTAGAAGATTTCACTTTAAAGACTTCTTGAAACCCAAGAAATGAACATTTGAACAACAAAAACACATCAGATCAATCAAAAGCATTGTATTCTCGGGGCGCTGGTGGCGCAGTGGTTAGTGCGTGCGCCCCATTTGTGGAGGCTGTCATTTCGGGCGGGCGGCCCGGGTTCACGTCCCACCTGTGGCTTCTTTCCCACATGTCATTCCCCACTCTCTCTCTCTCCCTGATTTCCAACTCTATCCACTGTCCTATCTCTCCATTAAAACCCAAAAATAAATCTTAAAAAAAAAAAAAAAAAACATTGGTCAGTCTTCTCTGTCACAGAGACGGGATAATCTCATGTATGTTTTTATCTATAAATCTCTTATTGGACGTACACCATCTTATATATCATCTCTGCTGAACTGGACCAACAGACCCTGCCACACTCGCTCTACTGACTGTCTATTGCTTCAAGTCCCGGGGGTTTACTCTGAACTTGGAAAATCCTCATTTACTGAAGCTTTTTGGCTCCAAAAATGTGGAATCATTTACAACACACTCTCAAGATGGACACTCTTGTTTCTCTTGGACAAATTAAGACAATGACCTCAAACCACTTTACCACAGTGTGATTGTTTTTACTGAGACTCATCCTGACCTGTCTTTGTTGTTTTATTTGTGCCCTTTTTGTTTCTTGTGATTTGTATCTCTATAACGGAAAAGGCTGAAATAAAGGTTTGAAATGAAATGAAAAACAACAGTGTGTTAGAATCTTGAAGTATTAGCTTTATATTTCTCTTCTGGAAATGTGTAAATGTTCATGATTTCACAGTTTATGTAACAGCAGAAGGTTCCACTGACGGTTGAGTTAAATAATTAGTTTTTAATGAGTCTCTGTAGGTGTGTCCCAGGTAGTTTAATTCATTTTATGGCAAATGATCCTCCATCTTTTTCAACATACAGACGTCAGAGAGTCATGTTTTGTTTACTGTATCTTTGAAGCGTCAGATGTTCCTGTTTGCAGGCGTCATGTGAGCTCTCAGGCACAGGAAGGTGTGGCACCTGTTAGGAGACGGCTGACTCTCAGGTTTGGGATAAATGTAAGGCTTCAGGGTTCAGACAGCTGACGAGCGAGGGCCGAGGCTTTTTATTTGTTCTTCAGCTGAGCTCAAACAATAGCAGAAGACACGCAAGGAGTGCCTGACATGCCTTGCTGCTGTGCCTGTCTGACAGCATGTGTGACGATGGCGTTCATGTCAAACCAGACAAATGCCAACAAGCTACCAAACAACCTGCTGCTGGACACAGGAAGTCATCCTGTCAGACCGGTTCTCTGTTTACCACCTGCTGTACTACATCATCAGCTGAAACTATCTGTGTGTGTGTGTGTGTGTGTGTGTGTGTGTGTGTGTGTGTGTGTGTCTACTTTTGTCTCATCTCACAGTACAGGAGTGAACACTGACACCACCTTGTGTTCTTAGTTAGAGGTGCATTTTAAAGAGAGTAAAGGTGTCAGATTAAACGAAGTCATGGAAAGAATCAGAGCTGCAAATTCCAAATAATTTTAGAATACATTTTTTTTTCAAACATTTAATTCCAAGGTACGCTC